>NW_021939798.1:11559110-11560779 GCF_001715985.3 Manacus vitellinus
CCCAGCCTGTGCCTGCCTTTGTCCTCCGCAAACACGGAACAAAAGGGGAAGAGACGGAGAAAATATGACCGAGGCTCCAAATGGGCTGGTTTGGGCCCCAAATTGCCCATGAAGCTCCGGATGCTCCGAACGAGCCTGGCTGATGGATGAGGCCGTGGGAGCTGCACCAGGAGCGGATTGATCAGCTCCCGGCAGCGCTGCCAGGGCCCTTCGCGGGAATCTGAGGGAGGAAGAAATTGAGAGTGAAAGGGGAGAAAGAAGGAAATAGGGAGGGATTGGGGAGAGATTCCTGTCGCTGGTAACGATGAATGCTCCTGGTGCACAGCACTGGGTTGGGTAATCCACCTTTCTCCTCTGCACTCGCGGGAGAAATTCCAGTAAAGTGGGGGAGAAATCAAATCCTGCTGCAGCTGGAACAGGGAATCTCTGGTGAACGTGTCCTGTCGTGTCTCCTGTTCCCTCTGCCAGCTCCCACCTCTCCCACAGCGCCTTCCAGCACTAACACTGTGCAGAGGGACCCGGGAAGAGCAAACCAGGGGCTGGGTGGTGACAGCAGTGCCACCACGCTGGGACTGGTGCAGGGACACCCTGCTCCATGTGCACATGTTGGGAGGAATTCAGGAGGAATTTCTCCATGGAAAGGGTGGCCAGGCATTGGAAGGGGCTGCCCAGGGAGGTGGTGGAGTCCCCATCCCTGGAAGTGTCCAAGGAACGCCTGACCATAGCACTCAGTGCTCTGGGCTGGGGGACAAGGTGGGGATGGGGCACAGGTTGGACTCAATGGTTTTGGTGGGCTTTTCCATGGACTTCCAGCTCCTGGAGCCTTTGGAGCTGCTGAAGGAGGAGGAGGAAAAAGAAGAGAAGGAGAAGGAAGAGGAGGAGAAGGAGGAAGGAGGCTCCTCACTGACCTGGTCCCCAGTCCCCACACCAAGGTGCCACGAGCCCCCCACACCACAGGGTTCAACACCCCCCGATCCGGTCACGGCGCTTCCCGAGTGGAATGGGGAGGATTTTCCAATACAAAACCAGCAGCCGGCGGGTGAATTAAGGCCGTTAATTGAATTTCCTCCGGCGGCGGAGCCGGGGCCGGTGGGAGGCGGCAGGAAAAGCATTTGATGTGCTGGAAAAGCTGCGGATTCCGAGCGTGGTGGGGTTTGGGGTTGGTGGGTTGGTGGTGATTTTTTTTTTATTATTATTAATTTCAAGTCGGTCATGAAAAGAGCCCCACTTCGAGCAGCTAATGACTCTCATGAATTATTTCTGTTGGTTTAGGCACCCGCTCGGCTCTTCAGTGTTATTAAGGCAGGAGAAGGGATTCTGTTCCCAGGGAGTGATGCTGTTTGGGGGGTCCAGGGGATGGGGGGACGGTCACCCCCTGACCCTCACACCCCACCCCCAGCTTTGATGGCGGTGCCACGGTGCGTTTTGGGAGAGAAAGACAGATTCCATGGATGTGCTGGAGGTGGATCAGGAATGGGTTGGATGGCTGTGAACATCAGGGACCAGTGGTGGCCCTCAGAGGGCTGTACCGGGACCAGTGTTATTTGATATCTTGGTTAATGATGCAGAAGAAGGGATCACAGAATCATGGAATTGTGGAATGGTTTGGCTTGGGAGGGACCTCAAATCTCATCCCATCCTCTGCCATGGGCAGGGACACCTTCCACTA
>NW_021939798.1:11562994-11564165 GCF_001715985.3 Manacus vitellinus
AAGATTGAGGAGATCAAGGACTTCCTGCTGACAGCACGGAGGAAGGACGCCAAGTGTTAGTGGAGGGTCCTTGGGGGACAGGGGTGGGATGGTCCAGCACAGGTGCCTGTGGACACTGAGCAGCTCCTGGGCTCGGGAGCACTGAGGGACAAGTGCTGGGGGTCTGTGGGTGACACAAAGTGGCTTTGGCTCTGTGTGGACCGAGATCACCCCTGTGAACAGAGGAGCTTGGGGTCCAGAGGGTCCCTCAGGGTGTTCCCAGCCACCCATTCCCACTGCTCCTTGCCCCAGGGTGTTCTGCCAAGCCCCAGGTGCAGCTCCCTGGGGCCATTCCCAAATAAGCCCCTACTCTGAAGAGCCCTGGGCTGTCAGAGAACTCTATCACAACACAGGGTGATTCATCCTTAGGAGAGTTCTGTTGCCAACACAAAGTGACAATAATTGTAACACCTGCACTGCCTTTTCTCCGTCTTTAACAACACCTGAGGAGTGTTTCCTCTTCTCTGGCTTGTTTGGATGGGCTGTCATGGGATCCCTCGGGAATATGTTGTTACTCAGGGTGTGGGTGGGAAGGGAGAGCTGAGCACTGGGGGAGCACCACTGAGCTCTTCCTGCCATTCCTACCCGGAGGGCTCTGCTCAGGGAAGGGTTTGGAGTCCCTTGGGGTGACTCTGGGGTGTCCCTGCCCTCCCCTCCCAGCCGTCAAGATCAAGAAGAACAAGGACAATGTGAAGTTCAAGGTGCGCTGCAGTCGGTACCTCTACACCCTGGTCATCACCGACAAGGAGAAGGCCGAGAAGCTGAAGCAGTCCCTGCCCCCAGGTATCCCAGGAGAACTAGGGAGGGTGGCTGGGATTGAGGGGAGCACCCTGAACTGGTGCCACCACCCTTGCCTGCATCAGCGCTTGGCATTCCCAGGGAGTGGGAGGGCTCCAGGCACTACTTTCATGGATGGTCCCAGTGGAGACAGAGGGCTCCTGGCACCTCTTCCTTCCATGGCTGAGCCCCCCCAATCCATGTCCTCTCTCCTGCACAGGTCTGGCCGTGAAGGAGCTGAAATGAGCCGGGATGGGCCATTCCCCTGTTGGATCCTCTGTGTTTGTTACAATAAATAAACAAATAAATAAATAAAACACTGTTCTGGTGTCGCCTTGGGGGGTTCACACCTTGC
>NW_021939798.1:11568525-11569455 GCF_001715985.3 Manacus vitellinus
GGGCTGGTTCTGACTGTGCCAGGGCTGTGCCAAAGGCTGTCCCATCCCTCCCGGCCCCTTGATGTCCCTCTGGTCCCCACAGGGCACCAGCGACTTCTGCGTGGCCCCAGACAAGTTCATCATGAACCAGACAGACGACGAGATCAGTGCAGGTCAGAGCCAGCTCCCAGGTGGAGCCAGGGTGGGGCAGGACCACAAAACCTACTGGGGAGTCCAGTGCCCCCTGCTGCCATTCTCCCCCCACACGCTGCTCCCTGTCCCCCGGGACACTCCTACCAATGTGTCCCCTTGGCTTTGCAGTGGTGGCTCACTATTACCTGTACTGTGACCAGAGCCTGAGCAACCCCTTCCAGCAGGTACAGGGGGACCAGGCACCCTGCTTGGGGCTGCCTGGGGCTGAGGGGGTCCCAGGGATGGGGGGGTCCCAGGGCTGGGTGGCTCCATGACTGTTCCCACTCCCCCTTGCAGGTTCTCACCGTCTTCCAGCGCTCGCTCACCACGATGCAGATCCAGACCCAGGGTCTCATCCAGTATGCACTGCCCCTCTTCCCCACAGCTGAGGTATGGGAGTGGGTGCTGGGGCTTCACCTGTCCTCACTCTGCTCCCCAGCACTGTCCTGACCCCCTCTTTTCACATAGAAAGACCTTTTGGGGGTTCAGCAGCTCCTCAACTCCTCAGAGACCAGCCTGCACCAGCTGACAGCCCTGCTGGACTGCCGTGGGCTGCACAAGGTGAGGGGGGTCCGGGTGGGGACACAGCTCTGGGGTCCCCCTGCTCTGCCACCAGCCCTGCCTGTGTCCCACCAGGATTACCTGGACGCCCTCATCGGGATCTGCTACGACGGGGTGGAGGGGCTGCTCTACCTGGGGCTCTTCTCCCTGCTGGCAGCTGCCTCCTTCTCCACCATCATCTGCGCTGCCCCCCGCGCG
>NW_021939798.1:11570699-11571814 GCF_001715985.3 Manacus vitellinus
TTTTAATTTTTGCATCCATTATTTTGGAGCTAAGTTGCCCATCAAGAGTAAGTTCAGCTGCTTCCCTCTCCCTCCTTATCCTGGGGCAGCAGCTGGGTTCCCCCATCCTCCCCCTCTTCTGTGCCTCCCTCCGTCCCCTTTCCCTGACTGGATTTCAGGAAGAGTGTGGAGAGCTCAGGGAGGGAGGGACAGGGCCACAGTTTGTCCCCAGGAAGTTCCAGGAGGATTTGCAGCTCCCCTACATTGGGATGCTGGCCCCCATCTCCATCCCCAGAGGCCCCCAGTCGGGCAGTGGGACATGGACGCAGCTCTGGGAATGCTGCCGTGGCAGGAATACTGTGCTCCCTTCTTCCAGGAATGATTTTTTCCATCAGGTGTAATCCCATTGCACAGACCTGGCAGCTGGTGAGAGCCTTTTCCCTTGGGGGGGGTGCAGATGAGTGAGGGGATTAATTCGAGCACTTCTCCCAGCCCTGAATGAATTTACCCAGGATTCAGATCCCAGAGGAAGGACTTTTCAAGTCCAGAGGAACAAACTCGGAATAATCTTCCTTAGTGCCTGGTTGGGGTGATCCTGCCTGCTGTGAAATCCTGGAGAAATGTGATTTTGAGAGGCTGGAGTTTTGGGGCCCTGTGCTGGGCTCACTATTACCCCATGGAATCGTGCACATGGGGTGATTTGGGATAAATTTGCTGCTGGGCTGGAGCTGGGAAGGTGGAGGATGAACCTGGAAAGGGACAGAGCAGAGCTAGAGGGGCTTTTGCTGCAGTGTAATAGCAGGTTTTGGGTGGGTTTAGCCTCTTTTTGGTAATTTGGCTCCCCAGGACAGGTGTGGGCTGGGGCAGGGACAGCCCTGGGGTGGCCACAAATCCCCTGGGAGAGGGTCAGGGACAACTGGGGCATCCCTGGAGTGGGATGTGGTGCCCGGGGAGGGGGGACAGCATAGACCTGCCACCCTGGGGGGCTCCTGCAGCATTTCCAGGGCTCCAGGCTGAGGAGGTCTCATGTCCCCCAGCCCCTAGACAGGCTGTGAGTAGGGTCTGCCCCTTTCCCCGTGCCCACCTGGCAGATTAATTCGGGATCAATCCACATGGGAAGCAGTGTTCCCTCTCCA
>NW_021939798.1:11574135-11580185 GCF_001715985.3 Manacus vitellinus
GCGGAAGCGCAGCGACTTTGGGCGGCCCTGCAACTTCTCGGACCTGCCGGCCGAGGTGACCGTGGACATCCCGCCGGACCCCAGCCTGGCCGAAGACTTCATCCCCCAGGACCCCGTGGACTTCGCCCTTCAGCACGCGCCCGTCATGGCTCTGCACGAGGTACGGGGGCACCGCCCCGGGGGGCTCTGGGGGCTGTGCTGGGCCCTCGTGGGGCCACAAAGTCAAGCACATTTTGGGCTCAGGGCCTCCGATCCCTCTGTGTCCCCCTGCCCAGGTGAACACGGAGCGGGTGCAGGCGACATCCCGGGGCATGAACCACGTGGAGGGCGGGTGGCCCAAGCACGTCGACCCCAAGAACACGGAGCTGACCTCCCGCTACAGGGAGGAGGTGGAGAGGGATGAGGTCTACACCAGAACCATCCAGCACCTTGGCACTGTAAGGCCCTGCCCATGCTCCCCCTCCAAAAGCCCCTGACCCGCCCAGAGCCCCCAGAGACACATCCTGTGCTGTCCCTGCAGCTGATGGAGCACTGCATCAGGCAGAACAATGCCATCGACATCTACGAGGAATATTTTGCAGACGACGAAGAGGAAGAGGGGATCGAGGACCCTCCCTCTGCCAAAACCATCAGTGCCTTCAGGTAGCCCAGCCAGGGGGGCTCACCAGGCGCCGCGGGGCCACAGTGGGGTCAAACCACCTTCAAACCTTTAGGAGCTAAATTCCAGTGGGTTTAGGATAGTCCTGGATCAGTTTGTGGCTGGAGAGCCAATCATCCATCCTCCCTCCCTTCCCTCCCCTGCTCCGGTGATTTGGGGATGGGAACCAGGATCAGACTCAGCTCTGAGCATGAGGATTTTCCTGCTTGTTTTTCAGTGCCTCAAAGGTTAATTTCAGCATCAGGGGCTGTTGGGTTGTTTTGGGAGGCAGATCCAGTAAGAGAATTGGATTTTCAGAAAGGTATAACTGGAAAGATGATGAAATCATCAACTTTTCTCCCCCCAACCCACCGGAGAATCATTTCCTGCACTCAAGGCTTGAGGGCTGCAGATTGGTTTAACTGTGGTTCCCACAACTTCCTTTGTGAGATGCTCATCCCAGGGATTCGCAAAGTAACCTTTCTTGGATGACCTGTCATCCCAAAGGGACCCAAGCCCGGTCAGGAGGACGGCCACACACCTCTCCTGGCACCCCGACGCCGGCAAGGAACTGGCCGTGGCTTACTGCAGCCTGGAGTTCCAGGACAAGAGGAGAGACATCGGCATTGATTCCTTCATCTGGGATATGGGTAAGGGGAGGGGAGAACCCACCGGTCGATAGCGGAAGCACTTTGTGGCTCAGAGCAGGATGAGGCCTCGCAGCACCCGGGGAGGGTCGGGGGGGAGGTCTGGGCCGTGCAGAAACGGGGAGAAATGGGAGCTGGAAAGCGGGAAATAAAATCCCACTCCATGGCTCCGGAACCACAACAGGCAGCAGAGCCATGTGCCCTGTACAAGGTTCTTGTCCTGATGTGGTTCATTTGGGTTGACGAAGGAAGAAAGAGGCAGCAGGAGCCTGGGCTGAGAATTGCCCTGATCTGTCCAAGCCTCGCTCAGACCTGGTTTGTTTTGGGGTGAAAAGGACAAAGAAGAGGGGTGGAGGTACCAGGGATCTGTGTCCAGGCCAGCTCCCTTCCCTGCCACATCCCAGTGACCTCATCCAGCACATCCATGGCAGGGAGTGGGGTGGGATGGGGGGCTGGTTTTGGGGTGCTGCCTTCACCCTTTGCTCTTCACTCGTCCCTCCTTGGCAGAATACCCCTACAAGCCATTGCTCACCCTCATGCTCTCGTCCCCTGTGGTGACCGTGGAATACAATCCCAAGGACTGGCATCACCTGCTGGGAGGCTGCTACAACGGGCAGATAGGTGAGGGGAATGGGGCAGGTGGGGGCTTGATTCAGCAGGAGCCTGGCTCCAGCACTACTGCACTCACAGGGTGTCATCAGTTAGTGCTGCCACTGGGAATACCCCACTGGAGCAGGGCCTGGGATTTGCCTGTGGACAGGTGTGTGCTAGCCTGAGTGGGTACCCAGGGAAGGGAGGACACAATGCCAGGGAACCCTTTGCAGCACTCAGGGCAGCCATGGCAGGGAGGGGTGGCTGGATCCAGGGGCTGAGCAGGAAGGGTGCTGTGCTTCCCCCTCTCCCACCACCCCTGGGGGTGGGAAGCACGTGGAAAGCACCTGGTGAGGTTTGCTCCCTGCTCTGACTTGGGAAGGGGAAAGCATGACAAGGAAAGGAGCTGAGCGAAGGCTTTTCTTTTCCTCCCCAGTGTACTGGGACACCAGGAAAGGGGGGCTGCCCATGGAGGCGACCCCCGTGGAGCTCAGCCACAGGGACCCCGTGTATGGAGCGCTCTGGCTGCCCTCCAGAACAGGCACTGAGTGTTTCTCAGCCTCTACAGATGGGCAGGTGAGGGGCTGGGGCAGGACAGGGGCCAGGGCAGGGGATGGTGCCAGCTGCTCCTGAGGGGACCCAAAAGAGCTTCCCTTACCTGTGCTGCCCCTCAGCAGCACAAGATCCAGGCCCCCTGGGCTGGCACAGGGCACTCCTGGGTGAGCAGGAGCAGCCCCCACAGCCCCCTGCCATGGCCTCTCCCCCACAGGTCCTGTGGTGGGACATCCGCAAGCTGTCACAGCCCAGCGATAGGCTGGTCTTGGACATCACCCGGGAAGACCAGCTGAAGAATGCCCTGGGTGCCATCTCCCTGGACTTTTCGCTCTCCATGGTCAGTGTCCCTGTGCCCACTGCTCATACCCCAACCACGGGCACAGCCCAAGGGGCCAGATTCATGAAGAATTGGGATGTGCTCCCCAAAACACAGGGTTATTCTGGCATTTCAGTCCCTAAATCCCCCACTGGTGGTGGGTCCAGGGCTCTGGCTGCAGCAGGGCCCCCTTGCTGTCCACCCCCATCCTGCTGACAGCTGCTCTCTCCTGCTCCCACCCTCAGCCCACCAAGTTCCTGGTGGGCACAGAGCAGGGCAGTATCATCAACTGCAACCGTGACGCCAAGACCCCCCCCGAGAAAATCGCCAACGTCTTCAATGGCCACATCGGGGCTGTTTATGCCGTGGCCAGGAGCCCCTTCAACCCCAAAGTCTTCCTGTCGGTGGGTGACTGGACTGCCCGCATCTGGTCGGAGGAGAACCTGGACTCGTCATCGATTATGGAGACCAAGTAGGTGTCAGGGTGTGTTTACTTGGCCAAAAGCCATCCCTGGGTGGCAGAGCGTGTTCAGGGAGGTGCCAGCAGGGTCTGGTCAGCTCGGGGTGGTGGGACAGGCCAAGGCAGAGCGGTGCCAGTGTGGCTGAGGCGCAGCTCTGCCCGCAGGTGCCACGTTCCCTACCTGCTGGACGGGTGCTGGAGCCCCGTGAAGCCGTCTGTGTTCTTCACTGTCAGGTCAGATGGGACCCTGGATGTCTGGGACTTCCTCTTCCACCAGAAGGAGCCTTCCCTCAGCCTCAAGGTGGGTCCCCAGCTCCTCTGAGCCCCAAGCAATGAGAGGGGAGTGAGTTTGGCAGCCCCGTGGCTTTGCCTCTGCCAGCTCATCCTGCCCGACTTCCAGGGCCAAGTGCCACAACCCATGTGTCCCCCATCCCCAGATGAGCAACGATCCCCTCCTCAGCCTGCGCCCACAGGACAACGGGCGCATCATTGGCTGTGGCACCAAGCAGGGCACCATCAACATCCTGGAGATCTCCTCGGGGCTCTGCACCCTCCGGAAGAACGAGAAGTCCCTGACCTCCACGGTGTGTGCCAGGCCCCAGCCGAGCCCCCTCACCATGGGCACGGCCCCAGCCCCACGCACAGAGCTCTGCCCACAGCCCTGCGCTGTCCCTGGGCACAGCACAGGGTCCCCCGTGCCCCCCACACCCCTCAGCCCCAAATCCCACCGCAGATGTTCGAGCGGGAGGCGCGGCGGGAGAAGGTCCTGCAGGACAAACAGCGGGAGCTGCAGGTGCGGGCACAGCTCCTGGCAAAGGCCAAGAAGGAAGAGCCGGAGGATCCCCAGGAGGTGTTCAAGCAGGCCCGCAAGGAATTCTTCAATGTCATCAAGACTGAGCAGCAGAGGAGGGGAGAGACAGTGTCCCTGTTTTCAGAGGTATGGGGGGCGGGACACAGCGGGCGCTGTGGCAGAGACCCCACCGAGGGCAGGGCACAGGGTCAGCCTCTGTGTTTCAGAGTCAAGAAGAGGAGGCGGCTGCATAGCAATAGGAAAAGGAGGAGAAGAAGAAGGGGGAGGATGCCAAGGTCAGTGCACTCCAGCTTCGCCTTCCTTTCCCCTCCGTGCCAGAGCTGCTGCTCCATGGCTCCTGCAGGGATGAGGCCACTGGCCCTGAGCTGGGCAGCACCCGTGGGCTCTGTGCCCCTGTGGGCTGGGCCCTGCACAGCATCCTGACCCCACAGATGCTCCCTGGCTCTTGGCATCCTGATTTTCTTTGTGGTGAATAAACCACTGCTTTCCACATCATGGTTCCTCTTTTGTCACAGCAGGGTCGAGCAGAGGGTGGGAAAGTCATCCTGTTCCTCCTGTCCCCTCCTCAATCCAGGACATGGCTCAAAGCCGGTGGCTGAGCCTGGCCAAGCACCCATGGCAGCTCAGGGTGTCCCTTGGAGTGTCCTCAGCCCATGGAACAGGGCACAGCAGGGTGGCTGGTGGCAGCAGGGGGGGCCTGGTCCCCTCCAGGCTCCCTCCCAGCTGGATGGTGCTGCCGAGCACAGCCCGGTGTGTCCCCCAGCGCTGGCCCTGCGGGAGCAGCCCCCGGCTGGGTTATCAGCGCTGGGTAAACACTVCCCTGCCGGTAGCACCCGCAGCCGCCCCCACTCCTCACCCCCGCTAATTAATCATTAACGAGCTGCCGGCAGTGCTCTCACAGTGATGGGGATATGGCCCAGATGGCACCCTGGGGGCTGGGGTGGGGAGCCCCCCCGCAGGACCCTCCCCCAGGCTCTGCTCGAGGATGAACCCGCCCGTGGGTGTGCGATGCCAGGGCCAGCTCTCCCCGTGCCAAACCCCCCCCAAACAGGGACCCTTGTCCCCACAGGGAAATGCATCCTCACGAGATGGAGCCATGTGGCTGCTCCAGGGTCCTGTGGATGCTCAACACAGGGGGACACAGCCATCCCCCAGCACTGCCAGGTGCTGATGGGGACACCCAGGGACCAGGTGTCTCCACGGGTGTTTTCCTTCCCAGGGGTTCCATCAAAATAAGCTGAACTGAGCTGGGGAGCGGTGTCACCACAAAGATGCCCCACACGTCCCCACATTTGTTTTCTGATTTATTAGGAAGGAGCTGGGGGTGCCCGGACAGGGATGGGGCAGCTGCCACCATCAGCAGGGGTGGTGCCCCCCACCCCTCCTCCCCTAGGAGAGGCAGACCCCTCATCCCCAGTCCTGGCAGCTCCCAGTTTGCCCCTGAGCTGGACCCAGCTGCCCACACAGAGGGGTCCCAGTGCTGCAGGGGTGGCACCACAGGATGGGCTGTCCTTGTCCCCATGGGATCTGCATTGTGCCTGTGGGGTGCATGTTTTGCCTCCAGCACCCCCCGCCCAGTGCTGGAGGGCTCCCGGCACCCCCCATCCCCAGGGACAGTGATGGGGACGGGACATGACAAGGGACACTCAGGGAGGGTGGGGCAGCACAGAGCACAGCCCTGGGGTCCCCCACTGTGGGGACCCCCATCTACCTATGAGCAGGAGGACCCAGCATTGCCCCCGTGGGGCCCGTCTGTCCCTCGTTACTTCTTCACCTTGATGAGGGCGTGGTAGACGGGTTTGATGATGATGTGGAGGTGCAGGGAGTTGTCGATGAGGTACTCGGAGGTGCGTTTCTGCAGGTCGGCGTGCGCCAGGAAGTCGGGTGCCTCGTCCGAGCTCTGGTGGAAGCTGTAGGCGTGTTTCACCAGCACCCGGCCCTGCTGCCGCACGCCCACCAGCACYGTCTTCTGGAAGGTGACGCCGGCGAAGTCGGGGCTGCTCATGGCCGGGGTGATGACGAGCCGCGGGCGC
>NW_021939798.1:11580750-11582593 GCF_001715985.3 Manacus vitellinus
AGCAGCAGCAGCAGCAGCTCCACGCTCACCGAGCCCCACTCGGCGCTGCCCAGCACCGCCGACAGGTTCCAGGCCAGGAACTGGAGGCAGCTCTCCTGCAGCGCCGCGTCCCCGACGCGCACGGCGTAGTGGTACCAGCCCACCACGTGGCCCTGGCTCGACTCGCTGGCCAGGTGGCTCCTCATGTACTCGGCCACGCCGCGCTGCAGCCCCCAGACCCGGTACTTGCTGGCCAGCTGGTGCAGGGGGATGGCCTGGTGCAGCAGGATGGACACCCCCCCGCAGTACAGGTACCTGGGGGGAGCGTGGGCGGTGACGTGGGGACCCCCACTCCAGCAGTGCAGTTCCCAGGGGAGCAGCCTCTGTCCTGGGCTGCGCCCCTCTGGGTACTCCCACCCCTTGGGTCCCCATGGTCCCCAGGGTAGCATTTCCCCTCCTGGGCTGCATCCTGTGGGATGCCCAGGGAAGCATTCCCCCTTCTTGGATGCATCCCTCTGGATATCCCCATCCCACAGTGCCCCATGGTTCTCAGGGGAACATCCATCTTTTTTGGCTGCATCCCTCCAGGTAACGCCCATCCCACAGGACCTCCATGGTCCGCAAGGGAGGATCCTCCCTCCTGGGCTGCATCCCATTTAACGTACCTGTCCCATGGGGTCCCTGTGGTCCCAGAAGGGAACATCCCTTTCCTTGGCAACATCCCTCTGGGCATCCCCATCCCATGGGGTTCCCCATGGTCCCTAGGAAAGCTGCATCCCCCTGGGGGACATCCCCATCCCACTGGGTCTCCAAGGGAGCCACATCCTCCCTGAGATCCCCATCCCACGGGGCCCCCACGCACCTGATGAACTTGTCGAAGAGCGCGGCGGTCTCAGGCGGCTCGTGCAGGGTGACGACGCTCTGGTTGCGCAGGAGGCTCTCGAACACCTCGCTCTGGAGGCTGAGCAGCAGCTGGTGCGTGTGGAACACCTTGGCCTCGTCGGAGGCGGCCGAGCGCACCCGCAGCACCGAGTCACTGCCGTTCCCGTTCTGCAGCAGCTCCTGCAGCCGCTGCAGCAGCGTCAGCGAGTGGTTGATGGTGGCAGCCGTGGTGTCCCCACTAAGGTCGGCTTTTTGGGCTGTGGGGAAATGGGATCATCCCAGTGCCGCACCCCAGGCGGGCCAGGGGACCCAGCTGTGGGGCAGTGTGGGATTACCTCCTGCTCTGCTCCCCCAGTGCCAAAGGGCTGGTTGGTGCCCAAGGGGGTGTGAGAGGACAAAGGGACATGGGGACGTTTGTGTCCTTGAGAGCCAAAAAACTGCCTTCCTGCAGCAGAAGGGCTGAGACCACCATGTCCCAGGCTGGGACGTGCTGGGAAATGGCCGGGTGCCGGCGGCACTGGCTCACAGCCCGGTCTGCCCTGTCCCTGCTGTGGGCACAGCGAGCCCCGGGCATTGCCACAACCCCCACATCCCCAGTGGATACACGGGGGTATGGAGAGCCCATGGGTGTGGGGAGCCAGGCACGCTCTGCCCCACTCCCAGGGGCAGGGGTCCCGTGGTCCGAGCAGCCCTGGGGTCACTGTGGGTCTGTGCTGGGATCCCAACAGGGCCTGGAGAGGGACCGGAGAATGTGGGATGGGGCTGTCCTGTGGGCATTGAGAACCTTCCTCCCTCTCCTCTTCTCCCTCCTGGCACAACTCCCACCGGCTCCCCAGAGCATCCTTCCCCCAGGAGGAATTCAACCCCATCTGTCTCAAATCCATCTTGCCTCTCAAATCCCATCTTGCTGGAGGATTACCCTTCCCGGTGCTGGCTTAAGTCCGGCTGAGCAGGGCTGGGGAAGGGGAGCAGGATCCCTGTG
>NW_021939798.1:11583281-11585113 GCF_001715985.3 Manacus vitellinus
CTTTGCATTCAGGGCACAGCTCGGTGGCCTCCCGCTCCCCCGGCTCATGGGTATTCATGCCGGCAGCAGCCCATCACCATGGCATCCGGGCTGCCGGCAGGAACTGCCTGCCCTTTTCCCAGTCTTTGCAGCCAAGAGGCCGCCCGTGCACCCTGGGCGGCCTCCGATGGCCCCTCGCCCACCCTGACGCCTCTGGAGGGGCTTCATCGCGGGGCTGGGGTGGCGTTTGCCCCCCAAAAGCTCCAGTGCCACGTGCTGGGGCTGGTGTGGTGCTGGCACAGGCTGAGGGTGGTGCTGGGTGCCCCCACCCCACTGCCAGAGGTGAGTACCCCACTCTGACTGTGGCTCCGGTGGCACCAGGGAGTGGGGAGCCAGAACTGGGACCCCAGATGGGACACAGGCAGGGGTATAGACCCCACAAGATGGGGGCAGCCCAGCTCACATGGGCACAGCAGCCCCTTACCCACAGCCAGGGCTCCCCCAGCACTGTGCTCAGCCCAGAGACCCCGCACCAGGTCACCTCGAGGGGCAGTGCCTGGACCCCTCACTCCTGGGGACACGTCCAGGGAGACACTGAGACCTCGGCAGTGCCAGAGCCATGGGGGGGATATGAACCATTCCTAGTTCTTGTGTGTTGGGTCCAGCCTGGTGCGCTCAGAGCTGGTGCCTCTGGTGCTGCCACAGGGCTGGGGGTCCCGTGGTGCCAACAGGGGCTTCTGAGGACAGGTTTGGGCTCACGTGGGTCGCAAGGCTGAGGAGCCCCGTCCCACTGCACAGCCAGGCTGGGACACGGGCTTAGATGGAACATGTGGGAGCTGGTGAGCGTGGGCAGATGCTGCCACAGCTGCCGAGGGGGCGGGAGCAGCATCTGGCCTTGACACAAACAGGGTGAGGGGCTGGGGACAAACCACCCAGCCACTCCCGTGCTGTGCTCCCAGAGCTCACCGTCCCCTCGCAGGGACAGGCAGGTCGGTGATGCCGTACTGGCCATGGGGCTGGGGCTCCAGCCCTGTCCCCTCACAGGGCTGGGGACCCCCGTAAATGTGGTGCCAGCAGAGTGCCCAGCCCAGGTGGATGTCCCTTCACCGTGGTGGAGCAGGGGGTGGGGGCCCCGCTGTGGCACAGCCGGTTCACGGTTCACTGCATCCTCTGACGCCTCATTTCACCCCCGCCTGAAAAAACAACAGCTTGTGGCAGCGTGTGCCCGGTGAACCACCATCACTGTGCCAGCCTGGGCAGCACCCACAGCCCAGGGACCCCCTAGTCCCCCACAGGGGCATCGGCTGGTCATGGGGTGAGGTGCCCAGAGGCCATGGGGGGCACAGGGGACTGTGGGGCTGCTGTTCAGGGGCATCAGGGGACAGGGTGACATCCCCCAGCCCCCAGTGAGGTGATGCAGAAGCTATGCTGGCCCGGAGATTGCAGCTGAGGCAGTGCAGGGCTGGCTCACCATAGCGACCTGTGCCAGGCAGCACTGCCAGGGCACCACCCTGCAGGCTGGGGGGCACCAAGGGGGTGGGAGTCTCCTCAGTGGCCCCAGGGACAGGCAGGGGACACCAGCCAGCTCACCCCTCTCTGTGCTGCTGGGGAAACTGAGGCTTGAGCAGGGTGTCCTGGCAGTGGGCACTCGGGAACAGCCTGGGCAGAACCCAGCGGGGACACAGGGGCAGCATGTGGATTCACAGTTGTGTGCCACTCGCACGTCACACCCTGTGCACACATCCTGTCCCCTTACGTGGCCGTGGACCCTGGACCCGCTTTTCCCCAGACCACCACCCCTATTGCTCCGGGGTGGGGATGAGCTGTGTCACAGCCACTCAGAGCTTCCCAGG
>NW_021939798.1:11598558-11599712 GCF_001715985.3 Manacus vitellinus
GCGGCCGCTACGGCCGCTGGCGCAAGCACGGCGCCTTCATCCTGGCCACCACCGGCCTCTCCGTGGCCATCTGGCTGGCGTGGACCGTCATGTACCTCTATGGGAACCAGCGCGCCGGCCACAAGCCCGGCTGGGATGACCCCACGTTGGCCATCGCGCTGGTCAGCAACGCCTGCGCCTTCCTCCTGCTCTACGTCATCCCCGAGGTGACGCACGTGACGCGGCGCAGCCCCGAGCAGGCCTTCGAGGACGACGGCTACCCCACGCGCGGGGTGGGCTACGAGACCATCCTCAAGGAGCAGAAGTCCCAGAGCATGTTCGTGGAGAACAAAGCCTTCTCCATGGATGAGCCCTCCTTCGGTGCGTGCTGGGGCTCACGGGGACCCTCCTACCCCACAGTGGGGCTGCTGGTGGGCACCAGGGATCCTCATCAGGGACCCTCTCACACCATGGCAGGGCTGCTGGCGGACACTGGGGCTCACCAGGGGCCCTCTTGCCCCGTGGTGGAGCTGCCAACAGGCACCAGGGACCCTCACTCATGGGGACCCTCAGGGATGTCCCCACCGGGGGTGGCAGCAGTGGGTGGGTGATGAGACGTCTGGCAGTGACCTGCCAGGGACTGACGCCTGTTGTGGTTCCCGAGAACTGGCCGGGCTGGGCCTACCAGTTTGGGCTGAGCCCAGCAGGCGCTGGGTGCTCCCTCCCCAGCGTGGGGTGCCCGCGGCTCCCGGCCCTCTGCCCCGGGCAGACACTGCACTCGTGAGACCCTACAATAACATGGGGTGGTGACAGTCACCTCAGTGGGCATCACGGGCGGGCACCAGGTGTCTGTACCCCACAGGGCAGGGAGGGTCCCCCCGAGCAGCACCTGCACCCACGAGACCCTACAATAACAAACCGCAGCCATGCAGGGGCTGCGCCTGGAGCGCAGAGATGCCAACCCTGGGGACAGGAGTGTCCCTGGGAAAGGCACAGAGCTGCTGAGTCAGCTCGTTAAACCTGCTAACGAGGTACAGGGAGCCCCGGTGAGGGGGGTGGCTCCGTGGTGACCGTCCCTGTGTCTCAGCAGCCAAGAAACCGGTGTCCCCGTACAGCGGCTACAACGGGCAGCTGCTGACCAGCGTGTACCAGCCCACCGAGATGGCTCTGATGCA
>NW_021939798.1:11602330-11604324 GCF_001715985.3 Manacus vitellinus
CGGGGTCATCAGGGGTCTGCCAGGGCCAGGGGGGCACACAGGCAGCAGTGCCGAGGGCAGGGGTGGCGTGACCTCAGACCAGGGTCTCCATAGTGCCATGAGTGGTGACGCCACAGGGAGGTGACACTGTGCAGGTAAGCCCTGTGGGATGCTCCATGTCCTCAGCACTGCCTTGCTTTCCTCCCCCTGAGGACTGGAGCTGGAGGGGTCATGGCCACGCACTGGGGTCTCCTCAAGGCTGAGCAACGAGGGTCCTGCCCTCACCAGAGCCCTGCCAGGGCCAGCCTGTGGTGACAGTGACATGCCTGGCACTGCCATCTGCCTGGCACTGCCATCTGCCTGCACAGCAGTCCCTAAGGAATTCGGGCAGGGCCGTAGCACAGACATGCTCATGCCATCAGCTCCCACTGGCACTTTTACTCCAAGCACGTCCATGGCACCGCAGGGACCCCACTCCGGGGAGTCTGTGGGAGTCCCAGAGCTCAGCAGCAACAGGAGAGCATCACAACAATGTCCCCTTCGAGTCCCGGGGTCCCTGCAGAGGGACCAGGAATGCACAGCCCCTCCGGGTGGGCTCAGGGCGGGGCCCTGTGCCCAGCCTGGGAACGTTCCCGCTGGAGCTGTTTCCGCCTCTGGATGTCCCTGTAGGCCTGGATGACCCGCGCCCGCTCCTCCTCCACGATGCGCCGGCGAGCCATGGACATCACCGGGGACACGGGGGACACGGGGGACGCCTGGCTCCGGCCCAGCCGAGGTGTCAGGAGGAGCTGCTTCCGTCCAGCCTGTGGGCAGAGCCGGGACAGCTCAGGTTTGAAGGATGAGACACCAGGACCGCGCTGCCAGGAGCTGCCACCGGGCCACTGAGGCCACCCCAGCCCTGCAGGTACCCGGGGGGGTGGCACTGTCCCCCAGAGCTCACCTGCTCGGCAGGACCCCGTCCCCGGGGCCGTGAGGTGATGGTGGGTGGCTGTGTCACCACCTCCCCAAACGCCACCGTGTCTGTGAGGGAAACCAGAGTCAGGTCAGAGCCCCCGGGGATGTGCCAATCCAGCTTCCCAATCCCCTCCCTCCATGTGCTTGCCCCCAGGGCTGGGGGTCACTCCAGCCCACCCTGCTCCAGCCCCACCTTGGAACAGGCTCTTCTCCAGCATGTCTGCCTTCTTCTCCTCCTTCTTCTTCCGAGCTTTTTCCAGCTTCTTTTTCTGAAACCTGAGGAGCCTCATTGTGGCCAGGGCTCGGGAGCAAGGAAGTGAGTCCCTATCCCACAGGAGCCCCACAAATCCCACAGCTCGCCCCCCAGGAGGGTGAAGCAGGCTTGTGGCTCCATTCCCAGAGATCCAAATCCATGGAGAGGGGGTCCACAGCCCCCTACCTGCCCCACCAGCCGCTGCCAGTGCCAGACCTGCCCTGCAGAACCAAGTAGGGGGACAGGCCACAGGCCTGGGCTGGCCCCATCCGGCCCCCATGGCCTTGCTCTCACTCTTTTTTCCTCTGGGACTTCTCTGGGGCTGTGTCCTCCCGCTCAGGCTCCCGTTGGAGCTGGTTCTCAGTGAGGAACAGGACGTGCTGCACCTCCTGCTCCATGCGGCAGATGTAGGAACGCTCCGACTCCCCCTTCCCCCTCCGGAACCTGGGCACCGGGATGTCCCCCTTGGATTTGGGCTTCTGCTGCTGCTTCTTCTCTAGGAGAGAGGGGGGACATTACTGCAGCAGTGACACCCCAGGGTCCCTCCTGCTGCCAGGGCAGGGCTAGGACATCACCAGAGGGACAAGGAGCTCCCATGGCAGATTCCAGCTGTGCCATGGGCTCCTGGGCCAGGCCCTGGGCCACCTGCTCAGGCCACCTCCGTGTCCCACCTGCTGCCTTCCTCTTCCCCTGGCCCAGGCGTTTCATGGCCTCGCGGCTCTGCATGATCTCCCGCAGGCGGAACGGGATCTCCTGCTCCTCGGGGTGCTTGGGCTTCATGTTGTCCACCTTCCTCTCCTTCCTGCAG
>NW_021939798.1:11605864-11608361 GCF_001715985.3 Manacus vitellinus
TGTGTGGGTGGGGTACGTGGAGGAGCTGCTGGAGCGGCACCGGGATGGGGGAGCCCGGGCCCTGGAGGCTGTGGAGCAGCACGTGGAGGACGAAAACATCAAAATGATCCTCAGGATGGAGATCAGGCTGCGCTCCAAGAAGGACTGAGCCCCCCCAGGTCCCCCAAAGCGGCAGGGGACAGCCCCAGGGCCGCTGTTCCAGGCTGTGTGGAGGGGTCTGGTCTGGGATCATTTATAGTGTTTGTTGGTGTGTGCTGAGCAAGGGATCCCAGGGGTGTCACTCCAGGCCGTGTCACCTCCCGCCACAGAGGATCCTGCCCTTGGGGACAGGCAGCAGCTCAGGCCTGTCCTGAGCCCTGGATTTCCCAGGAGCTGGATGCTGTTCCCCCCCCCCGATGGCAAATCCCTGCCAAGGGCAGGCTGGGTGGCCCCTCATACCCAGCCCTCCTCCTCCTCACGCTCCTGGATGGAATTTAAGCACCTTGAGGGGATTTTAAGCACCTTGGCCGTGCCCTGGTGGGGGAGGGCTGTGCTGGACCCTTCCCCATAAGCCTCTTAGGGGCTTCTCCATGGGAAGGGCCCGTGAGAGGCAGCGTGTGGCCCCGAGCACGTGGGAAGCAGCAGCCTCATGTCAAGGACACTTTCCCTGTCCCTGGTGTCACATCCTGCTCTCCACGGTGCCTTTTCTTCCTTGATTCCTTCTGCCTCTGTCTTAAAACCCCTAAACTTGGCACAGCACCCCTCCCCTCCATCCTGAGGGACTCACAGCCATCAGGACCCCCACGGACCCCCCCATCATCCCAGGATGAGCTCCCCAAGGACCCACCAAGCCCTTGAGTGTCGCCCGCTAATGAACCCAAATTAACAGCCAGGCCCTGCTCTCTGCCACGGAAGTAGCTTGTTCTCCATGGAAAACACTCCTGGATCCCCTCTAATCCTATTTGCTGGAGCCCAACTAATTGCAGTTAGTGGCGGGGGCTGAAGTTCAATTAAAGTGTGCTGAGATTATTCCGTTTTTAATTGCTTTAGTGCTGGATTAGGGAAGCTTTGGAGCGACACCGGCCGTGGGCAGGGGCTGCCGGACCCTCTCCAGCCGGATTGTGTCCTGTGGGGGCACCAGCAGGGATGGTGCTGGGAGGGCACCCCCTGTGCCAGGACCCCCACCTGGACCAGGAGGGAGACTGGGATGGGGGTCCCATCCCTCCTGCTGGGAGCGAGGGGCGCTGAGGGAATCTCTTGGGGAATGGGGGATCCCCCAGGGGAGGAGGTGGGATCGCCCTGTGTGGGATCTGCTGCCCGGCTGGGCACAGCCTGTCCCACCGGCACTAATCCCAACACCCCCTCCCCACCCAGGGCGGGGGAAGGACACCGGATTACCCCTTGGGAGAGAAGGGAGCTAAATAATCCTATTACCCCCGGGCAGGATAAATCTCCCTCCCGAAAAGCCCCCCAGAGCATCTCCGGGCTGTGGGACGGAGGGAGCACCTCTGGCCTCGGGAACCGTGGGACTGTGTGAGTCAGGGGTTCCTGGGAAGGGATGGGACACGGGGTTGCTTTGCTGCTATTCCTGCATTCAGGAATATCATTCAGGAACATCCGGGCATCTCCTTGGGTCAGATCCTTCTTCCCAGGCCTGTGCCCAGCTCCTGAGCTCTGCAGTGGGGCTGAACCCCTTGTGCCAGAGCCAAGTCCTGTGCTGCAGAATTCCTGCTCCTGGTGCCTGGAGGGGGGATGGAGCCCGTGGGCCATCCTCTGCTCCCCCTGCCCAGCCTGGGGTGCCCATCACCCCTAAACCACACTGCTGCCCACCACGGCACAGACCCCGGGGTGAGCTGTGGGGAGGGAGTCCTGGCAGTGCCATGGGTGGTCTCAGGTGTCAAATCCATGCTGGAATGTGGTGCACGGGAAGAAGGAACAACCCCAGTGGGTGGCAGCAGGTCTAGTGCCCCCCCAGGACACCCTTCTCTGCCTTTGGAGAAAGGGGATTAGCGGGATGAGCTGGGCTGAGGCAGTGTTGAGGGGAGGGGGCTCCTCAGAGCCAATCAGGGAGAATGGTGGGAATGGGGGCACAGGGTGGGAATGGGGGCACAGGGTGGCAGGAGAAGCTGGTGCCCCCCATTCCCCCTCCAGCAGGTGCAAGCAGCTGTCCCGTGCCAGCGCCGGATCCGCAGGGAACGCCGTGAGCTGGGGCTGGCTGCCAGCCCCCCCCAGAGCCATGAGCCTGGAGCCCCCCAAGCTGGAGGTGAAATCGGCCACGAGGGTGACCGGGGGTCCCGCCACCCCCCGCAAAGGACCCCCCAAGTTCAAGCAGAGGCAGACGAGGCAGTTCAAAAGCAAACCCCCCAAAAAGGGGGTGCAGGGGTGAGTGGGGACAGGCCCTGGGGTGGTGGGGGGGCTGCCTGGGGGTCAGGCCAGACACTCCCTCTCTCCCTGCAGGTTCGGTGACGACATCCCAGGCATGGAAGGGCTGGGAACAGGTATGGGGGTCCCTTCCCCT
>NW_021939798.1:11612236-11636651 GCF_001715985.3 Manacus vitellinus
CCTCCCAGATCATCCGTGTGCAGTCGCCAGAGGGAGTGAAGAGAATCACGGCCACCAAGAGAGAGACGGTGGCAACGTTCCTCAAAAAGGTACCCCAGGACCCCCTGTGCCTCCCCACGGGGTGGGGCAGGGCTCCCACTGCTTGTCCCATGGGATACCTGTGTTTGACCTCACTGCCAGCAGCACGGGACAGCATTCCAGGGGGAAACCCACACTTCTGTTGGGGTAACTCCTGCTGCAGCCTGGAGCCCTCAGACTGGGCTTTCTTTGTTCTCCTTGTGAGAGGGAAGGGAATGGGAGCAGCCCAAAACCTGCTCTCTGTGAGTCATTTGCTTTGTTTGAAGCCCAGACCCAACAGCATTCCCTGACAGCATTCCCACCTGGCCAGGAAAAATCCTACTGGATTCCAGGGCTGGCTCAGGGACACCCACTGGAGCCTCTGAGCAGCCTCACCCGAGGTAAAAAAAGCTCTCAGGATCTCTGGAGCCTGTGCAGAACAAGCTGCTGCTTTCCAGGGCTCAGGTTACCCGAGGCAGTGTGGAACAATGGCTGGAAAACACTTCCTGCCAGGACAGAAGCACCTGGAATGGCCTGTTGGTCTGGGGAAGGTTTTGTCCTCTTACTGAGCCAAACACAAGACCTGTGTGGGTTTATTTCCAGGGTTTGCTTGGAAGAGAAAAGGGGCAAATTTTGCCACCTGAGATCTGTGTTTTATCTTAATCCAGGTCTTTCCTACCTGTGCTGTGGATTTTAACCCTGGAATGTTCACCCAGGGAGTGGGGTTGGTGTTTAGGGGGACAGCTGGAATTAGAGAGGCATCAGATTGCTGCTTCCCTACAGGGAATTAACTTGGACCTGCTCCAGAGAAGCTCCAGAAGTGTGCAAGGAATAAGGGATGGGATAATCCTCCCTGTCTCTTGTACCACATCCAGGGAAAAGCCCTAAAAAGTGACTCTGGCTGTGCTCAGGGTAGAATTGAGTCAGGAATCAACTCAAACCTGTTGTTAATGTGTTGTGGGATTTGTCTGCCCCAAAAATGGAATTCTGTGGCCTGAGGAGCAGGAGCTGATCCCTGTGAAAGGGTCCCATTCACAGGGATCACTCACTGCTGCAAATCACAGTGGAGCTGACAGGAAAAAAACCTACTTTTCATGGCTTTGCTCATGTGACAGTTCTTTGTGTCTCATCACATTTGTCCTGGGGGCATTCCCTGTTCCCAAAGCCACAGGGATTATTTTTATTATTAAGAATAAAGGCCATTGACTTCAGAATTTGAGGCAAAACTTGTCAAGTAGAGGAACTCTGAACACCATTTTTGAACTGATGTTTTCAAGTGGCCAAATGTGTAAATTATTGTTGCTGGGAAGAGGTGTTGGACTGATCCCGAGTCAATCAGCCTTAAACTGAGCAGGGAAAACCAGCGTGGGGGCTGAGAGGTGGCTGTTGTGGGGGTGAATTCCACGGGAGAGAGGAGGAAAGTGGGGATAAACAGGCAGGACAGTGGGAAGAGGTTGAGTGAAGCAGCTGGTTGGTGGGAGTGCAGCTGAGGGCAAAAGACCCACAGAGGTGAAGGTGTGGGTGAGGAATTCTGGTCCCAGGAGGATGGGAATGACTTGTTGATGTGGCTGGAGCGAGAAAACAGGGAGAACTGGGATAGTGGAGAAGTTTCTCCCTGCAGTCCTGCAGTGCTTGCCTGGATTTAGATCAAACTCTGCATTTGTGTTGTGTGAGGGAGAGACACATTCTGGGTGTTTAAATTCCTGTTTTAATCCATTGCTTTTGTTTCCAGCTGTTTCTTCCATGTCTCCCTATTACCCTGAGCTCAGAACTGTGCTGAATTCCTGCAGTAGGAGTTCCCTGGGATCAGCTCTGGCTCTGAGCCCCTTCCAGCCCTCAGGCACCTCACACCTTGTCCTTCTCCCCTGTCTTTCAGGTCGCCAAGGAATTTGGCTTCAGGAATAATGGCTTTTCCGTGTACACCAACAGGAACAGGACAGGGGAGATCACAGCAGCCCAGAACAAATCCCTCAACCTGCTCAAAATCAAGTGAGTCCCCATGGGAAGGTTTTTTTCCAGCATGGGGGGCTCTGCTTGGAGGTTCCAAAATGGGCAGCAGTGGGAAAAATCACATCCCATGTGCAGCGTGTCCCTGGAATGTGCCAGCTGGGAAGGCTGTGACTTGATCCACACAGGATCCACACTACTCCTTTTCCCTCCTGGAGCTGTTGCCTCTCTCCATAGGTTCCCTTTGCCTTTTTCTCCATCTTTTCTCCTCGGTTGTGTCTCTTGATGGAAGGGTTTTGCGTTTATTGTGGCAAATGGCCAGAGCAGCAGGAAGAGGTGGCTGATGGAGCAGCTTCCAACTGCCACCTGAGCTAGTCTGATTATACTTTGGGACACATTCCATGCTCTTCCATGTTCCAGGAGGTTGGCTGCCTGTTGGGAAGCAGCTCCAGCTTCCTGAGTGCTGTTTCTCACCTCTCCCACTACCTGTGTGCTGTCTCCCACCCCTGCAGGCACGGGGATATGCTGTTCCTTTACCCCCTGAGCCCAGCTGGCTCCTCCTCAGAGACCATGGACACCTCTGTCTCCCAAAATTCCCGGCCTGGGGCTGCCCCCCAGGTGGTGGAGGATGAGATCGACCAGTACCTGATCAAGCAGGATGGGAAGATTTACCGGAACCGAGACCAGCAGCTGTGAGTGGGGGGGTGTTGTGTGTGTTCCTGCTGTATCCAGAGTTTGGAATGTCGTGTCTGAGCCCAGCAGCCAGGGAATGTCCCAAGCAGGAGTACTCTGAGCCCTCAGATCCAGCCACTTCTCATAAAGGGGAACACAGAAGCAAGGGGAATGAGTGGAAGTGTCCCATGACAGAGATGTGGAATTGAGACTTGGGTCTTTCCCTGCTTAGTTTTTTACTTCCTTTCCATCACGTGCCCTTCTGACCTTTGTGAAACCAGGGAGTCCCTTTTGCTCACAAAAATGCACCAAAGTCCCACTTTTCAAAGCTCCTCCGTGCAAGAGCCCTTGGGAAACAAAGCAGCTTCTACCTGTGTAAAAATAATACAACAATGGGTTAAACCCACCCAAAATCTACACTGGTGATGCTAAAACACCCCCTGGATGGGTGATGAGGTTTTATTGCTCAGCATTAACATCCCAGTTGGGTCCCACTTGTGGCCTTGGGACTGGAACCCTCTGGAAAGAGACTCCTGAAAGGGTTTGAGGGAAAATTTTAAAGGCAACCAGGAATTGTTGCTGAAACAGAATCATCTGCCCTTCCCTGTGGTGTTGTCCCCCATATGGTTTATACTCAGTGTTGCAGCAGCAGGGAAATGTGTGGAAAATCCTCTCTGACCTTCCTAGGCTGACCATAAGTGATGAGATGTCACATTATTGAAGCAATAAAGGCAAAACCCACCACTCTGTGGTGAAAACATTGTCTTGAACTTGCCCACACTTTTCAAGGAATCAATGAAGTTGTTCCTAGCAGGGAGCCAAAGCCCAGGGGTGAGTATTTAGGATAAAAGGAGGTGTCTGGGCTTGTTCCTGGGTTTGGGAGGGTGGATCAATCTCAAGTGAAGGATGCTGAGTGCATTAGCAGCATTTAGGGCTCCTTTCTGTACATTATCTGCCACAGAATCTCCTTAAAATCAATCCTGCAACTGGATCCCATCCATTGTCTCCACACACCAATCTCCAGAGCCCTTCCTTTGGAAAGCAGCACTGACTTAGTGCTGGAGGGGATTTTATTGTTGGTTTAGGGTTTCTTTAAAGCAATCACCATAGAAGGAGAGGTTTTCTCCTCTAACTCTACCCTGCGGGGTTTATCTGCCCAAAAAACACACACTTGGTTGTTCCAGCCCATCCTCCAGTGCCTGATAAAGGATGAATGTTTTGGGTGGCTTTTTGTTAAAACCTGCCCTGCCACTTGGCCTGGAGATTCTTTGAATTTGAAGGGTCTGAATTCTTTGAACTTGAAGGGTTGTGAAACCTGACCTGACATGGATTCAGGTGATTTTTGGGACAGCAGAGCCTCTTCCCAGGGACATAAGGAGGGTTTGATCTTGACCTGAGACTCTCAGGTTTAACTTCAACCTGGACAAGATAATTCAAGTCCAATTCATCAGGAACTGGAGTGACAGGACAAGGAGGGATGGGTTCAAGCTGAAAGAGGGGAAATTTAGGTTAGATATTAGGAAAAAATTCCACCCTGTGAGGGTGGGGAGGCCCTGGCACAGGTTGCCCAGAGAAGCTGTGGCTGCCCTGGATCCCTGGAAGTGTCCAAGGCCAGGTTGGACAGGGCTTGGAGCAACCTGGGCTAGTGGAAAGTGCAGGAAGTGGAACTGGATGATCTTTGATACCTCTTCAAACCCAAACCATTTCATCATTCCATGACCCCTCTGTAGCATTCCCTGGGGGCTGGAGAATTGCTCAGAGCTCATGTAGCTCTTCCACACCAAAATTACTCGAGAGCAACTCCTACAGTCTGATTTTTCTGTTATCAAAGAAGATTTAACCCCACTTCAGTTCCCATATTAAATAAGATTTATTCCTCCTTCAGTTCCCATAATAAATGAGATTTAACCCCATTTTTCTCTCTCTCTGCCCAGGTGTCGTCACGGCCCCCTGGGTAAATGTGTTCACTGTGTCCCACTCGAGGTAAGAGCCCCAGGAGGGTGCTACAAACTCACACCAGTTTCTCCCAGTATGAACATTTTTCCTAGGAGGGGAACACTTTTCCAGGCTGGAATCCTGCTGTGCACTGCTGGCTCTGGGATCACTAAAGCTCCAGGCCTTTGTGGCCCCGGGTTTATCATGGTTAATGATGGTTTTCTGCAATGATGAGTTTAACAGAAAGTGCTTTAAAAAGTGCTCCATTTTTCCTCCCTCTTCATTTTTTCCTGTATCTTCTTGTTTTATCCCTTCTCTCATGTCTCCCAGCACTTCCCAGTTGAACCACCTGGCACAGGTTGCCCAGAGAACCTGTGGCTGCCCCGTCCCTGGAAGTATCCTAGGCCAGGTTGGACGGGGCTTGGAGCAACCTGGGCTAGTGGAAGGTGTCCCTGCCCATGGCAGGGCGTGGGGCTGGATGATCTTTAAGGTCCCTTCCAACCCAAACCATTCCATGATTTCATGATTATTCAGCTTGAAGCAGCTTTAGCCTCCAAACGTGCTGGGCTGTGTAATTTATGGCACGAAGCAGCAGCCACCCCTCCAAAGGGGATCCTGGCCATTCCAGGATGGCTGTTCCCCACTGCTGGAAGTGCTCTGGAAGCCCTTGGCCGTGTTGGAGCAGCTGTGTCCTTGTTTGTTGTTAGATATCGAAAGGAAAAGGCTTTTTGCCTTTGAGGCTCGTTCTGATTTGTGGAGCCAATCTGTTACCAGAGCAGGAGGCGACCATAAAACTCGCCGTTGTGAAGCTGCACTGTTTGTATCCCAGTAGTAGCTGCCTTGAAAATGAGCCTGAATTTCCTTGATTGCTTCCACATTGGTGGGGTTGGCTCTGGAACATCCATTTGCTCAGTGATCAGGGTGTTATCAGACAGGTGCCTGACCTGCCTTTGCTCTGTGTGGTGTTTTTGGCAGCCGTTCGATGAGGATTATTTGAACCATCTGGAGCCTCCTGTGAAGCACATGTCATTCCATGCCTACATCAGGAAGCTGACCGGAGGGGCAGACAAGTAAGAAAAGCTCTGGGTTTAAGGGAATCTGGTTGTAGCTTCTTTTTTTTTTGTTTTAAACACGAATGAGAGTACAGACAGATCTAAGGGTGGGATACGAGGATTGAATGGCAAACTGAGGAGGAAACGTGTTGAAAAATAAAAGAAAAAAGGAAAAGGCGGGGGAAAAAATAATCTGGCTTTTTATTTTAGGGGTTTTATTCTTTCTGGTTTTCCTTTTTTTTTTCTGTGGCAATGTAATTACTTCCAGGAAACACTCCTGATGGGGGGAGAAGGCCAGATGGAAGGAAGGAGGTTCCCTAGTTACACCAAGCTCCAAGCCTGGTTCTCAAATTCCACGGACATAAGTTACACAGAGGTGTATCTCCATGCTGTTCCTAAATACCACTGGGATTTTTTAAATCTCTCTGGGAGATGCAGCCCAAGTCCATGATACTTCCATTTGAAGGGAACTTCCCTTTCCAGGAAACCTCATGAACATGAAAGGAGCTCTGATTTGCCCGAGTGCTACAACCTGTTACTTCCCACGTGCTCCATAAATTACTGCTCCAAAAGCATTTGCTGTGGTAACAGCAGCCTTCTCTTCCCCCATTTCCCTTCTCTTCCCCCATTTCCCTTCTTTTCCCCCCTTTTCTCTTCCCCCCTCTCCCAGGGGGAAGTTTGTAGCCCTGGAGAACATCAGCTGTAAGATCAAGTCGGGGTGTGAGGGACACCCTCCCTGGCCAGAGGGGATCTGCACCAAGTGCCAGCCCAGCGCCATCACCCTCAACAGACAGGTGAGACTGAGCTCATGGCACCTCACAGGGGCCTTGGCTTCCCTTTTGGGAGAGGTGACTTCCAGAACAGCCAGCCTGGAGCACGAAGCCTCTAGGTGTCAGGGAAATCCTGCCCAGCTTCTTCAGGCCTTGCAATAAAGGGTTCCAAAATGTCCTGGGTCAACAGTTTCTTCCCAGTGTGGAGGACTGAGCTGGCAGCACTAGTGATGAAACCTGCTGTTTTTCCTCAGGGGATCCCAAAGGCCACTCAGCTTCTTGTTTCCTCTTGAATTTCAGTGTCATTTTACCTGCAAAGGCTCTTGGGGTGAAGGTCCCAGTAGAGACCCCGAGGTGCCGGGGATGCTCAGCACATCCCACACTCCAGCCCGTGGTGGGACCTGCTGGGCAGGGAGCAGTGCTGAGGGGAGGGAGCTGAGCAGAGGGGAGAGGGAGGGAGCCCCCAGCTTCCCCCACGCCTGCTGTGGCAGGATCCCGCTCCAGAGGGGTGGTGTGAGTGAGCCCTGGGAAGGCACCGGAGCCAGCGGAGGACGGCCTGACGCTTGAACTTTGTCAAACAGAAATACAGGCATGTTGACAACATCATGTTTGAGAACCACACAATTGCAGATCGCTTCCTAGACTTCTGGAGGAAGACAGGGAACCAGCATCTGGGATATCTGTACGGCCGGTACACGGAGCACAAAGACATCCCGCTGGGCATCCGGGCAGAGGTGGCGGCCATCTATGAACCCCCCCAGGTGAGCCCCCGCTGCTCCCGGGGTCCCCTCGAGGTTGGGGGACACAGAAACACCTGCTGAGTGTGGGAGAACCTCACTCCTCGTTTCCAGCCGCAGCTCCACAAGGAAAACTGTCCCGAGGAAAAGATGATGGGATTTATGTCCTTAATGTCATCATCAGCTACTGCCACCAAAAGATTTTTAAACCCAGATTTGCTTTTTGTTGGTTCCCTGCCTTTTTTTCATATTAATCTTATTTATATTATTTCTTATTATGTATTTATAATATATTATTATATTTTTATTTCATATAATCCTATATTATATTATTTTTATATTATACTTTTATATTCTATTTTATTAATATATTCTTTTTAATATCTATTTATGTTATATGTTTTACATTCCTCTGTGTTCAAATTATTTAAATCCAGGGTGACTGTAAAAGTGGATTTCACTTTTCATCTTCCCTTGTTTCCTGGATTTCCAGGAAATTTTCCAAGAAATTCTGTGCTAGGAAAAAACAGTTGCAGCCCTTGCTGCAATTCCTTCCCAGCTCTCTGGGAAAATTTAAGCAGCTTAATTAGACAGAATGAAATCCAAATGATTTGAAGGCAGAACGGTGGAGAGGCTGAGGCTGAGTTGGGCTGGAGTCCCCACTAGATGGGGCACGGCACCGCTTGGCTTCCCACGGTCTGAGCCCTCCTCCTGGGCTTCCTTCATCCTGGTGACTCCTGCAGCATGGCCAGAGTGAAATCCAACAGATTGCCAGTGGAAGAGGAACAAATGGATCCTCGGGAATGTGTGTGAGGGCAGAGTTGCAAGGGGAGGTCTCTGGGGTGACACCAGCCTCTGCTCCCATGCTCTGCCTCACTCCCCACAGTGGTTATCCTGGGGTTTTTTCCTGTTCTCTCTCACTAACGAGTGTCTCTCTGCTGCAGATCGGGACACAGAACAGCCTGGAGATCCTGGAGGATCCGAAAGCCGAGGTCGTGGATGAGATCGCGGCAAAGCTTGGCCTGAGGAAGGTCAGGATGTGCTGGATCTTGTGTGTCTGTGTGTGGCAGGGAAAGAAATCAGCAGACCAAGACCTTTTGGGTTACCTAAATCTCACTTAAGTGTCAGCAACTTTTTTAGGTATAAAATATACATTTTTAGGTATAAAACCCCAAACCAGAGGGTTTTCCTGAGCACAAACCCCTCACGGGGCAGTGCAGCTGCAGTTGGAGTCACGAGGGACATCAGAGACTGGAGCAAAGCAACAGAAACACCATTTTCCCTTTCTTTCCCCTCAGACAGGAGCCGCTCCTGGGAGCATCTCCCAGGCAAGTGCTAATTTGGCACAGATGGAGCTGGAGTTGCTTCCGTGCTCCTTTTCCAGGAGCAGAGGCTCCTCTTGGATTTTCTTGCCCTCCATGGAGTCTCTTGGTGCTGTAGGGAGTGAGTTGTGTGGTTTAGGGGTGCAGGTCCCCCTCAGTTCCATCCTGCCAGTCATCCGTTCGGGGTCCCCTGATTTCCTGACATCCCTCAAACCTGCGCTGATATTTTCCGGTTTGGGAGCACCGTTGGTATGGTGGGAATGCCAGGAATGGGATGTACACAAACAAGATTTGACTTGCTAAAGAAAACTCGACTGGGAGAAGGCTCAGTGCAGACTGTAAACATCTGTGGGGAGGGCTTTGTTCTCCCAGATAAGATCTCACCCCTCGCCAGAGGCTGGAGCAAGACTTCTGTGTGTTTTATTTATTACCATGTTTTCCCTCCGCTTCTCCCATCAGATATTTTTAATCCACGGGATTTAACACGTCACTGAGTGCTGGCTGCAGGGTTTGGTCTGTCTGGGCTCTGCAGGGAGCTCTGCCTCAGGAGGGTTAATGCTGTGGGGGCTGGGATTGGCACAGGGGTGGAGAGGGTTCGTCCCGAGGTGTGTGTACACATGGCACACGTGTGTGGAAGGGATGCCCACTCCAGGGGTTACTGGTGTGTACATGCACACACCAGTGTGCAACCACAGAAAGCAGGAATGTGTTTTTTGGGTCGGGACAGACTCCAGTTTGGAATGAATCACGCTCCAGTATGAGCTTCCTCCTAACCAGAGCCTGTGAGGTTCAAACTGGGATCATGTGAGAGGTTCAAACTGGGACCGCGTGAGCTGCTCCGGGCACTCTGTAGGAATTGCTTTCTGCTGGGGGGTGGGAGGCACAGAGGCCTCTTGCAGCCTCCAGATCTTTCCATGAAAAATATTCCATAGTGAAACATAACACTGCAGGTGCCCTGGCCAGCCAGCTGGCATGCTGCTGCTCCTGGAAATGGGATTCCAAGAGCCCAGCACAGCTGGGAGAGCCATTCCCTGCAGGCAGCGTGCACAGGGCCGAGGGGAGCCAAGAACATCGTGTCCTGTGAGCTGAAAATGTATAAGCTCTTCTGGTTTCCTTCTTGTTTCTTTTTTTTTTTTCTTTTGTCCTTTTTTTCCTTAAAGCAACGTTCTCCATCACCCTTTGTAGGTCGGCTGGATATTCACTGACCTGGTCTCTGAGGACACACGGAAAGGCACCGTTCGGTACAGCAGGAACAAGGTGAGATCCAGGTGTGACCCAGCTAATTCCAGCTGCTGAGCCAGGGCAGGGCAGGGGTGCAGGTGACACTGGAATTCTTGTGAAATGGGGTTTTTTCAGGTGCTTCTGAAGGAAAGGGAGCTTGAACCCTTCCAACCGTTTGGGATTGAGCTGTTTGAAGAGCAGGGAGAGCTGCCTGCAGCCCTTTACCCCTCTGCTTTAATGAAATGATGCTCATGGAATCATGGAATGGTTTGGGTTGGAAAGGATTTTAAAGCACATCCAGTGCCAGTCCCTTGCCATGGGCAGGGACACCTTCCACTAGCCCAGGTTGCTCCAAGCCCCATCCAACCTGGCCTTGGACACTCCCAGGGATGGGAGTTTCTCTGGGCAACCTGTGCCAGGGCCTCACCACCCTCACAGGGAAGGATTTCCTCCCATCTAACCCTGCCCTTTTTAGGATTAATAAAACTCTGTGGAGTGGAGGGAGTGGGGGTGTGAGGTGCAAACCCAGAGTGACTCAGAGGATGTTCCCATGGGCTGGGCTTTGTGACACATACGTGGCTCAAACTTCGACCTCCTCAGCTTCCTGTGGTTGTAAACCCAGTGATATCCATATTTGGAAAGTGAAACTTCAGTTTAAAAAAAAAAAAAAATGGTGTGTAAATGTGGGTGGGGACTCTCCGTGGGACAGTCCTGAGCCAGCTCAGGGCTGGGGAGCTGACAGGTCACATTCCTGTCCCGGGCTCTGCAGCAGCTTTCCACGAAAGCGTGTTTTCCTGGGGTGTTGGTCGTTTCCCTTGGCTGCAGCCCAGGGAAATAGGTCTGGGCTACGTCAGGCTGTCCTTTCGCTGACTGGCACTGGTGCTCTCCCCTCAGGACACGTATTACCTGAGTGCAGAGGAGTGCATCACAGCTGGCAACTTCCAGAACCAGCAGCCCAACATCTGTCGCCTCTCCCCAGATGGGCACTTTGGATCCAAGTTTGTCACGGTTGTGGCTACAGGTATAAACTGGCCCCAGCTCTCTGGGTTACACCTGAGTTACCTCTTGTTAGTAGAAGAATATGCCAAAAATCACACGCCCTGATCCCCATCTGTCCTGTTTAACAAGGGTTTTACTCTATCAGCTAAAATACTTTTTCATTCTTTGTTCTATCCTCTCTGCAATTATTACTCATTATTTATTTACCTATTTTTTTTACTTTACAACTGTCTAAAGAAGCTCATATGAGACTCAGACTCACCTCTCTGATCCAGAAATCCCTCTCTGCCTGCAGCCAGGGCAATAACTGGGTCTCACTTCTCTGTTTCAAATCTTTAAGCTCCACGTTCTGTTGCCTGGAAGCAGCAGTGGAGAACCATAACAATCCAGATCCTTAAAGTTGTGGATTAATTCCTCCTTCAGGAAGTTCAGGAGGGACCTTTATCTCCCTTGTGTTGCTGTCAGGGAAACCCTGATGTGGGATTTGAAAACATACTTTTTTGGCTGAATAAAACAGAAGCGCCTGCAAAGTGCTTATGCTTAAAACCTCTGGATTTAGCCATTTTTGGGGAGTCTCCAGAGGCACTGTGGATGGGCTGGGCTGGGAGGGGGGACACTGGCATGTGGTAGGAGGGCTGGAGTGTTCCCAGTTCACTCTGCTCTTCTCCATGGGATGACACATGTCTTCATTTAAACCTTCCCTGGAGCAGAATCGCTGAGTTCTGAGTCTGTTTAACACAATGAAAAACCCTCATGACTTCCAAATAACATCCAGTGTGAAAAGTGAAAGTGGGATGGGATGTTGCCTGCCCTGAGCCTGGCTTTGTAAGGCTTCCCGGGGCCTTTTTTTCAGTGAAAAAGCTCTTTTTCAGTCAACAGGCCCATTCCTGTACATTCCAGACTGCTAAACACATCCATCTCTCATTAAAGATAGATCTGTATCTCTCTTTTTTTATATATATATTTATTTCAGGGTTTTTTTTTTTAAACAAGGTGTTTTACTGAGCAAACACACTTTGTTCAGGCCTTCCCCCCGTCCTGGTCTATGTTTAATTTCTAGGAGTGTTTGTTCTGGAGCAGTGAGTGATTGAGGTTACAGATCAAAGGGTAGAAAAGGAATATTTCCTCTTTGCTGTTCCAGCTAATTTCATTCTCCTCTGTTCAATCAGCCCAGCAGGTTTCTATTTAAACACTTGAGTCCTTCCTTTTGTGCCACAGAAATGTATTTGGATAGTTTGCCTCAACTTTGCCTTTAAATCCTCTCCATGGATTAATTCCTATCCCCTCCTGAATTCCTAGCTTTGGAAATAGTAATGTTTTCCTACCATCTGCCTCTATCCTCTCTTTCCAGTTGTATTCCAGTGACACATGACCTGATGTTGCTTACATTATCCAAAGGAAAGCGCCAAGCATGTGATCCCTCCGCGAGCCAGGCTCTTAATTCCCACTTTCCATGTCAGATTTCCACCAAAGCATCCAGGACAGGCTGAGAAAACACTGTTTAGGCCTGACATGACCAGGGGATCTGCAGCTCAGGGTTCCTTGGGAACGCTGTGCCTGGGTTTTGTTTGGAAAAGGAGGAGACACCTGCAGGGTAGTGGGAGGGTGATGCTGTCAGAGCCTCCAAAAGGGCAGCTTCTCCTCCTTGGAGCTCCTGGCAGAGCATTCCTGCTGTCCCCTGGGTCTGTGCTCTTGGGATAGCTCTGGAACTGTGTGTGACTGAAGAAATGTGGAGATTAGAGGGAATTCTTGCCTAAAGTTCTTCCTGTGCAGCAGCATCAGCAGCTTCATCTCAGTGTTTCTCATGGTTAGCAAGACCCTCGAGTCTAATTCATGGAGTCTTGGAATTAAGGCTGGAAAAGAGCTCCAAACTCATCGAGTCCAACTTTAATGCTGTGCTCGGAGTTACCCTGGGGAAATCACCCCTGTGCAGGATTTTCAGGAAGAATTTCTCCATGAAAAGGGTTGTACCATGGAGTCCCCATCCCTGGAGGTGTTCAGGGAATGACTGGCCGTGGCACTCAGTGCTCTGGGCTGGGTGACAAGGTGGGAATCGGGCACAGTCAGACTCAATGGTCTTGGAGCTCTTTTCCAGCCTCAGTGATCCTGGGATTTTTGACCACTCTCTCCTTTTCCAGGTGGTCCTGACAACCAGGTGCACTTCGAGGGGTACCAGGTGTCGAACCAGTGCATGGCCCTGGTGCGGGACGAGTGCCTCCTGCCCTGCCGGGACGCGCCGGAGCTGGGCTATGCCAAGGAGTCCAGCAGCGAGCAGTACGTGCCTGATGTGTTCTACAAGGTAAGGGTGAGGGCCTGGGCAGCACTGGGGTGTGCCCCTGGATCCACACTCTGGTCCTGAGGAGCAGCAGGGAACATGTGCACAACTGAAGCGGGTCCGAAATGCTCTCACTTCATAGGATCATGGAATGGTTTGGGTTGGAAGGGACATTAAAGCTCATCTTGTTCCACCCCCTGCCGTGGGCAGGGACACCTCCCACTATCCCAGGTTGCTCCAACCTGGCCTTGGACACTTCCAGGGATGGAGCAGCCACAACTTCTCTGGGCAACCTGTGCCATGGCCTCCCCACCCTCATAGCCAAGAATTCCTTCCCAATCTCCCACCTAAACCCGTCCTCTGGCAGTGGGAAGCCATTCCCCCTTGTCCTGTCACTCCAAAGTCCCTCTCCAGCTCTCCTGGAGCCCCTTTAGGGACTGGAAGGGGCTCTAAGGTCTCCCTGGAGCCTTCTCTTCTCCAGATGAACACCCCCAGCTCTCCCAGCCTGGCTCCAGAGCAGAGGGGCTCCAGCCCTCGGAGCATCTCCGTGACCTCCTCTGGACTCGCTCCAGCAGCTCCATGTCCTTCCCGTGTTGAGGACTCTGGAGCTGGAGGGGGGTCCCAGGACTATTTGGAGTGTCACTGCTGGTCCCTGCCTGCCGCCCTTTGGGTCTGTTGGTGATGGATGGAATGTTGTTATTCCCTTGGCACTTGTTTCTGGAGCCCCTCAGCCCCCCGTGTTCCTGCAGGGCCGAGTCAGGAGCTCGGGATCAGGCTCCCTGCGGATGCCGATAGTGCTGCTGCTCCAGCACGGGGCTGCTGGTGCCCCGTGAGCAGGGACAGAGGAATTAATTAATGGCACTGCTCGCCAGCTAATTAGCCATCCATCACCCATTAGTTATCTCCTCCTTGTCGTGCCTGCTCCTGCTGCCTGTGTTAAAGCTGTCCCTTAAGGAGCACAGGATAAGGAAAGCTGCCTTCGTTTGGGATGACTGGAATGAGTGGATTGTGCACCAGCAACAGGAATGGAGCTGGTCAGGCTGTTCCTGCGTGTCCTGAAACTGGGACTGGGAAGTGCTGATTTCCCTGAGAGACCCCATCGTCCACCCCTTAACACTGAAGTGCCAGCTTGGCTTGGCCCCACTTGGAAACAAGGAACACCTCTGGGATCAATCCAGTGCTGGAGAGGGAGGGTAGATGGAATCCCTGCCTCTCTTCCTTCTCGGAGCTGATAAACCAGGGCCAATTAAGATCCAGCAGCGCTGGGGTGTGCAAAGGTTGGCCCCGAACGTGAGGGAGATGAGATCATCTCCTGGCGTGCCCTGATCCCGCTCCGGAGGAGCCCGGGCTGTGCCACACTCGGGTGCATTGCAGGAGGTCCCACAGGTCTGTGTCCCACATGTGGGCCACCCGGGGTGCTGGGAGCAGCAGGAAGCTGGTGGGTGTTCCCAGCAGGGCTTCACTCCCCTCGTAATCTGAAGCAGGGAGATAAACAGAATGGGAACGGATGGCTCCAGCCTTCCGTGGAAATTTCCATGAACCACTGATTCACCAGATCAGGCTGCAGCTGATTTCGGGTTTTAGAACTTCTCTCCCCAGTTGCCCTTTTCACGGAGTGCTCAAGGATGGCTCTGCCAGGTGGGATTATCCCTCAGCCTTAAACGGGTTTGGCTCTAGGACCCCTTGATTTTTTCCTAATGTTCTTAAATCTATGTAAAGCTTAGTCACTCCTGGCTTGGGAAACCTTTGGGGTCCCATTAAATGGGCAAGGTTTGGGGTCAGACGACCTCATCTGTCTTGGGCTGGTGACAACAGCCCTGTCCAAGCCTGAGTAAACTCCAGGAGGAGGAAGAATCTGGCAGCACAGGATGGAATCTTTGGGGTCCAGTGCCCTGCTCCCTCTTTGTCCTGGTCTGTGATGGTTCCCCTCTGCCCACCCCCCAGCCAGTTTTGGGGAGAAAGCTGCACTTTGGAGTAGTTGTTTTCCCTTGACTGCGCAGCCATCACTGGTCCAGGGAAAAGTCCATGTGTATTCCCATACAATATCCATCTGAAAAGCCCTTTAGGATGAAAGGAGCTCTACAACTTAATTCTAATTGAACAAGGACCAGGAGGCCGATATTTGTGAGTGTGGATGTATTTATAGAACAGCCAGATGTGAGGCAGGATCCAGGGAACTTGGATCCACAGCAGGGCCAGTGGATTCACCTCCGGCTTCCAAATGGGAAAAGGTGCTGCTTTTCTTCCGTGGAAATGGGAAAGCTGATGGCACTGGCATTGTCCTGCAGTTTTCCTGAGCCTCCAGCTGTGTGGTTTCTGTATTTCTTTACCATTCTCTTTGCCTTGGCCCCTCGCCTGCTGCTCCGAGGAGCCACCCCCGTGGAATTGGCTTTGGACACGCGGCCGTTGCTCTCCTGGCCTGGGAATGCGAGAGCTCTGCCCCAGCGTGGGAGTTGAGGGTTTTGGGGACTGTGAGTACAAGTTACTATGCTCTGAAGTGCTTCCCCAGGTGAAGTTAGCCAGGAGGAAGGACACATCCCCCCCCCAGCCTCCCAGGGTGCCTGGGAAGCATCTCAGTGCAGCGTTTCCAGCTGGAACGTTTCATGGCCGGCACGTGCTGCTTGGAGAGCTCAACACACGGAACTCGTGAAGGACTCCATGGTGTCAAGACACAGACACGGGTCCGGGTGAAGACTCTGTGAGTGAAGATGATGATGTTGCAATGGCCACTTCACCCAGTTTCTCAGCTGGATGAGGGCGAGCCCGTCTGAATGTTCCACACAAGTGTTTTCTGTCCTGTCTGCTGCCCTCGAGCAGCCTCCTCTGTCCATCTGGTTCTGGAAAACAGCTGGATTGATTTGGAGTTCCCTAAGAATGTACCTTGGGTTGATTATTCAGCGCTGTGCCCCAGCTGGAGGGATCCCTCCCTGCCTGCACCCTGTTGTCCCTGCTGTCCCCTCCTCCCAGTCCTCTGGCCCAGGAATTCTGGCATTGCTGAACTGCTCCACCACTGGGGAAAGAGATTCCTGTGTTTTACAGACCCTTTAAAACCCTTGGATGATTGGATTTGGGGGCTGACTGTCTTTGTCTCTTATCACTGGTATTTGTGGCAGCTCAAACATGACGATGTCATCGTCATCCTCGCAGTGAGTTGCATTTTACAGCTGCCTTAACATCCTACAGAGTTTCTTTGGGATGGTTTAATATTCCCCCAGAGTTTCTTTGGGATGGTTTAATATCCCCCCAGAGTTTCTTTGGGATGCTGTAAGACAAAAGCCCTTTACAAGTATTGTGCAAGAGCCCTTTGCCCTCAAGTCCCACACGTGCTCTGAGCCCTGGCCTGGCACCAGTGACACGTGTCCCATTCCGCCCTGGGACAACCCCAAGCCAGGACCCTGCTTTTATTAGAGCCCAGCGGGACCTCTGAGCCAGGCTGTCCTTCCATGGCACTGGAAATCCTCTTCCCAGGGAGAGCCAGGCTGCAGGGAGTGTTCACTAATGGGGAAGGACTTCCCTGGCTGCCCTCCCACCACGAGCCGCCTTAGCCTTAAATGTCCTGGCTGCTCCGGGGAGGAGGATGCTGGATTAGCTCACCAGGAGTCTCTTGGGAAGGGTTTCAACTCTCCCTGACCTGTCACTTGCTCTTGGAGAAGTCGCTTTGTGCCTCAGCCGCGCTCTCCGTGCGAGGGGCAGGATCGCCCGGCAAAGTGCTGGGAAGTGGCAGAGGGAAGAGCAAGGCTGGGATTTACTCCCACACGGGAAGGACAGGCAGCTGCTGAGCTCCACGGTGCCTTCAGCGAGGGAGCAGGTCGGGAATGGCGGCGTGGGATGTGGGATGCTCACAGCCTGGGATGCTGACGGCGTGGGATGCTCACGGCTGTCGAGCCCTGGGACACGGATCCGGAGCCTCCCTCCTGGCTGACACCCGCCCAGGCTCCTCACTTGGCTGCTCCCCTCACCTTCTGTGGATAATCCCGAGACCACCCAGAAGCCTTTCTATCCCACCAAGGTGTGTGACACCAGCTGTGCTCCCACCCTTTTCCCTGTTCTTCCCCATCCCTGTGCAGCTTCTGCCTCCAAACAGTGGTTTGGAAGGCTCTAATCCTAGCCCTGATGCAATCTCCACCAGGATAACTCATTGTCCAGACCTTGCTGATGGATTTTTGTCCAGGAGCCAAATAGCTGTGGCTCTGTTAACCCCTTCCTTGGCTCCCTTTGGAACGAGTGCCACTGGGCTTTGGGGGCTCAGGCTGCAGCAATAATAGGGCACTGGTGGGGTCCTGGTGATGCCAAGTTCAGGGTAAGGATCTTTCTCCCACCTTGATGTTCATTAAGGCCTTTAAAACATAGTTAAAGGATCCATGGGGGTGGGAGAGGAATGTCAGTGTTCGGGGGGGGCTGTTCTGTCAGGACTGGGACACGTCCTCGGCTCAGGGGGAGCGAGGTCCCAGTCTGTGGATGTCTTGGAGGCCTCAGCAGCATGCCATGAAAAAGCAGGCATTTAACATGGAAATCCCCAGAGGGGGAGATTAAAGCCAACAGGTGCTGGAAAAATGTTTCTGCATATTAGAACTTAATTAGATTGGAAAATGAATTCCAGATGGGCTAATTATGCGTGAGTTGTTGCAGGTCCCTTCTTGCAGGGGCAGGATTGTGTTTGGGAAGCTGATTGGATCTGATTCCTGCCTCTTGTGGTATCACTGAGATCTAGGAGCAGGTTGGCTCTGGGGTCCTGTGATCTCCCAAAAAAAGGCTCCACAGCTCCTCCTGCTCCTGTCAGAGCAAGAGAGATCTGAGGCCAGGAGCTCCCAACAACCTGTCATGTGTGAGGAGCAAAGATCCTTATCAGAACTGCTTTTCAAAGGAGCTTCAAAGACTGAAAGGGAGATTTTTTTTTTTACAGAGGGAACAGTTCCTGGGGACAGGAGGTGCTTGGGGAGGGGGTCGGGAAGCGGGGCTGTGCCTGGAGGGGAGCAGCGTGCTGGAGCCTGCTGGGGCGAGGTCTGACTGGGAGTACTGGGAGAGCGGGATGGTGCTGGCTGCTGCTCCGCATAGTTGTGCTGTGTAAACACCAGGGAGAGTGGGGGAGTGGTGTTCTCCGGGAGAAGACGGCTGGGGGAAAGGGGAGGGAGAAAGGAGGGAGTCAGCAGCTTGTCCCTGCATGGTGCTCCCTGGCTCAGCCCAAGGAGTGCTGCTCCCATCCCACGGGAGATCCGCTGGAGGAATGGGACTCACAACCTTCTGGGATGACACCTCTGGTCTGGCTTCAGCCACTGAGTCCATGGAAACTCCAATACAGAGTCCCTGACTGGGAATTATGGGCATATGATTTATGTGGGGCTCAATGAATGATTTATACCACGTTAAGTGATGATTTAGGTAGAAAACACAACCCCCTCGTACGGAATCTTTAATGAAAAGTGTCAGTTCTCTGGGATTTATTTCCGAAGCGCCGTTTGAACTCGGCGTGTTTGACATCAATCACGTCTAATTGTCAGGTTATGATTAATGAACATATGCTGGCCGTTTGTCTCCCTAATTAAACTTTATGTTCCCTTCGTCTGGCAAAGCAAAACAAGTTTACGCCGTGGGATGTGCTTGGTTCTAAGGGTCTGGGCATGAGAAGGTGCCTGGATTCCCAATTCCCAGGTGAAGAGTTGGATGAGGGACTCCTGGATTTGCAGAAAGGCAGGTTTGCCTCAGCTAAGGAGACAGATGTGGCCTGTCCCTCCTTTTTTAGACAGAAGAGCTGCTTAAATGGCATTTAGAATCGTGGAATTATAGGATATCTGGAGTTGGAAGGGCCCATAAGGATCATCAAGTCCAACAACCCCAAGAATCACACCTTGATTTACACTCCTTAGATAATTCCAGGTCCATATCCAGTGGGAGACAAGCCCAAGGTGGTTTGTGACCACACACTCCCTTGGCTCACGAGGAAACAGTGATCCCGTTTCCTGATTCCAGAGATCCTGGAATTACAGAGATCTCCAGCCCCAGAGAGCTGCAGGGAATTGGGCAGCCCTGCACCACCCAGCTGGGTTCTTTTCCACCCTCAGTGATCTGCCAGAGCTCAGGATCCTGGGTGGGCATTTCCAGGGCACGATCCCTTGGGCTTCACACCACTTCCATGCTCAGGAATAATCCGACTCTTCCTCTTTCAGGACATAGACAAGTTTGGGAACGAGATCACCCAGCTGGCTCGCCCGCTGCCGGTCGAGTACCTCATCATAGACGTGAGTATTCCATAGTGTTTGCTTCCCACGGGAGATGGTCAGGGCACAGCAAACCCTTCACCCATCTCTAAAATTCCCACTGCAGGTGGTTCCTGAGACACGCCATCCTCCTCTTTCCACTGCTGCCAGGCATTCCCAGCAGGGAGGTGGCTGCCCTGCTCCGAGGGGCCGGTGTGGTGCCAGGGAACACTCTTGCTTCCCAGGAAGGCACTGCCTGGTGCCTTATCACGGCTCCGCCCTGGCACGGAGCCACACGGCCGGGGAGCAGCTGCCCATGGATCCGTGTGCTGGGCACTGCCTAAGGAAGGAACTCCAGCTGCCTGTCTTAGAGCAGCAATTAGGGATCCGTCTCCTTCAAGTGACTCAGCAGGTTGACCAGAAATGCCTTTTCTTGGAAGGGGGAATTCACTCTCTGGCACAGTTTGGCCAGAGCAGAGCTGCTGCCAGGCACGGCACGGCTCAGCCCTGGGGCTGGGAAGCAAACTTAACGGCATGGAAGGCAGGAAAGCAAATAATTGGGATGACAGATGATATTGCTGGAGCTGGAGGTGGTGCCAACAACGATTAAATCCACCCGGAGCAACTGCTCTGCTCCAGCTGCCCCTGGCACAGGCAGTGATGGAGCGCAGGGATTCCTGCAGTAGTGAAGGCACCTGCTCCTGGGATACCTGGGCTGTCACTGGGATGAAAACAGAGGGATAGAATGTGTATTAGGATGCCCCCAGGATCCCCCCCTAGCACAGCTGTGCCAGGATCGCTGTATCCTGGTAACCTGTGCAGAGAGGGATGGTCTCCATGGCATCTGTCAGGACCAAGCTCCATCTATGTCCCTCCAGCTTCCTTAGAAACAAGGCTGCTTGGGAGCCAAGGGGATGATGGGATATCACTTTAAATTGAATTAAAAGCCATCAGATCCCTGCAGGATCCCTCACTGTTTGGCTGAGCTGGGATCATAGCCATGGCTGCTCTTGGCTATCCCAAGCCTTGCTTCCCATATCCCACTGGCCTCTGATCATCATTCCTTGGATTTTTTTTTTTCTTTAGATTACTACAACTTTCCCCAAGGATCCAGTCTACACTTTTTCTATTTCTCAAAATCCATTCCCCATCGAGAACCGTGATGTGCTGGGAGAAACTCAGGTGAGGATTGATTCCTGATGGAGCCACTTCCGTAGGGATTGGCGCTGCTTCCCTTGTGCTCACTGACAGCTGCAGAGGGACAGCTGTGCCCTCAAGTCACCCCTTCCCAGTGCAGCTGCCAAACTCCTTCCTGCACAGAGCAGTGTCTGCATGCCAATGCTGATTGCCAGCCGTGTTCCCGACGGCTCCGTGACGGGATCAGGGCTCCCTGTGCCCCCCAGGCAGCACCAGAGGGGCCGAGGGGCTCCAGCCCCACAGAGACACCATGAACCTGCTTCTCCCCACAGACAGGAGAGGGTCTGGGGTCTGTTCTGCTCCCAGAGCACTGCCTTCTCTTCCTGGTTGGAATTTTAAAGCACAGGGCACTGTTCCTGCAAGAGGCCAGGGCAGAGGATGGGGAGGAAAGGGCTGCTCCATCCCCCTCTGCCCCTTTTCCATAGGGACAGGGCTGGAGTTTCCTGGCCCCACTGAGCACTTCTTGGCTCTGTGTGCACTGGAGTTGGTCAGGAAAAGCTGGTGTGGGTGCAGAGATCCTTTTCCCTGGAAGTTGTGAGCTGGAATTCAATCAGCCAGCCTGGGATCTGATTTTGGGATCATCCCTGCACATTGCAGCCAATGCCCAGAGGTGCCAGAAATGTGTGGTAGCGCATCAAAATAGGAAGTGACTTCTCTTCATTACTGTCCCCTCTCTCCAGGACTTCCACAGCTTGGCCACGTACCTGTCCCAAAACACATCCTCCATTTTCCTAGACATCATTTCTGATTTCCATCTGCTCCTCTTCCTGGTCACAAATGAGGTCATGCCTCTGCGGGTACGTAGTGGGGTGGGGAGAGTCCTGTCCCTATCCATCCTCCCCATCCCAGGTCCCTCAGGTGGGTGGGGGTGACCATTCCTGCCATCCTGTGTCCCTGGGCGGGTCCCATTGCTGTCTTTTCCCGACTGAGCTGTTGGGAGAAGGTTAAAAAAGTTTTAAAACCCTTTTAAAACCCCCGAGCTGTTGGGAGCACTGAGGGGGGGGGTGTTTGTCCACATGATTCCAGAGCCAACTTGGCTGCGGCTCCCAGAGCTGGAAACGTTTTAAAAATTATCTCAGAATGAGGAATTCTGTGGGAACAAGAGCAGAGCCCCCAGACCTTGGTGGGGCCAGGAGTGTCCTGGCAGTGCAACTCTGCTGCCCTTGGCCGGGCACTGCGGGCCTGGCGGCTGCCCCGGCACCGCCGGAGCTTCCCGGTGGGATCCAGCTGGGCCGTGTTGGCCGGAGGCTGCGCATGTGTGAGGCAGCCAGGATGACCCTGGGCAGCTGGAGATCAGGATGGGGATGGGGATGGGGGCTGGAGTGCTCCAGCGTGGAGGATTTGCTCCTCTGGAAGTCAGGATTGCTGCGCAGCACTGGCACACTATCCCAAAGCAGTAGGTCATACATCCTGGAAGCAGAGGAACGGAATCTTCTGGGATGTGGGGTCTGTGTGACTGTTGAGGGGAGCAGAGGGATAAACTGGGACACTCCAAGGATCTCAGGAAAGGGGAAACAGCTCAGGCTCAGGGTCCTGCCTTGCCGTGCTAGGGGAGGAGGGCACATCCCTGGTCACAGCTTCCAGTGGGACACTGGAGGGGTCACAGTGCTCATTTCCCTCCTGTGGCTTCCAGGACAGCATCAGCTTGTTGCTGGAAGCCGTGAGGACCAAAAATGAGGAGCTTGCACAGACCTGGAAAAAATCTGAGCAGTGGGCGACCATCGAGCAGCTCTGCAGTAAGAGGGGGGTTCCTGGGGCGGGGGGTCCCTTGTCCCTTGGCAGAGCTGGCTGGGGGCTGTGTGTGGTGCTGTTCCCAAGCCCCTAAAGAGGCTGCTGGAGGCTCCAGGGGGAGGAAACCTGTTGCTAGGTCATGGAATCGTGGAATGGTTTGGGTGGGAAGGAACCTTAAAGCTCATCTCATCCCACCCCCTGCCATGGGCAGAGACACCTTCCCCTAGACCAAATTGCTCCAGGACCCCTGGAACACTCCCAGGGTTGGGACCGGAGGGGCTGCGGGGTGGGCTGTGCAGGGATCGCAGCGCTCCCTCCGGGTCTCTCCGCAGGCACGGTGGGTGTCCCGCTCTCGGGAATGCAGGAATACGGCGCCATGGGGGGCTCGTCGCACGCCGTGGCCGCAGCCATGTGGCCCTGCCAGCACTGCACCTTCATGAATCAGCCGGGCACGGACCACTGCGAGATGTGCAGCCTGCCCCGTTCCTAGCCCCGCTCCCGCCCCGAGCCTCCCCGGAGCAGCCGGCGCGGCGCTTGTCCCTCCCCTTCCTCCCTTCAGCTTCCAGCTCCGGCTGCGGAGCCGGGCACGGGGTGGCTCCAGCCCCCCAGTTACTCCTCGCTCCCTTTCGGGGGCCATCCCGGAGCCGCTTGGTGCTCCCAGCCCGGAGAACTGACGCTTCCCCTCAGCCCGTGCCCCGGGCTGCCCCCCCATCCCCACTGCTGCCAGCCTGCCAGGGGGACCCAGGGGGCTCAGGCGGTGTCCGTGCCCACTTCCCTCCTGAGGAGATGGGGAGGCTTTGGCATCTCCCTGCCTGCAGCTTTGCTCCCGTTCCCTGCCCGTGTGGGTGCCCGGATCCCAACAGCTCCGGCACCGACTGGCCCCGGCGGGGTGGGCAGGTGGCTTTGATGTTCCCGGAGCAGGACGGGACATAATTCTCGGGCACAGGGCACAGGGCGGGCTCTCAGCTTGGCACCCTGTGGGGACTGCAGGAGGGGTGTCCCCACCGGGTGCTGTGTCACCCCGCAGAGCCTGAGTGGGCTCCCGAGGAAGGGGTCACAGGACAGCCACGTAACCTGGGCACCCACCTCACCTCTGGTGTGTCCCGGGAGCTGGTGCCTTCCTTCCCCCATGCCCTCGTCCCTCCGGAGCGTGTCCTGGCCGGAGCTGGGACTTGGGGCTCTTGCCCCCACCCTCCCTTTAGCCCCTGGCTGGAGCTGCCCCGGGCAGAGGTGGATGATGGAGGTACCTGTCCTGGAGCCTCCCTGTCCTGTCTCTGCAACTCTGGTTCAGTCCCAGGGGCACTGGGATTGTGTCCCATCATGGGAGGGGGGCTGAAGGCCCCATCCTGCTCCAGGACAGGGTGTCCTGGTGTCCAGCAGGGCAGGGACCCTCTGGGCCCCCCCGCCCCTCACTGGGGTTCTCTGAAGGCTTCATCCCAAGGCCCGGCTCTGGGCTGCGGTTGCTTTTCCCTGGGTGTGCTGGGGTTTGGGGGTGCAGTGCTGGGGGGCGCCCAGGCAGGGGGGCTGCGAGTAACATGGAATAAAAGCACCTCAAACCAGAGCCTCCTGCTCTCTGTCACCTGTCCCAGGATGCTCCACATTCCCAACAGGAAAGGAGGGGATGCCGCACCCCAGTGCCTCTGCGCTCCCTCCCATGAGCTGGGATGGGGCTGGGATGTTCCTTGTTCCCGCTGGGAATGGGGGGACACTGTGCCCCAGCACCGTGTCATCTGCACTCCGTCACCTCTGCTGGCATGGAGCTCCATGGATGCTCCATGTTCCCAACTGGCACAGGCGACACAGCACTCATAGGGCTGGGATAGTTCCCGTTCCCAGCAGGAACTGGTGGGGGCCCTGCTCCCCAGTGCTGTGCCACCTGCACCCCATCACTGCTCGGCATTCCCGGCAGGACTCGTGTGTCCAGGCCGTGTCCGGGCCGTGTCCGGGTCTGTTTGCAATCAGCCCTGGAGCGTGGAGCGGCCGGGCCCCTGGCGCCAGCACGCAGCCTGCGAACAGGGGAGCGGGAGCTGCGTGGAGCCAGAGCCCGGGGAGCCACAGCCCGAGCAGCGGAGCGGGGAAGCAGGAGGCAGGCATGGAGCAGGGGGGTGGCCACGATGGCCAGCTCGGCCCTTGGGGAGCCCACGACAGCCCTTCGGGGACATCCCTTGGGACACGCTGCGGGGATACAGCCCAGCCATGGCCCGGCTGCTGCTCCCCCTCCTGCTCCTCACGGCCCTGGGGAGCACAGCCAAGCTGAAGCGGCGCCCAGCGGCGTGGGACGATGGAGGAGAGGGTAATTCCCACCC
>NW_021939798.1:11639391-11640549 GCF_001715985.3 Manacus vitellinus
GGTGACATTTTGTTCTGTGCCCCCTCCCCAGGCCGTGTTCCGCTGTCCTGAGCAGGTGTGGCACGTGGAGCTGCTGCCCCAGCCCCGACAGCTCTACATCCTGTGCGCCCACAGCGGGATCTACTGCGTGTCCCTGGAGCAGCAGAGCAGGTGAGGTGTCTGTCACCTTTGGGATCAGCACCATGTCCTCATCCCTGGGCTCCTGGGGCTGCCCCTTCCCACCATGGAGTGAGGCCTCTCTCTCTGTGTGAGGCTCCAGCTCTCTCCAGATTGTGCCCCTGACTCTGGGGTTGCAAACCCTCCATGCCAGAGCACTCCAGCCCCCATCCCCGTCCCCATCCCGATCTCCAGCTGCGCAGGGTCATCCTGGCTGCCTCACACATGAGCAGCCTCTGGCAAACACTGGATCCCACCAGGAAGGCCCCCAGTGCCCAGCCAAGGGCAGCAGAGCTGCACAGCCAGGACATCCCTGGCCCCACCGAGGGTTGGGGGCTCTGGTCTTGTGATCGTTCCCACAGAATTCCTGTCTCTCCCTGGTGCTAAAAGCTCTGCTGCAGGAGCTCCTTTCCCAGGGCCAGGCGAGGAGGCGGCCAAGGGACACGCTGGCCTCTCCCCACGCCTTGGCTCAGAGCTCTTCCCTGTTTTCCCGAAGGTTAATGGAGCAGATGGACGGCGACGGCCAAGAAAGCAACGGCCCTTCCGGCGTGTTCCCGGTGGATGCGGATTCCTGCATCTTCCCCGACGCCAGCCTGAGCATGTTCACCCTGCTCAGCACCTTCGTCATCACGCTGTCCCAGGCCGAGGGCAAGTGGTGGATGCGGCTGCACGAGCTGCCGCGCCCGGAGCAGGACGGGCCCCCGTACCGGCAGGTCAGCCAGGTGGAATTCTGTCCGGGCTCCCCGCCCGGGGACGGGGAGGACACGCCCCCCTCCTGCTTTCTGCCCGTACTGTGCTGCGCGGCCGCGCCCGGCGCCGAGGGGCTCTGGTGCTCGGGGGGCTTCGTGCTGGAGGAGCCCCTCTTCAGCCTCCTCTTCGGCATCGATGCGGCCATGCTGGAGTCGCCCATGATCCTGTGCGGGTTCCCGGACGGGCAGCTCTGCTCCGTGCCCCTCAAAGCCCTCAGCTCCTCGCCCGCTGCCACCGACAGCGGCTGCCGGG
>NW_021939798.1:11640883-11643178 GCF_001715985.3 Manacus vitellinus
GGCAGCGGCAGCCGCATGTACTACAGCACCCACTCCGACATCTCCGCCGTCGACCTGGACCGCGCGGGGGACGCCTCGGACCCCGAGGACACCGAGAGCAGCACCGGCGTCCTGCCCCCCGTCCTGTCCCCGGCCAGCTTGAGTATCTGCAGTGTCGTGGCTCTTTCCTTGTCCTCTCGGGCCTCAGAAGGTACTGGGGCAGTGGGATCCCACCTGTCCCCTCCCCGTGGCTCTGTACAGGGTTGGGCTGCTGTCCAGATTCCTTGCCCACGGAGCTGCCTGTGCCACCAGCAGGGACGTTGTGTGGCAGCTGTGACCCTCCCTGGGTGCTGCTGGCCTTGGCTGGGGGGTGGTGGGGACAGGGCAGGTGTCCCTTCTTGGGGGGCTGCGTGTGAGCTGGGTGTGCTGTGGTTGGTGTCCTGTCTCCATCATACCCCGCTGCCTTGAGGCAGGCAGTGCCATCCTGCTCCCTGTCCCCCCTGCATCCCCCCCTCAGCCCTCCGGGAAGCTCCTGCTCCCCTCCTGGCCCCCCAGCCCTGACCAGCCCTGTCTGTGCCCCAGGTGAGTCGGAGCTGTTGGCTCTCTCGGCCAAGGGCAGCCTCGTGTCCTGTGGGTTGTGCAGCCCCGAGGAGCCGGACGTGGAGCTGACACCTGCCGAGATTGGCCGGAGGATCAAGGAGCTGCTGTCCGGGATAGGGAACACCTCGGAGAGGTACAGGGGTGCAGGGGCACTGAGCTAGGGGCTGTGCAGGCCTCTGTCAGTAATTAATTATGGAATTTCTGAATGGTTTGGGTTGGAAGAGACCTTAAAGCTCATCTCATTCCAGTGAGAGATATTTTACCTTCCCCGGCTGGGAAGCTTCCCCCAGCCTCAGTAACATAAAACCAGTGTTTGAGGGCAGCCCCCTCTCCATGGCACAGCCATCCCCAGCGCTGTGGGCGGGCTGGCAGCAGCAGCCATGGCAGCAGAAGGTGGCACAGGCAGGGTGCCAGGCGCCTGTCACGCATGCCAAGCTGGCACTAACAGGCAGGGCAGGCACGTGCCTCCGTCTCCATGGCTGTTTGTGCACGGGAAGGGGGTGTGGGCAAGGCCCCCCCTCCCTCCACGGGGGAATTCCCAGAGTCTGGCTGTCCAGAGCTGCTCCACAGGGTCAGCTCTGGTGGGGAAATGGATCTGGGGCTGCCGTGGGGAAGGAGCTGGGAGGTTCCTGTGGTGGCTCTGGGCACTGGGATCATGCCAGTGGCTGCTCAGCTCGGCAATGGCAGCACAGAGCCTTTGGCACCGCGCTCCCGGCGCTGTCCCGGCATCCCTCCCGCTGTTCCATCCCTGTCACGCTGTCCTTGCAGAGTGTCCTTCCTGAAGAAGGCCGTGGACCAGAGGAACCGAGCCCTGGCCAGCCTGAACCAGGTGATGAACGTGAGCGCAGCGCTGCTCTCCAGCCACGAGGGCCCCAAGCCCATCGCCTGCACCGTCACTGCCAACTGGAGCTGCCTCCTGCTCCAGGACACCGTCACCATCTCCTGCTTGCTGGAAAACTGCAGCGAGTACAGCCTGGAGGAGGGCTGGACCCTCTGTGTCCAGCTCCTGGCCAGCCCCTGTGCCTTAGAGGAGGAGTCCGTGGATTCGGCCACCACCTTCACATTCCCCATTGACCAGCTGCTCCCCGGGAACAAGCGGGAGCTGACGCTGCCCCTCGGCCCCACTGCGGACACCAAGCTGGACCTGCCTCTGACCATCTCCTGTGCCCTCTACTACAGTTTACGGGATATTTTGGGCAGCGGCTCCGACTCCTCCGAGGACCTGGATGACTTCCTGCCCGACGACTCGCCCCTGCTGTCCCCGGACAGGGAGGGGATCTGCCTGCCCCTCAGCCAATGCACCATTGACATGCTCCAGTGCCTCCGTTTCGGGAGCAGCCCCCCCGGGCCAGACGCACCCCCTGCCCCCCCAGACCCCGTGGAGACCTTCCTCAAAGTGTCCCAGGAACAGACTGAGCCCGAGGAGGGGAAAACCCCGGGAGAGGGGAAGTTGCCCCCCTCAGCAGCATCCATCCGGGTGTCCTCGGAGCTGCTGAAAAGCGCCCTGAAAACCTCGGGAACAGGTGGGTCCCTGGGCAGGATCATCCCGGGAGTACCAGGGAGGTGTCCTTGGGCAGGGTGACACTGTCACAGCCTCTCCTTTGGGCCAGGAGGGTGGTATGACCCCCCTGTCCCCAGCACAGCACACATGGGTGCAGTGACAGTGCTGTGACCGAGCTCAGCGTGTCCCAGCAGGGAGGGGACCGGCCCCTGTGT
>NW_021939798.1:11646533-11649271 GCF_001715985.3 Manacus vitellinus
CCTCTGTTCCTTTCCATCCTCCCGGAGGGTCCTGACACTGCCGGGGCGGGGGGCTGCCACTGTCACCCCCAGCCTGCCAGAGGGGCCATGGGCTCCCCAACCCCTCCGTGCTCCAGCTCCCTGTGCAGCTCCTGCGGGTCCTGCCCACAGTGGGGTTGCTTTGCCAACCCCCCCCTTCCCCTATGACACCCCTGGGGGTCTCTGCATCCCACTGCCCCCCCCAGGTCAGCCCTTACCATGGGGTGTGGGGACGGGAGGGGGACAGGGTGGATCCTGATGGGGAAGGAGGACGCGGCGCTACCCCGGTGTGATCCAGGTGACTTTAATGCCGTGGGTCGAGGGGCCGGGGGCACGGCTGCCATGGGCGCTGCCACTGCTGCCACCACCCCCCTTTGCCCTGTGTCACCCTTGGCCACTCAGGGGCTGCCCCGGGCACACCCTGTCAGCAGTGTCACATCTCTGCCCTGTCCTTTGGTCCCCAGATGTGCCCCTGAGCTGTGCCACGCTGCGCTGGCTGCTGGCAGAGAACCCCGGGGCCGAGGCGCTGAGCAGCGCGGAGGTGGCATCGGTGTGTGGCACAGCACCCGACGGCGGCCACGTCCAGCTGCTCGTCCGAGAGGCAAGGAATGGGTTAGCCCTGAGCCAAGGAATGGGTCAGCCTGCAGGGAAGCTCCCTGTCCCACAAAGCCGTCTCCTTCCCGGTGCCAGGGAGCGGGGTGATGCACGGCCACGCCGTCCTGACCTCCATCTGCTGGGCTGGAAGGGCAGCATTCCCGCTCACTTCTCCCAGCCCTGGGCTTCCCAAAGGCTGTGGTCACTTCCCTCCTGCTCCATGTGGGTGTTCCCCCCTCCCAGTGTTCCCATTTCCCTGCCAGGTAGGACAGTGGGTGCTGCTGCCGCATCCTTGTGGATGCCTCAGACACTCACCGTGCCCCAGCCTGGCATGAGGCTGGGCTGTGGGAAGAAATGGCCTTTTCCTGCTGGCTCTGGAGAACAAGGGGAAAACACAGCTGGATTTGGGGTGTAAATCCGATCTCCTGCAGCTCATCCCCATTTCATGTAAAATTCCCCTCTAAAGGCACAGGAAAACAGGGATTTCTGCCCAGCTCTGCTGGCTGACCCCGCCGAGGGGCCCCAGGTACCTGGCACGGGTGGATTCCCCTGAGAGCTCGCATGTCCCCAGGGTGATTAATGACTGTGTTAATTCTGCTGGGGCTGAGCCTGCCAGGCTCAGTCCTGGGAGGGCTCACCGGGGATTCTGTGGGCACTGGGCTGGGGACAGCTGGCCCTGGGGCTGGGGTCTGTGCCCAGCAGGAGGGTTTGGGGGTGAAGGGAGCCTCCTGGGGAGCCTGGTACCCATGGGGAGGGGTCCTGAGCCCCCCAGCTGCCAGTGACACTGCTCTCCCTGTCCAGGTGGCCATGAATGACCTGAGCCCAGCGGGTCCCATCCAGGCCGTGGAGATCCTGATGGAGAGCCCATCCCTGGCCCACATGTGCAGGACACACCACGCCGTCATCCGGCGCATCCAGGTATGCTCAGGCACTGCCCTGGGGGACAGGGGGACCCCAAGGGACCCAAACTCCCCCCCAGGATAGAAGCTGGGGGTGCAGCACGGGGATTCTGTGGCACCATCATGTTACAGTCCAGCCCAGCATGGCCTGGGGATGGTGGGATCACCACATCTCAGGGCATTTGGGCCACGGAGCCCAGGGCAGTATTGGCCGTGTGCCCCGGGCTGGGATTCTCAGGTTTTGGGGGTCCCCAGGGTTGGGGCCCCTGGAGTTGGGGGTCCCTGGGGCTGGGTGGTGCCAGCTCCCCCAGCACCCTCCCTCCTCGCAGGCGCTGGTGCTGGAGCAGGCAGCGCAGGGCTCGGGACCCCCCGACCTCCGCATGCAGTACCTGCGGCAGATCCAGGCCAACCACGAGGTGAGCACCCCCTGATCCCTGCCCCGTGGGGTGCACGCAGAGGTACCCCCCCACTACATCCCCTCCATCTCCCTCCTGCAGATGCTGCTGAAGGAGGCACAGACCCTCCGGGACCAGCCGCCCCCGGATGAGGAGGGGGCTGAGGGCGCTGCCACGGCCGAGAAGCTCCTGAACATCTACCGGCAGCTGAGGAACCCCAGCCTGGTCCTGCTGTGAGCGGGGGGCGGCCAGCACGCCCCAAAAACCCCGCCGGCCGGGGCGGGTGCCCACGGGAGAGCCCCCCCATCCCAGCCCACCCCGCCGGAGCAGGGGCGGGGCGGGCAGTGGTCGGGGCGGGGGGTGTGTCTGTGCGTGTTTCGTGGTCGTGTTGTCGGCAGCACCGGGGGGTCTCGGTGGCGGAGCGGGGGCTCCTGGGCTGGCCCAGCCCTGCCCTGCCGCCCCCCAGCCCGGCCAGGCCGGGGCAGCCCCCCCGGGGCCGCGTGTTTTGTGGATCCGTGGTAGTGTAGTGGCCGTGCCGAGCCGGGCCGGCTGCGGGCTGAGCCCCCCGAGCCGTCTTGCCTTCAGGATCAGGACAAACAGGGTGCTGTGCCCGGGGGAGCCCCGTTTTCTGCTGGGCAGGGGAGGGGGTCTCCGCTCCCCCGTTGTTTCTATAAATGATCCCGTATTTCCGTGCTGGTGCGGCGTGTTTGGGCCCCGCCCTGCCCGCACCGCTCCACTGTCTGTAACTCTGTCGTCTGCCATGAAAACGATCCTGTCGCTCACCCCGTGCCCGCCTCTGTTCCTTTCCATCCTCCCGGAGGGTCCTGACACT
>NW_021939798.1:11650561-11651993 GCF_001715985.3 Manacus vitellinus
CGTCCTGGTTTGCTGAGACATTGACACCTGGGGGGGGGGGGGATGTTGGTGCTGGTCCCACTCCAGCCATGGACACTGGTCAGTCTCCGGCCATCGGCACCAATCCTGCTCCAGGTACTGATCTTGCTCCAGCCATGGACACTGATCCTGCTCCGCCCCTTGGCACTGATCCCACTTCAGCCATCAGCACCAGTCCCACTCTGGCCATCAGGACCAGTCCCAGTCCAGCCATGAACAACAGTCCCATTCCATCCGTGGTCACCAGTCCCTCTCCAGCCACCAGGACCAATCCCAGTCCAGTCACTGTCACCAATCTCACTCCAGCCACGTCACTGATTCCGCTCCAGCCATCCATCCCACTCCAGCCATTGTGACCATGCCGACCATCACCCCCACAACCCCACAGCCACCTTCTTCCTCCCCCACCTCCTTCCAAATCCTCCTGCAAACAATTGTGCTAATTGGGCTGGTTAATCAGCTTGTCACCACCGTGTCCATCTGGTCACAAACCCCTATTTATAGCTGGTCCCCCCTGTCACCCGGCTCTAAGCTGCTTGGCACGGGGGTGGCACCGTCCCCAAGGGGCACCTGGGGGCGAGGGGGGGTCCTTGAAGGGCTCACATCCAATGGCTCTACACACGTATGTGTGCACACAGGGCATCATGTGTGGGGTGCACACACAAATTGTGGACCCAGAGGTGCTGCACAGAGCCCTGCACACCTGTGTGTGTGTGCACACAGACACACCTGAGCACACCTGAGCCCACAGCCCTGCACACGCGTGTGCACACACACGTGGAGACCTGCACACGCACACGTGTGTGTGTACACACACAGAGCCCTGTGCACACATGGGGACACACATAGAGCCCTGTGCACACATGAGGACCTGCACACACGTGTGTATACACACCCACACCCCTCTGTGCACACCCACAGAGCCCTTCACGTGCACACACATGTACAAACACATGCGTGCACACATCTGTGCACACCCACCTGTGCACGCCCACAGCTCTGCATGTGCATACACACGTGTGTACACACACACCCACACACCCACACCTCCCTGAGCCCCTGCACACACACACACACGTGTGTACACACACACCCATGCACCCCCACCCCCACCCCGAGCCCTTTCCCACCTCCATGGCTGCTCCCACTCCAGCCCCACTGACCTCAGACCCCCCCCCTCGAGCAGGCAGGACCCCTATGCCACCCTCTAGCAGCTGAGCTGGGGTATCCCATGTCCCCAGGGATATGGCCGCAGGGTGCCCCCCAGGCAGGGGCAGCACTGTGGGATTGTTACTGTGGAGTGTCCCCCCTGGGGTGGTGGTCCCAGGGGTGGGCAGGGAGCAGGGAGAGGGGCAGTGGGGTGAAGTAGGTGGGCAGTGGGGACCCCTGTGTGGGCAGCAGGGTGCAGGGAGGG
>NW_021939798.1:11658393-11661478 GCF_001715985.3 Manacus vitellinus
TTTTTTTTTGTTTTGTTTCTCCCGACATTTTCAGGGTTCTGTTCTCCTGGCATTTCTCCCCTGACGTCTCAGGTTCTTTCATTTGTGTTTCTGCCTGCATCCTTTTTGGCTTTCCCTTCACATACCGGGTTGCTCTGCATGCCAAGCATGTGTGTTCTAACACTGAGTGCACACGCCCAGCTGGGGACCCGCTGTTAATTGACTCTTCTCCTCCTTCCAGATCATGTTTGAGACCTTCAACACCCCGGCCATGTACGTGGCCATTCAGGCCGTGCTGTCCCTCTACGCCTCTGGCCGCACCACAGGCATTGTAATGGACTCTGGGGACGGTGTGACCCACACCGTGCCCATCTACGAGGGCTACGCTCTGCCCCACGCCATCCTGCGTCTGGACCTGGCCGGCCGCGACCTCACCGACTACCTCATGAAGATCCTGACAGAGAGGGGCTACAGCTTCACCACCACGGCCGAGCGGGAGATCGTGCGGGACATCAAGGAGAAGCTCTGCTACGTGGCCCTGGACTTCGAGCAGGAGATGGCCACGGCCGCCTCCTCCTCCTCGCTGGAGAAGAGCTACGAGCTGCCCGACGGGCAGGTCATCACCATCGGCAACGAGAGGTTCCGGTGTCCAGAGGCCCTTTTCCAGCCTTCTTTCCTGGGTATGTGTGGGGCAGGGTCAGCTCCGGGTGGGGTGGGGTTGATGGGTGGAGGGGAGGGGTTCAGGATGCATCACCAGGAGGTCCTGAGTGGTACATGCAAGGACCTGTCTGACACTAACTGTGGTGGGTGGGCAGTGAGGGGTCCTGGGTTAGTAGTAACAAGCTGCTTTGTGGCAGAAAGGGGGCTGGGTGGCACTGACAAGGTGGTCCGGTGGGCACTTGGGCATCCTGGGTGGCACTAACGAACCTGCCCCTCTCTCCTCCCCACCCAGGCATGGAATCCTGTGGCATCCACGAGACCACTTTCAACTCCATCATGAAGTGTGACGTGGACATCAGGAAGGACCTGTACGCCAACACGGTGCTGTCTGGAGGCACCACCATGTACCCCGGCATCGCCGACAGGATGCAGAAGGAGATCACGGCGCTGGCCCCCAGCACCATGAAGATCAAGGTGGGACGGGCTCCAGGGGGTGAGGGGTGAAGGGAAGGCTCTGGCTGTGCCCTGACCACTGTTCTCTCCTCTCCCGCAGATCATCGCCCCGCCGGAGCGCAAATATTCCGTGTGGATCGGCGGCTCCATCCTGGCGTCCCTCTCCACCTTCCAGCAGATGTGGATCAGCAAGCAGGAGTACGACGAGTCCGGCCCCTCCATCGTGCACCGTAAATGCTTCTAAACGGACTGCGGGCCCCGCTGCCACGCCCGGGAGCTGTGCCCAGGCATCCATACACCTCATGCCAGCCTCCTGCAACTGGAATAAGCCTTCTTCCAAAAGAAATCCTGCCCTTGGGAAGTCTGTACCTGATGTTAGACACGTGGATGGGCGCGCTGTCACTTGATTTGACCTTGTTGTAACCGAGTTAGCCACTCCCCGAGCTCATACCCTGTACGGATCTGGCTCCCCGGGGCTCCCTGATCCCGGGATTTCCCCATCCCGGGGCCCCCCCACACTGACAGCGGCCCCGGGACCGCTCTGTACAGGGTATTTGGAGCCAGAGTTTGCCGTACATCCCGTGTGGAATATTCCAGGTTTCCTGTAGAGGCTGGTAGGAGTCCATCGAGAATTTTTTTTTTTTTTTTTTTTTTCACCGTTTCTAGCAAGGTTGGGAAAAAAAAAAACAAACATATCGCATCCGAGCCTTACACCCTCCTCATCCCCCTCCTCCTCCTGGTCCCACCGCAGGGCTCGAGTCCTCAGCTCTGAGTTGCTGAAACTCTGCATTTACACCTGTAAATTTCTGCATTTTAATTTATGTCAGATTTTTTTTTTCTTTTTTTTTTTTGTTTTTTTTTTTTTTTTTTTGTACGTTGCCTTAATGTTCTCACGTGACGGTAGAAAAAAAAAAACAAACCAAAATTTGTTTAAGAATCATCCGAAAAAAGTTGAGAAATTGTAATGCCCAACAAACACTTCATTGTGTAAGGAAAATAAAATGGAAAAAAAGCTGCAGTAACTCCTGCTGAGATTGTGTGTGGTGAGGTGGGGAAGGGGGGGATTGGGTGGGAGCTTCCCCAGGAAACTGGGGTGGGGTTTTGGGGCTAAAAACAGGTGTTTGGGGGCCAAGAAGCTGGATTTTCTTACACAGGCTCCTGGCTACTCTTGCCCCTGTCTGTGGAATTGCAGGAGTCCTGCCCACCAGCTGAGGCCCTGCCTTGGGGTCTGCAGCCCACCCTGCCACCCTGCTCCATCGCTCTGGGACTGAGGTGCCCCATGTCCAGGGGTTGGGGTGTTGGGGTGGGTGGGATACACTCCAGGTCATCCAGGGATTCACTCCAGGGATCCCTTCAGCCCCTGGGGTTGGTGCCCTCGGGACTGGACACGGGTGGCTGAGGGGACATGACACAGGTGTGTGTGAGGACCCTGCAGTTGCTGTTCCCATTGATTTGGGGGTGCAGGTCCCTCTGGGTCGGTGGGGGTGTCCTGCCCCCCCTCTTCGTGGGCCCCCACAGCTCCTGTGCTCCCCCACTGCCCAGCACCTGCAACTGCCCACCTGTCCATCTGTCCACCCATGTTCTGCACCTGTCCGTCTGTCTGTCCATCCCTGTCTGTCCACCCTGCCAGCTCTGCTCCCACCCTTCAGCCCTCTGCATCCGTCTGTCCATCCTTCCAGCCTCCTTGCATCCATCTGTCTGTCCAGCTGTCCATTCCTTCCCATGTCCATCTGTCCATCCACCCGTGTCCATCTGTCTGTCCACCCTGCCAGTTCCTCACCCGCTGCCCGTCCCTCCCTGCCCCCGTCTGTCCGTCCAGCTGTCCATCCCTTCCTGTCTCCCCGTGCCCGTCTGCCTGTCCATCTGTCCCTCCCTGTGTCCGTCTGTCTGTCCAGCCACCCTCCTGTCCCTGCACCAATCTGTCCGGCCTCCTCCCTGCCACCTGTCTGCCCGTCTGTCTGTCCCTCCCTCCCAGCAGCCGGCTGTCTGTCCT
>NW_021939798.1:11670439-11672199 GCF_001715985.3 Manacus vitellinus
CGGCCCCCCGACAGCCCCTCCATGGCTTTGCCTGCGGGAGAAGGGGGTCAGGGGAGCCAGAGGATGGATGGACGGAGGGAGCATCCCAACAGCCTTCCCCACATCCCAGCACCCCTTTCCTCATCCCAGTACCCGTCCACCCATCCCAGTACTCCTTCCCTTTCCTGCATCCCAGCACTTTTCCCTGCATCCCAGTGCCTTTTCCCCACATCAAACCCCTTCCCCACACCCTCACATCCTTTCCTGTATACCAGCACCTTTCCCTGTATCCCAGCCCCCTTCTCCCCATCCCAACACCTCTCCTTGCATCCCACCCAGGCAAGTAGTCCATGGGTGCTCCTCACCCACCCATACCGCTCTTATCCTTGCCAGATGCCTTCCTGCTGGAATTTCGGGAGGCCTGGGGGCCGTGATCCGGGCACAGCGTGGGGGGCAGCGCTCCAGGGGTGCCCATGTCGCCGCACGCCCGCTTCGCCCGCCGGCAGGAGCTGGACACCAGCAGTGCTGGGGAGGGCTCGGTGCCTGTGGGGAGCAGGAGGGTCAGGGCTTCCCCGTGCCCCACACCCATCCCCCCTAATTCTGTGATCCCAGCCCGGCCCCTCACACTGGATCTTGAAGTCGGGGGGCAGCAGGCGGATGTTGGACACGGCGATGTGTCCGGTGTCGCCGTCGTCGAACTCCACCAGCACGGCCTCGGCGTCCTCCTCCTCCTCATCGCTGGAGGAGCCTGCGGCACGGGAGGGCTGTTGGGATGGGCAGGGGGTCCCCGACACCCCCCGCCCCACAGACTGCTCCCTGCCCAGCCTCACCTCGCACCACGTTCCCTGGGTACAGGCACCGGGATTTCTGGCTCCAGTAGGCGCAGACGCGGGTGCCGGGTGGGAGGCTGCGGCGCGACTGCGGCCGCACGTCCAGGACCTGCAGGGAGCACCGTGCTGGGCTCTCCCCAGGGTGGGGACCCCACCCTGACCCCCCACCCTGACCCCCCAGAACCCTCCACTCACCGCCTCCTGCAGCAGCTGCTCCTGTGAGTAGATGCGCTGCCGGTTCCCCCGCTCGCCCTCGATGATGATGCTGTAGCTGGGGAGGGGGCACAGAGGGGGCTCAGTGCCCACCTTGGTACCCCCCTGCAAGGCTGGGACACCCCCCAGGGCCAGGACCCCTCGGAGCCCCCACTCACATGTCCGGGGGCTGGATGGTGCGGACGCTGCCGGCATAGAGCAGACTGTCCTCCTTGGGAATCAGGATGTGCAGCCCATCCCGCAGATCCTCCTTCTGGATGGCGCAGGCGTGGGGGACCTCCTCACGTGTCCCCCCCGCCAGGCAGCCCCCCAGCTCCTCCTCCTCCTCTGAGAAGCTGCTGTTGTCGTCGAAGTCAAAGTCGTCCTCCACAGTGAAGCTCTCCAGCAGTTTGCTGACTGCCCGGCCCTTGCACTGCAGGAGGGGGCAGGGGTGAGCAGGAGGCACAGGGGGGCCGTCTCAGGGTTGAGGGAGGCCACCCAGGTCTCACCTGCTTGGTGGCCACTTTGCTCTTGACCTTGGCCAGTTTTTTGCCCTTGCTCAGGATGGTCTTGGCGCTCCGGGGGGAGAGGGTCAATGAGAGCGCCCCGTTCTTGCGCTGCAAGACAGGGGGTCAGGACTGGCTGATGGCCCCCCAGTGTGACCCCAGCCCCCCCCGGTGTGCCTCCCACCACCCCAGTCCCTGCAGTGGTGCCTCCCATCTCCACCAGTACCCACAGCCTGTGCAGAACCTGCACCTG
>NW_021939798.1:11673804-11674981 GCF_001715985.3 Manacus vitellinus
GGGGCTGAGGCCGGGGGGCAGCCCCTTGCCCTTCACCTTCTGCTTCAGCTGCAACACCCCGTCAGCCACCACACAGGGCAGGGGACCCCGCTCTGGGGGGCTCAGGGGGCGTTTCAGGGGGGAGCAGGACCCCCCAGATCCCATGGGACTCACCGGGGAGCCCTGGAGGCTGCCGAAGGTTCCACCTGACAGTTTGCTCCTCTTCTTCTGGGGCTCGGGGTCCCCCCTCAGCTCAGCACACAGCAGGGACAGGCTGGTCTTCACTGCCCTGGGGGGAGCACAGCGTGGGTATGGTGTCTGCAGACCCCCCAGAGGGGTCTTGCACCCCTGGAGTAATCCTGCACCCCCCAGCTTCGTCCTGCATCCCCCAGAGGAATCCTGCACCCCACCCCAAATGGATCCTGTACCTCACCCTGGCTGGCTCCTGCACCACCCAGCTGCCATCTCCCTGCTCTGCTCCCCACCCCAACCAACAGTTTGTGACACAGAACCTGGAAATTAATTTGTTTTTCCTTTCTATCTTAATTGTGGCCCCATTTAGCAACAATTTAACAAGGGGGGCCTGGGACCCCCCAACACTCCCACACACCTTCCCAGTGCTCAGCTGAGCACACAGGATTTATAGAGAAAAACAACTATGAGAATGGGGAATGGGATGTGCCAGGCAGGAAAAGGGGGCTAGAAAGGGGGGTCACCCCATGCCACGGGGCTCCATGGAATGCTGCTCCCACCCAGACCCTCCCATCTTCCATGGGAATGAGTGGATGAACCCTCCCAAACACGGCAGGGGATTGTGGTGAGATGGAGGTGGGTGCAATAGGGATGTAATGGGGGGGCCCCCGAGCACACCAGGAGGGTCAGACCCCCCGGCCGAGGGGGTCCCGTGGCACCGGTCACTCACTTGACCTTGCGGCTCTCGGCCCTGCCCAGAGTGCTGGAGTGTTTCCTCTTCCTCGGCCGCCCCGGCCCGCGCCGCGCCGGGCTCCGGGAGCTCTCGTCACGCCTGGAAAACCGGGGGCACCGTGAGCAGAGCCCCCTCCCCGTCAGGCTGAGGACAGGCCCGAACTCATCACATGGATTAACTGCCAGTGCTGCCCCAGCCTCAGGAAGGGGACGGAACAGGACGTACTCGTGGTCGTGGCGCCGCTGGAGCCTCACCAGCTCCCGCTGCTTCTCC
>NW_021939798.1:11684601-11687672 GCF_001715985.3 Manacus vitellinus
CAGAGAGTCACACGTGTGACAAGTGTGCCAGGTCTCAGCAYGGCTGCAACAACGGCGCCGGGGGGTTGCGGGCGCAGGCAGGTCACTGGGGGGACCCGTGGGGGGCAACAAGAGGTGTTCCCCTCCCTACAGCTGCTCCTCGCCCCCGCTCCAAGTGCGGCGCAGATGGGAATTTTCCGGGAAGGCAGAAAGTTTCAGGGCCGGGGTGTGTGGGAGGGGCTGTGGCCCCGGGGGGGTTGACCCTATGGCTGCTCCGGGGTCCCCAAGGTGGTGACAGCCCCCGGGTCCCCGCGGTGGTGGCAGGGGGGACGTGCAGAGGGTTGGGTTTCTCCCTCAGCTATTTCAGGGCTGGAACATTCCTAACGGAGCCAGGGCGGAGGGTTGGGAGCTGGCAGGGACCCTCACGCCGCAGCCTGGCACCCTGGGGTTCCCCGAGCCAGGCAGGGGGTGGGGTGCAGCCCCCAGCTCCCCCCCCCAGAGTTCACAACCCACACAACCCCTTTAAAAATCTGGCAAACAGGGAATAAACAGGTTCTGGCTCCTCCGGTGCTGTAATTCCAGCTGAATCCATATTGTTACGGCACTAAACGAACGCCGTGATGGTGAAACGCTGCCGGAACGTGCCCGATGGAGCCAGGGGGGCAATCCCAGCGTTATCTGATGGGTTATCTGCTCCAGAGGGCTACAGGCAGCTGTCCTGGATGGAGCTGCTGCGCACTCTGCGCTTGCACACTCACCAGGGCTGCATGTGCACGGTGATCACAAGGGTGGTGCACGTTCCTGGCACGGCTGGCACACACATGTGCTCAGTGCACGCTGCCTGCACAGACTATTTGCACACCCACCGCACAACCTGACACACACATGCTGTGCAAAACCATTTCTGGAGCCCTGGGGGTCCAGATGTCCCACCCCATTCCTGGTGTCACACAGATGCCAAGCATGTGGACTACCCCCCTGGGGAAACCCCCAACAGGTGGGGACCATGGTGACCCCGTGTCACTGAATGCCACAAGTGCAGGGTCCCAGGAGGGAGTGACCCCAAGGGGCTACCAGGACTCGTGCCCCCCTGCTCCCTCCAGGAGGGACCCCAGCACCCGGTGGGGTCAGACCCTGCCCCGGGGTGATGCTCTGAGGCAGGTGAGGTGCAGGCAGGGCCAAGGGAGTTCTAGGAATTCTCAGATTCTCTGTGGAGCCCACCCCCACCCCCAGTGTCCCCTGAGCAGCAACAAGGGCTGGCAGCAGCTGCCCGTCCCCCCAGGGCCTGGCACGTGGTAGCGTCTCCGCGTGGATGGAGCTCATGACTAAGGAACAGTGGAACCACTCGGGAATGATTCTGCAAGACCCGGGGTGATCCGGTGGGATCTGGGGACCTGCACATCCTGCTGGCCACGCGTGTGGCCCCCTGCCCCTCGTGGCTGCCGAGGAGCAGCCCAGTTAATGGCCAAATCTGGTTTAACTTTGACACTCACTTTGGAAATGCGGCGGCATGGTCGGGCTGGTTCAGGGGGCCGGGGGGAGTGGGGAGCCCCTGCAGCAGAGCTGTACCAGAGTTGTGCCAGAGCTGTACCAGAGCCGCACCAGAGCTGTGCCAGAGCCGTACCTCAGCCTCCAGCCCCTCATGAGACCTGTCCCCAGGGAAGCAGCGATGCGGAGCGGCTGCAGCACTGGCACCTGGCCCTGTGTCACCACCCGGCCAGAGGCACTGTCCCCACCACCACCTCCCCACGGATCCCCCCCAAATCCATGTCAGGGAACCGCACAGCACCCGGCCTGCAGCGTAATCCAGGGAGGAGACAGGTGTGGGAGCACATCCAGCCACCGACTCACGGCCCTGGGACGCACACCGGGATGCAAACCCCGCACCGGGATGTGCACTGGGACCTGCACTGTCATGGCCAGGCTGCATGCCAGCACCAGGCTGCACACTGGCACCGGGATGCACACCGGCACTGCTGAGGCCAGGCTACAGGCCAGCACCGAGGTGCACACCAGCACCCCCGGGGTCAAGCCGCCCGCCGGCACGGCCGCGCTGCTCCCAGCAAACCCGGCGCCGCCGTTCCCCAAGGCCGTGTGCCGAGGGCTCGGCCACGGTGACGATCAGCCCGGCGCAGTCACAACTCCCCACTAGTCCAGAAAAACATCTGAAGGACAAGAATCACATCCAGGCCCCAGCGTGGCTCAGCCAGAGTTTCCCACCCCTTCGTTGTGGCAGAGGCACTGGGACCCCCGGCCCTGCTCGGCACAGGGTGTGTCGGGGTGGTGGGACCCACCGCAATCAGGGTGTGGGGGCTGCACCCAGCCTGGGTGGGCTCAGGCAGCTCTGGGGGTCCCTGATCCCCCAGCACCAGGCAGTGCCACAGCCCCCCAGCCCCCCTGCCATCATCCACCCAGTGCCAGTGCCAAACCTGACGCCGGCCAGAGCGTTCAGTCCCAGCAACGCGTGGCCCTGAGTTACGGCTTTAATAAAATCAAGGAAAACACTTTTATCTCCCATTCCCAGGGAGGCCGCAGGCCCCAGCAAAGGCTCCTGGGAGGTGTAGTCCGGCCCCACGCCGGGAGCCATTTGGGGGAGTGCGGCCAGAGCCCCCCAGTCTCGCCGTGCCCCTCGGGTGCCGCGTGCCGCGCCGGCATCGCCATGCCACGGCCAACCGCGGGCTGGCTCCGTGCACTGGGTGGGGTAATTATCAATCATCGGCGTTAATTACCACGCCACGCCGCCACGGCTGCCGGCACCGTGGCTGGGCCATGCTGGGGGGACACGGGGTGCTGKGGACAGGGACCCCCCTCCTGCCGGCACTGCGCCGGCCACTAAATTATCCGGTTTATCCGCCCCAGCGGCGTTCCAGCCGTGTGGAGCTGCGGAGCGCAGCTCGCTGGGAAGCGCTCCGGCTGCGCCGGCCCTGCCAAAGCCGGAATATTTTTAGCTCGTTCTGTTGTTGGGTTTGGCTTCTCTGTTTTTTTTTTTTTCGGCGCGTTTCTGCCGGGGTATTTTTAGCCAGATCCATGTTATTTTAACAACCTCCGGTGCGTTCGGGCTCCCATGTGTCGCCCAGGCCCCGGCGGGTGTG
>NW_021939798.1:11694737-11695701 GCF_001715985.3 Manacus vitellinus
TCCCCCCTCCTCAGCTGTTCTCCTGAGCTTCATCCTCCTGGGAGCTGCCAAGCCCCCTCGGAAGAAAGAGGAGGCTGGAGGATCCCCCAACACTCCTTGGGTGGGAGCTGGAGCAACCCCTGGCTCTGCCTGGACCCCCAGCACTGCTGCAGCAGGACCCCCTGGCTGGTGTGACCCACTGCTGTCCTCCAAGGCTCATCCCAGGGCTCTGCATTGCACGGAACAGCAGGTATGGCTCCCAGGACAGGCAGTTTTCCAGCTGGCTGTGGCATTCCCGGCGCGTCTCAAGGCCGTCTGCGTCCAAGGGTTGTGTTTGTGGTGCAGAGGGACGAGGTGGCTCAGCACCACTGTCCCCTCTGCTCTCAGCTCAGGGCCCTTGCCCCCTGCCCGGCACTCCCGGGGCTGGTGGGCAGCGGGGGGCACAGAGCCACGGCCGCTCAGGGGTCCGAGGAAAAAGGAAGGAACTTAACTCCCATTAACCATCCCATTGTACTGGCCGTGGGAATAATCGGGTTTGCTAATGCAATTGCTGCCGCGATGCGAAAATCCGACTGGAAAATGTATTAGAGCAATTATCCGCCTCCCTCCGCAGCCGGCGGAGCATTAATATTCAATTTTGATGTGGAAGCCCTATTATGTTAATGACTTTGGTGACAAAAGTCGTTAATGCAAGACGTTCCCTTCATGGCAGCAGCATCAGCCGGGGCGAGCAGGGGCTGCTGCCACGGGATGGGATGGGGCACGGTGCGAGGGTGTGGGGTGGGGCTGTGGGGGGTCCGGGAGGAGCCCCCTCCCCGGCCTTACGGGGGTCCTGGTGCTCGGGTCGAGCAGCCGCTCCACGTTCTGGAGGTGCCGGAGCTCCCGGGTCTGCGCCGGGGCGGATTAGCCGCGCTGCAGCACACCCGGCAGCGCCGCTCCCTCCCCGCAGCTGCCCTCCTTTGTTCTCTGCCCGAGCCCGGGGAGA
>NW_021939798.1:11703107-11730741 GCF_001715985.3 Manacus vitellinus
AGGAGGGAAGCAGGATGCAGTTCCCAGATGGATTTTAACCAGGAGATGGGTGAATCCCTCCCTTCTGGCTGTGCAGGGGCTGTGCTGGCCCTGGGGCAGCTCAGCTCCACAGGGGAGCCTCTGAAGCTCCATCCCAGGAACCACCTTGGGTTTAAAAGGCTTCTCTGATTCCTGAGCAGGCTCAGCTCTGCCCAGCCTGGGCATCGAGTGGTCCCATTCCAAGGATTCCACTGTACCATTTCTTTTACAGTCGTCACCTCCAGGAGAAGATAAAGGATCCAATTTTTCCAGTGTCCCCAGGTGGGGACATCAGGTGTAGTGTTAGGAGGCATGTTCTCATTGAACATCAATTCCAAACAGTCGAGGAGATGGGCTGGTTCCAGCCCCACCAGTGGCTGTGTCCATACCCAGGGGCACCTGGCTGTGTGTGCCAGAAGGATGGAGCGCCGTTGGATCCTCCTGGAGCTCAGCCTGTTAATACCCATCTCCAGGAGGGATATTTTCCTCTTACTCACTCCTCTCCCTCCTCCCAGGCCCTCTCTGTGTGGGACTGGCCCCCCCAGGGCTGTTGCCTTTTCCCCCATGGCTGTGGGTTCCCGGAGGAGGCCGGGATGGCCGTTCCCGGTGCCCGGGCGCTGTGCCTGGTGGCGGCTGTCCCACCACCCTGGCACCGAGCCAGCAGCTATTTCGGGTGCTCCCCCACGTCCCCGCTCCGGGCTGTGGGTCCCTGCCGTGCCTTTTGCTCATTTTGTGGGAGAACATCTCGTTTCCTGAATTTTTAGCTCAAAGCAGAGTCCAAGGGAATCAGGAGTTGAAGTTAATATTTAAAATAGCAGAAGAAGCTTCCAGAAAGGATCCGAGTTTGTGTGCTGGCGGGTTCCAGGAATGTTGGGCTGTGCCTTGAGGGAAGGCAGAGGGGACTCCGGGGTGGTGGGTTCATGCTGGACAGATTTGGGCACTGTGGTCTGGGTTTGGAGCTCTCCGTTCCCATTCTGCCCAGTAGGGTCTAAAAATAGAAGTGGAGTTTTCTTGGCATTGTTTTTTTTGAGAGAAAACCCAATGATTTAAGGACTACTGAGCATTTTCTGCTCCAGCCCAAGGATGGGAGGGGGGGAAAAGCAAAGCCTTGGCAGCGGCCCTTTGGTGTGGGTTGGGAGCACTGGGTATTCTGGGAATGGGATTGAACGTTCTGGGCACCAGCTCAGCTCTCCCAGCCAGCCATGTCAGGCGGCCCAGTTCGAGGGGGAAGATAAAAATAAAGAGGGGAGTTGGATTGGAATTCTGCTCCACTTCAACTTTTGCCACACAGAATCTTGTACAGGAATATTTTCTCTCCCATTGCCTTTAATGGCTGCCATGTGTGGCTGCTGCTTCACACCACTTCTGGTTTTAAATAGAAAAAAAAAGAACCTGCTCGCTGGCTTTTCCTCATCTTTGTTCCTGTCTTATGTGGTTTTCAGTTCCCAGAGGGAATGGCTGAAAAAGAAAGTGGGAGGGTGAGGCAAACAGCCCCCAAACACCAGCAGTGGGGCCCTGCTGCACTGCCCTGTGTCACTGGTAGTGTGCAACTTTGAACTGGCCTCTGCCCTATTCTGAACCTTTCTTTGACTAACTTCCACTTTTTTTTCTGTTTTATGCCAGCATTTCATGCCTATGGAAAAGCAGGAAAAATGTTGGTGGAAACAAGGTAAATCTGCTGCTTGTTCAAAGCGTGAACAGTTTGGATTTCTTTGGGGAAAACTCCTGCTCTGAGCCTTGTCCTCCTTCCTTCCCCTCCTGCCTCCTCTGGTCCCCACAGCCCTCCTGCCTCCTGGAATGTGGCAGGAGCCTGAGTGAGATCCCTAAGCCCAGCTCACAGGTGTCACCTCCAGCGTATCCCGCCCGTTCCCAGGCGGAGCCGGGAGCAGTGGGAGCACAGAAGGTGGGAGAGAGCTCATCTCCTGCTCTGCTGTGAAATCCCAGGCATGTCACTTGTGGCTGTTCTCCAGGGGTGACATCCCTGTTGAGAGTGCTGTGAATGAGTGGGAGGGGGAGCGTTTGGTTCCCTGGATCCATGGATCTGCTCTGGTCCTGCTCATCCCTGCTGTGAGATGCCTTGAGGGAGGGAGAATCCTGTCTTCATTTTGGGACGGACTCTGCTTCCTCCCATGACCCCAGTACAGTAGAAGCTCCCTGCAGATCTCAGGTGATGGGACATCCTCACAGCCCTGCTTTTTCCAGCAGGGATTCTTTTCCAGGCATCTTGAGCCCAGGCCAGGCAGTGGTGGTGGCTCCTTCCCTCACCCCAGCTGCAAACTGCTGCACAGCACTAAAAATACACAGAATATTCCTCAGATGTTACTTGTCCGTGCAAGCAGTGGCTGTAATTGCCACGGGGATGTTCTATAATTGGAACTGGGAAGGAAAGTGTTCCAAGAGTGGGAGGAGAAGCAGTTCATGGACAATCTTTTCATTAAAGTTTGGTCCATTGTGTGGAGAGACATTGGAGAGCCCACTGGATATTGAGATTCATGGCACGGCTCTGCTGTGGGGTGTGGGCTCCAAGAACCTCGTGCTGATTATTTTAGAGGTTTTTCCAGGAACTGAAGGAGTTCTTGCCATCTCCAAGATTGGTTTTTGGAGTTTGTTTTTTTTACCCATGGCTCCAAACAGCAGTTAAACCAGTGCATGGTCGGTTAGCAGAGTTACATCTCCAAGGCAATTAGTGTGGATGGGGGTTCTCTGATGGTTGTTTTGCTGGGATTGAGTGCAGAAGGGTTGTCCTGCCCTTCCCAAGGTCCTCCTAACCTGTCCCTGTTTCTGTTTGCAGCATGATTGGGCTGATGTTGGGCACCTGCATCGCTTTCTACGTCGTCATCGGCGACTTGGGCTCCAACTTCTTTGCACGGCTGCTTGGATTCCAGGTGAATTAATCCCACCTACCATGCACACAGTGCTCCCAGATCTTCCACTGAGCTGTGTGTTCCTTGGATACAGCACAGCTCCTGCCTTGGAGTGTGCTCAGCACTCCACTGGGGTCCCCTCATGGAGAGCTTTGCGGGATGCCTGGAGCACGGAGCCTTCGGCTCTGGGAAGTCCTGGAAGCCCAGACATATGGTGAACAATCAGCTGTAAAACTCCAATAAGGCATTTCCATCAAAGGAATTCTTTTTAACTTGTTCCCTTATTAATTCTGGAGCAGATTCCTTGGGGAGATGATGCTTCCTGCCTTAATTCCAGCCCCAGTGGGTAGTGACAGGCAATTCCTCTGCCTGAGTTCTCCCCTCTCAGTTCAGGAGGGGTTTTTGTCCTGTCCCTGGCTGTTTTGGTGGCCAAAGTCATTGTGTTCCTGCCTCCTCAGCCGTGTGATGAGCCTGGTGCTGGCTCAGGATGCTCAGAGGCAAGAGGTGCTCCTCATGGGCACGGCTGGAAGCTGGTACAAGAGCCGTGCAGGGAAGCAAAAGGACATTTGGGAAGCAAAAGGGTTTTTGGTGGAACTGTTATCTGCGCTGCCTGATGCTCCTAAGCTCAGATTAAGGGGCTGTGAAGTTAGAAAGGATGTGTTGAGGCCACAGCCAAATTAGGTATTAAATATTTCCAAGTGTTCTGCTTTAATAAATACCAGTGTGAGGCTTTGATTAATTTTCTGGATCAGAGTTTCCAAGACTTCAATCTCTCGTTTCCCCGAGTAAGTTTAGTTTTTATTTAATTGCATGAAAATACCTAAATAACTTGTGCTGGATTAGCATTTAACCCCCCTCCAACCCCCCAAATTCTTCTGCCTTGGACCTGTCACACACTGCAGAGCAACAGTGGCACCCAGTGACTGTCTCAGCTCATCACAGATGGAGCCCAAGGAACGTTGACTTTGCAGCATCGGATCTTTAAACACCTGCAGTCACAGAATTTCACACTTTATAGCTGTTTCTCACTCTGGGAAAATGAACCCTGTCAGGGTTTGCTCGTTTGGTGGATGTTTTGGGTGTCTTCCCTGCTCCAGGTCTTTATGCAGGTCCCTTTTCCAGGTGTCGGGCAGTTTCCGGATAGTCCTGCTCTTCGCTGTCTCCCTGTGCATCGTCCTCCCCCTGAGCCTCCAGAGGAACATGATGGCCTCCATCCAGTCCTTCAGTGCCATGGCTCTCATCTTCTACACTGTGTTCATGTTTGTGGTGGGTATGGACACTGAGGATCCTGTTTTCCTACTGTTTTAACTCAGGTGTTCCCTGCAGGGGCAGGCCTTGAGTTTAAAATGTCCTTCCTGATAATTAGTGCTGGGAATAACTGGGCATCTGGGTGCCTGTGCTCCTGAACTGGTGGAAGTGGAGAGGTTTGCTTGTTGGACACCAGCAGTTCTGTTTCTTCAGCTCCATAAACTCTGTTTTGGCACTTGGTGTGAACTTGTTCTTAGAGGTTTCTAGAAAATACGTATTTTTATTTCTTCCCTGAGCTGGACAGACTCTTGACCATTTTGATGCCATAGGGGGAGTGGAATGATGCCCAAACTGGCCCGTTTGGCTCTGCCAAGCCCCGTTTCCTCAGAGGTGAAAACTGAATTGTGCTGTTTCATGACCAGTTTCACCTCCTGGATGCTCCTGTGGTTTGCTCGTGGAGCCCCAGCCCTGTCTCGCCCAAATTTCAGGACTGGAAGAGCTGGAAGGAAAGGGAGGTGTAGAAATTCTTTCCATGCAACTTTTCTAGTATGTTGTGCAGGGTCACACCTCGAGCCTGCTTCCACAGGGAGGTGTGGAACATTCCAGGAGCTGTGCCTTTAAGAAAGCCACAACATTCACGAGAGTTGGCTGCACCAAAACATCATCTCTGGGGATTAGAACCCCCATCAAGAGATATTATAAACAGGCATTCAGACATATTTACCTTCTGCTTCCTGTGCAACCCAACCCCTGCCAATTCCTGTGTCTGTGACAAAGGAGCTCCCTGGGCTCAGCTCTCCCCTTTTCCATGAAGTTTATCCTTCTCTTTGGTGAGCTGGTGTTGTTAAATGCCTCTGGTGAAGCAAGTGGGATCCTGTTTTGGGATCCTTTGTCTCTGCTGAGCAGGATCCTCCAAGGCCACCGTCACTTCCCGTTTGGATTTAAAAACACATTAAAAAACGTGCAGAAGAGGCTGCTTTGAACAATAATTCTCACAGTTAAATGTGTCAGTGGAAATTGTCCCACTCTGATGTGTGCTGTGATGTCTGATGGTGTCAAAGAAGGGGGAATGTCACAGATCCTTTAAAATCCTCCCTGGGATCCTTGGTGGCCCTTGGAGCTCAGTAGGTGGGATGGGAGCTGGGGCTGTGGGGCTGCTCCTGGCAGAGCTGCCACACACTGCCTCTTATCCCAGCCCCAGCATTCCTGCTGCCATGGAGCTGTTTGGGGCTGGACCCTCACCCCTGCTCTCTCCCTTGGCTGCAGATTGTGCTGTCGTCCTTCAAGCATGGGCTCTTCAGCGGGCAGTGGCTGCAGCGAGTGAGTTACACGCGCTGGGAGGGCATTTTCCGCTGCATCCCCATCTTTGGAATGTCTTTTGCCTGTCAGTCGTAAGTACCTGCCATTCCCACCCCTGGCAGTTGTTCCTGCAGTGAGTTTCTGTGAGGGCAGAGGGTCAGGAGGATCTGCAAGGGATAGATACCATCTGGTTTGGTGTTTTATTTTCATCAGAGTATTTTACAGCCCACTGAAGTTCAGGCTCTCATTCAGTCGTGACCCTTTTGTTACCGAGACGGGGAGAGAGTTACATTTCACCTGGGAGTTATTGTAGCTGAGCAACAGGAGACTGCTTGGGACAAACAGCTCCTCAGTGTGACACACGGGGCTTCTGGTGCAGCTGCACGAGGGATGAAATTCCCCCGGTTCTTGAAGGGAGCAACGTAGCACCAGGAAAGGCAGCAGTGTCACCCCATGGCTGCAGGGTCCCCCCCAGGGCAGTGAACACTGGGGGCTTCTCTGCTGCCTCAAATTCATTGGAGAACACTCAGAAGATGGCACAGTTGTTGGCTTTGGAGGGTTGTTCCTGCATTTCCAGTTCCCTGTTTTTAGTGGCACGTGGAAGGAGGTGAGAGCAGACCAGGCTATATACAGTTCCCTGTTTTTAGCAGGGTTTGTGCTGACAAGTGGAAGAAGGTGGGGACAGACCAGGCTATTCCATGTTTCCAGCAGCATTCCCTCCTGCACCGAAATGGCACATGAGCACTACATGCCTGGCCAGAATTGTGACAGCTCCAAACGGTGTAAATCCAGCCCTGGACACAGGAAGGATTGGCCTCCTCTGGGAGGACCATCCTCCTTTGGAAGCCTGGCAGAACTGGGCTTCCCCCCTGTAGTTCCAGCAAACGAGTCTCATGCCAACAGTAAATGAATGTGACAGATAAAATTTGCTCAGGCTGCTGTGTTTACACCCACTGCAAGATCCAAATCATCATTTTCCACTTACTGGCTCTCTTGGCAGCTCGGATCCTACCCCGGCTCCAGGCTTGCTGTTTAATGTCTCCATCACAACTGGCAAAGAGAATTGTGTTCTCCTGCAGCTCTACCTTGTTAACAAATGTCTTTTTTTTTTTTTTTCCTTATGGTATCCACGCAGTAGTACCCAGCAGAATTTTCCTGGGAGCTGGAAATGCAGGGAAATGGTTTGGTCTGGACCAGTGTGTGTGGACCTAAATAAAGGCTCCGTGGCAGCACTTATGTGGCAAACCCAACCTAAAGCTGGGTGTTTTTTAGCAAGCATCAGGAAAATACACTGTCCCCAGCCCAGGCAATATTTCATATATATATATATATGTATGTGTTTTATTTCTTTATATATTCTATCCATATATATATGTTTTATTTCTGTCTTTATATATATTTTATCTGTCTGTGTATTCTCAGCTATGTAGATTTAATTTGGCTAACCTCTGAATCATCTTTTTAACCATCCCACCCCCTGCAGAGCCTCCATGCTTCCAACCTGGATGTTTGGCTGGACCCTTCCCCTCGGGGGGGCAGAAGTTTGGGATGTAGTCAGTAATGTAATGGCTGTGGTGAGGGCAGGGAAGAATCCCAAATGGAGAGACTCCCGGGAAAGCCATCCTTGATCCCGACCAGTAACTGCAGCCCCTGTGGGTCCTGGAGCTGACATGCTCAGCCTCCTTTGTGCAGACCCATTTGATGTTCAGGGATTAAGGGTTAAGGATCCTTCTGCTTGTCCTCACCCTGACACACTTCTCTGGGAATGGCTTCCTGCCCACTGGAGCCGGGGATACCCCTTCCCATCTCCCTGCAGGCTCCCCTCGCTTCTCCCTAGAGTTCCTTCGGTAACATGAAGCCAGGATGTAGCCACTTGAATTAAAGTAACAAGAGGTTAATGAGTTGCTAAAATATGCACCTGATGTCAGAAAAGGACATTCCTCACGCTTTCCAAGGCTGTAAATACCCCAAATCCCGGGAATCGGCGCTCCTGGCTTTCTGTGAGCAGAGCTGAAGTAGGGCAGGCACTGCGTTCCGTTCTGTTTGTTTAACTTTGCCTTTAGACAGGGGGATGCTCCAACCTTCTTCCCGCTTTTCCTCTGTAAACACTGTGTTGCTTTAATTATCAGCACGGAGAGCTCCAAGAACAATAATCTCCGGCGCTGGGGCTGGCCCGGAGCCACCCGCGTTCCCGGGAACAAACGGTCATTCATTTTGCAGCCCTTTCCGAACCCCAATGTTTACATCACACGTTTCGCTCCACGTGGTGGGGTGGGGAGAGCAGGAATATTTTTGCAACACTTAAAAGTTATGAGTGTTCTGAAATCTCTTGGCATTAGCAGTATAAATTGTGGAATAGCAGTGGGTGTTTATGCTCCAGAGCGGGAAGGTGTCAGGGATTCGTTGCTGCTGGGCTGAGGCAGGGAACGGGCTGGAAATGAGGGTTTTCTCTCTTTTTCTGCAGGTTTCCTTAAATAATTTCCCCTTTTCTACAGTCAGGTCTTGCCTACCTATGACAGCTTGGATGAACCGTCTGTCAAAATCATGAGCTCCATATTTGCTTCTTCCCTAAACGTGGTCACCACCTTTTACATCACGGTAGGAACTTCCCCTTCTCTTCCCTTGCCAGAAATCTGGAGGGGCCAGAGGGACGAGGAGTTATCTACAGCCAGGGCTGGTTTCTGCTTATCTGTATTTATTCTGACAGATAAGTCGTCGTGCTGAAAGCAGAGTTATCTGGGAGGTGATGAACCCGACAGCACAGGGGCCTTTGGGAGAGTCCAAATTTTCAGCATGGCACGTTTTCCTTGGGTGGAGGCAGAGTGGAGGCCCAGCTCTTGCCAGGCCCAGCCTGGAGCTGGGGATGCTTCCCAGAGTTTGGGAGAGCTTTTTTCAGCCTGTTGTGAAGGAAGTTATGCCTCATAAGGCAGCAATTAATAAAAGTGGGTTAATTATTCTTGAGGAGAGCTCTGGCCCATGAGCCAGGCTGCTACAGGGAATCATGACAACCCCTCCATTGGAGAGGGACAATCCATGAGCCTGGCAGCAAGGAGAGTGTGTCCTCCAGGAAACCCCTTGTGTTTGTGAGAAACTTGCTTTTAGGCAGGTGCCACTGTTCATTAACCACCTGTCCCAGCTTTTGGGGCTGCTGGCAGGTTGGCAGGTTTCCCATGGAGGAGACCCCGTGCTCCCACCTGGCTGCTCCAATGGGAGGTCACTGTCCTCCCCACTTCCATAAGGAGCACGTGTGAAGTGCTTTGGAGTCCAGCCCACCCTCTCCCCTCCCCAGGTGGGCTTCTTTGGCTATGTGAGTTACACCGAAGCCATTGCTGGGAATGTCCTCATGAACTTCCCTTCCAACCTGGTGACGGAGATGATCCGAGTGGGATTCATGATGTCGGTGGCGGTGGGGTTCCCAATGATGATCCTGCCCTGCAGACAGGCACTGAACACCCTGCTCTTTGAGCAGCAGGTAAGATCCCTGCATGGCCAGGGCTGCCTCGATGTGAAACTTGCTTTTTGAAAGGTTCTTTGTGACCCCTGTGCTCTGAGTGGGTCCCAAACCTCTCTTGGTTCTGTGAGGCTCTGGTGACAGTGGCGTGGGGCAGGTGCTTGCTGTCCAATGGGACAAACCCCCAGCTCCCATAAGATCCTCAGTGCCCTGTGTGTGGTGACAGTGCAGCAGGGGCCTGTGGCCATCTCTAAATCCTGCTCTGCAGAATGGTTAATCCCTGGGACTTAGAGGTTCATGTCCTCGGAGGAATTCCATGGGCAGAAGGGCTGGAGTTCCCAGGCTGAAGTCCACATCCCATGGCTGCTGCTCCCTGCTCCGCTGGGGATTCCAGCTCTGGCACAGACGTGTTACACAGCTCAGAGCCAAAGTGGTTCCCCCCCTCAGAAAGAGGGAGAAATGTGCTTTTGGAAGCAGTGGAGCCTCCTCATTTCCTGCTGCTCCAGCTGCCGTCCTTTTGCTGGCCAACTCACTTTGCATTGAGCTCCAGCTCCTGTTCCCGGCCTCAGAGCCCAGCCCAGCCCCATTTCTTGTTGCTTCCATGTGTGCCTGCTCATTCCTGCTCCATTATTCTCACCCTGCACCTTTGTCAGCAGCCCTGTCCCCTCCGGGTTCGGATGTTCCCTTCCTCCAGCGCCTCCTGGGCCGCGGTGCCGGCCCAGTGCGGAGGCGGGCAGTGGGATATGGGATACAGCCCTCTCCCACACATTCCACCTTTCCCAGGGCCAGCTCCTCAGCCAGCCTTTGTGACTGTAGCTGGTCTGTCTGCTGGAGACTGTGAGTCCCTTGTGGCGGTGGCGTGTTCTCCTCTGTGCATTGTGCGGCGCGGAACGCGCCGATGGGATTCAGCAAATACAGTAAGAGATTGTGGGAATGTTCTGAGGCCTTTGTGTATCCGCATAAATAGAAACCTCTTAGGGCAGGAAATAAAACTTGAGCAATTTATAGCTCTAAATCCTGCCACTTCTGCCTGTGAGAAGCCCCCAGCTCTTTTCTCACGTCGGGAGGGCCCGAGGATGGGGGCAGACAGTTGGTGAGAGCCAGCGGGTGCAGGGGAGGAAGCGCTGGAAACACTTGGGAACACTTTGGATCTCGCCTGGGCTCAGCTCGTGGCTCTTTAGGCTTGAAGGTGTCACTTTGCCTTCCTCTCCATCTGTGCAGCAGCAGAGCTGGGACCGACTGGGTCTGCAGGGCACACTGGGGCCTCTGCCTTCCACACCTCCCACTTGGAGTGTGGGGATGGGATGGGGTGGGGTGGGAAGCAGAGGGCATCTGGAAGCCCTCCAGCAGCACTCATCCTTCCCTGCTGTCTCCCTGGGGTGTCCTCCTCCCAGTTGAGGGGCTGTTCCTGTGGTGTAGTATGGTGGGAATGGCCCTGCTCCCCCAGGTGTTGGGAGACACCTCTCCCTAGCAAAGCCAGAACTCTTCCCCCTGTGACTGTTCTCCCTCCTGCTGCTCCCTGTGCTCCCTCCTCCTGCTCTTGGCCTTGGCTGCTCTCCGAGTCCCTGCACTGGGACTGGGGCACAGCTGTGTGGGGTCACATTTGGGGTGTGCTGGAAACAGCAGCTGTAGCCCCACATCCCCTGCCCTGGTTTAGAGGTTCAAATGCACCTTAGAACTGCTCAGCCGTGTCTGACTGCCTCCAGCATTCACCTCTGTGGAGGGCAGAGTGTGGGGGTGATGGAGCTCTGGAGTCTGCTGAGGGATTGCTGAGGAAGTGGGGGAATTGCTCAGGAGCTGGGGAATTGCTGGGGGCTGTGATGCAGGAGCTGAACTCCCCCCTTCCCTAACTGCCTCCCACCCTTCTCTCCCAGCAGAAGGATGGCACCTTCGCTGCTGGGGGTTACATGCCCCCGCTCCGGTTCAAAGCCCTGACGCTGGCTGTAGTGTTTGGAACCATGGTTGGAGGCATCATGATCCCAAATGGTGAGTGAGCAGCTGGGGACCAGGGCTGGCTGTTTTCTTTGCTCCCTCTTATTTGCTTTCCTGGCTGGGGTGACCGGGCTCACAGCCCGTCCTGCCCCAGGGCTCCGACAGCCACCCCGTGCTGCTGCTCTGGCACTTCTGGAAGAGACCTCTGCTGACTTCTCCTCTTCTTTCCCAGTGGAGACAGTCCTGGGCCTGACAGGTGCGACCATGGGAAGCCTCATTTGTTTCATCTGCCCGGCTCTTATTTACAAGAAGATCCACAAGAATGCGCTTTGTTCACAGGTCAGTGCTGATGCTGCTTGACATCCCCCTAAGCCCTCTGCAGAGCCTGGGAACATGGTTCTTTTGGCTGCAGCAGGGAAACTGCTCAACACCTCCTGCAGCCTCCCCCTCCAGTCTGCCCAGTACAGGTGGGAGCTGTTCTGGTCGGGTGTCTGTCACTTAGGGACAGCGGCAGAGGTGGTGGCCCAGTGCATGGCCTGGAACACCAGCTCTTTTTCTTCCTCCAGCAGCAAGTGAAACATTGATTTGGTGCATAAAATGCTGCTTCTAGTCCTCCTTCTGGTGGGATTCAGGTTCTGGATCCTCAGAACAGGAAATCCAGGCAGGCTGTAAAACCTTAAAGCCTCACATGCCGACCTGCCCGGGCTGGGTAAAACAAACAGGGCTTCTCTGCGATGCGGTTCCCGCTGCCGACCCTCAGCCTTCTGCTTTCAACCAAAGTAATAATAAAAAGGAACACACACATAGAGGTGTTGCTTCAGGAATTGATTTTCTGAGGGACTGGGGTTGTTCAGAGGCTGTTAGAAGTTTAACTTTTCCTTTTGCTCCGGTTTGAATTGGCCTCCTCAGGGACCAAAACAAAGTGGCTTTTTGCTGGGCTTGATCTCTCTGCTCCTGCAAATACCGTGGGCTGAAATTAACAGGTTTTGGGGTTTTTTTTTCCCTAACAATAATTTAATCCACTCACTTTTTGCAGGCCTCTGTCCCAGCGTTCCCAGAGAGGACAGTGCTGGGCTGCCCAAGGTTTTGGGCAAAGTGTGGAGTCAGCAAGGGAGAGCAGCACGTTTTTGTGGGGCCCACAGAACTGGTGGCTTGTTCTGTGCTTAATGACTTGTGGCTTTGCAAACCTACGTGAAGTTTTTAAGCAGGGTGTGTTTTTTTTTTTTCTTCCCCGTGCTTTCCCTGACACAAGGAAATAGTCCAACTTTCCAGCTTTCACTCTGAATTCTGACACTTAGCTCCGAAGTTCTTTGAGTGAAACCCCGAGCAGGAGTCTGAATGCCAGCCTGGGTTTTTCAGGGAAACAAAGAGCACTTTCAAGAATTGCTTTCTATTCCGGCTGAGCCAGAGTGTTTCTCTGCAGTGCCTCGAGGCTGCACTCAGGACAGGCTGAGCTCTCAGCCCTGGGGTGGGACACTGGGGCCCTCACAAAGCCTGACCCCAAACGCTGGTCACGAGGCTGAGGGAGATGTTTGTCCTGCAGAAATCCTCACAAAGGAAGGGCTTATCTAAAGCATCAGGCCCCGGGTTACCTCTCGAGGGGCTGTCCAACCTTCCCTGAATGATCCATTGCCTGTCAGGTTTGCATTCCTGCTCTGAGCAAGGACACACCTGCTCAGCACCTCCCCACCTCCACAGCCCAATTTGGAGCCTACCCTCTCCTCCTTCCTCCAGGTCTTTGCAAAGGCTCATTTATTCTTTCCCTGGAGCTCTGTCTTTGGTCTCCTCCTTCATTCCTGCTTTTCTTTGATCAGGTGCTCCACTCCATCAATGTCTGCTCCTGAGGAAGGTGGCTGTTGGGGGGGAGAGGAGCCAGCCCTGGGCACAGCTGTCCCTCCCTCTCCAAACAATGTTTTCCCTCCTTCCCTCCACCGTCTTTAGCTCCCTTCAGAGCAGCAGATCTTCTCAATGCCAGCTTTTACACTTGTCTGGGTTATCTTGACTCTTGTGGTGCTGAGAACTGGCTGCTTTTATCGAGCCACCTTTGGCATCCAGTCTGGTGTCAGGAGGCTACAGGGTGGTGACATGGGAGGGCAGGTTTTTTCAGGAGATGGTGCAAACTGAGGCTACGAAATGGGGATGTTGTACTAAAAGTAGAGAAGAGGATTCCGGGAGGAGGGATATGGGCAGTCCCAGATGTTTGCTGGCCAGCAAAGAGCTTCTGCCAGGGAACTGTGAATTATCAGAGCTGCTGCCTGGCTGGGTTGGGCTGGAAGTGTCCTGGTTGGAAGGGTTGGGTCGGAAAGGCAGGTCCCAGAGCAGTTAAAAAGCCTGTGAGTGAAACAGGGAGAGTGTTCCCTTTCTTGTGGTTAAGCATCTGTTCCTGTAAAGGTCTGGTCCCGCTGCCCCCCGGGGGCCCCGGGTTTGGCTGAGGCTGCTGAAGGGCGCGTGGGGGTCTGTGAACAGAGTGTGGAACTGCCAACAGGAAGGTGTTGCCTTCCCAGTGTTGACACAAGCGTGTCTGAGAGGCCCCTCCTAGGGAGGCCAGAGTTGTCCCAGTTGGGGAAGAGGAGCTGCCAGAGGTCAGGAAGTGACTCCTCAGGCTTGCTCCTGAGCGGGTGGAAAAGAGATTCCCTGTGCCCTCCCCTGGCAGTGCAGGGGCCAGCACTCCTTCCCCACCAACACACTGAGGGGTCCAGCCCCCCAAACACAGCGTGGCTGTGGAGGGACCCGGCCGTGACCGGGGCTCTGCATTCCTTCACCATGACTCCATCCCTCGGAACGCTCCGTGTCCATGGATGGTGTCACACCACACAAATGCAGTGTTTGCTGGAGGACAAGGGCTGAGCTAATGGCTCTGCTGTGCAGAGCTGGAGTTATCTTCTGGGAGGAAGGACGGCCGGGGGAGCGCGACCGGCCGAGGAAACGGCCGCGTAAACTTCCTCTCCTGAATTCCCATCCGAGGCTCCCGGGAGATGGGCCCTGGCCCTGCTGACCTGCCTGGTGGAACAGGCTGCAGCCCCAGGGGCAGCCACTGCCTCTTGTGTCCATGCTGACAGGGGCTTCTGGAGGAGGGTCTCTGCTCTTGGTGGGATCTCTGGGTCTGGGGGACATCCTTCCCATGGACACTAGATCAAAACTGCTCTGCAGTGCTGTCCTTCCCCTTGCTCCAGGATCTCTGGATAAGTGGGGGTCCATGATTCCTTGAGCCCCGAGTCCTTGCAGCCCTCATTCCCGTTCCTTCCATTGCCTTGGTGGTCTCCTGAGCACAAACCTCCTGCTTTTCCATGTCATAAGCATCTCCATGGAATTAAGCCAAATCATGGACCTCTTTATTCTGGTCTTCAGTTGGAGAGGGGGTAGGTGAGGAGGAGGAGGGGGCTGCTGGGGGGAACTGGGATGGCTCAGGGACAGCCCAGCCTGTCTCTGACTGCCACGTGTGCCCGTACCCGCTGCTCCGGGAGCTCACAGCTGAACTCCAAATGTGGAACAATCAAAGGGGCTTCAATCCGAGGCATTCGAGGCCCTGGTTCCCCACTAAGATAAGAAACAACAAAAATCCTTTTAAAGCATTTAATGTTTTCAGCCGTTTCCTACAGTTCCCTTCTCTCCCACGTTGCTCCTGGTTCCTGTGGCACCAGAATAGATCCTCTTTGTGGAAACGCTCTTCCTCTCCGCTGTTGTTTCTGGAAGGTGCCAGAACAGCCTCCCAGGCACAAAATGCATTTGTGCCGGGGCTGTGGATTGTGTGAGGGGAGGAAGTGGAGCAGCTCCAGCCCAGGGCAGCAGAGCAGGACCTGCTGACTCAGCGTTTGGCCCGAGGGGTGGATGGCAGGATTTCTGCTCTTTGTGCACCCCCGGGCAAGGCAGGCAGCACATTCTGCTCCTGTTTCCTCTGCAGTGGCTCGAAGGTCTGGCCTCTGCTCCCTGGCCACGCTGCCCCTGATCCAGAGCTGCTCCACATCCCGCCAGCCTTTTCCTTCCGAAGGCGTCCGTCTGTCTGCGGGGTGTGCTGGGAACGGGCTCTCTGGGGTCTCCTGGGCCCGACTCTGACCACGCTGGCCCGTGTTTCTGGGCGACCTCCCTCAGCACGAGGCGGGTGAGGAAAGCATCAGCCTCTCCTCCCCCTCTGGAAGTGCCAATGTTTTAATTTCTCCTTCCAATTTCACCTCTCCCCTTGATTTTCAGTTTTCTGGCAGCTTCCAGTGGTAGAAAGGCTCCCCGTGGCTGTTCCTGGTTTTCCTCATGCTGAGAAGCATCTTTTTGTTGTGCTTTTTGTGAGTTGGGATGTAGATGCTGCAGGGCGAGGATTTGGGGGGAAGAGGATGAGTCATGGAATCGTGGAATGGTTTGGGCTGGAGGGACTTTAAAGCTCATCCAGTTCCATCCCTTTCCATGGGCAGGGACACCTTCCACTAGAGCAGGTTGCTCTGAGCCCCATCCTACACTTCTTAGGAGTCATGTGGAATTAGATCCTTGTAGATCAATTTGTCATCAGATAACAAGCTGTAGAAATTCCTTTTGCTGCCCATCACTTTCTCCTTTTTGAGGTAGAGAAATTCCTAGAGCCCTTCTCTCCATAGGATCCAGATTCCATCCTTCTATTTTTATCCTGCTTGATCCCAGCTTTCTGGAAATGAGGGAGTCACTTCTCAGCAGCTTCTTGAGCTCTGGCCATCAGCACTCGTGTGTGGACATTTTACTCTGCCTTTCCAAACCAAGGATTTCTGAGCAGCTCCCTGGAACATTTTGGGTCTGTAACCAGGCTGGGCACCTCTCTGCTCAGCCAGACTCGATTTCATGGAGTTCTCATACTGGAAATACCAGGGAATGAGCCTTTGCAGCTGGACTCATGTCTGCCACATGCATTTTCCTCTCCCTACATCCTCTCTGCTCGCTTTTGAGCCCTTCCAATGCAGGAGTTGCCTTTCCAACAGCTTTCAGCATCCCAAATTCCCATTCCCATGGCTCTGCACCCAAATACAAACCTCAGACAAAAGCTACTGGTTTCCCTGTTTTCCTCCTAAATTTCTCTCCTCTTCTCTCCCTCTTACTGACACATGTCATTGCACTGAGCTGGGAATTGTTTGGTGGTTTTACTGTGCTAACTGTCCCTCTGGCACTTTGTGCAGATCATCCTGTGGATTGGGCTGGGAATGCTGGTGATCAGCACATACACCACCCTGTCTGCCACCGAGGACACCCCTATGAGGACAGAAGCAGTGGGCTTGGAGCACCTGGACAGAGAGGAGAGCAGAATCGACCAGGATTCAGTCAAAATCCCAGGTATGTGTCTGCTGGAGTTGGGTTTCCCAGACCTGCTCCCAGCTCCACTTCTTAAAAAGAGGGAAAATAGTTATTTTTTTAAGTGTGGCAGAAGCAGGGTCATTTCCAGGCATCTCTTTGCATCTTCCCAGCTTCCTGGGGCCTTTTCCCAAGAAAAGCTGCAGTTTTGACTGCTGGAAAAGCCCGCTGTGACCTCCAATGGTACCTTCTGGGAGTTGTTTTTTCAGAAAGGGAAGGTGGGGTGCAGGGGCTGGGATCCTCTGTGGGGACAGAGCAGAGATCCCTGTTTGGGATGATCCCAGTGACTCTGTGAGCACAGTGCCCACCTGGCTGGGGGGCTCGTGGCCAAAGGGGGCTGCCTTCCCCCCTCTGCCAGCCCAGGAACCAGCCATCCATCACCCTCGAAGGTACGGGAATTTATGGGAACTGCCTTTTTTTTTTTCGGTGCCGAGGAATATAAATTTGGACTTCGCTTTCGCCCTGACAAAGGCTGTGATTATGCCTCAGCTTTGTTTACTGGTTCCTGTTATTTATTATTTGTTTGCTGGGGCCGCTGATGGAATTACGGCCGCTCCTCCCTTTCCCAGCTGCTCCGGAGCGAGGCCGCGCAGGTGCCGCCTGACCCCGCGCTGCCCCTCGGCCCCGCCGCGTCCTGTTCCTTCGCCTCAGTTTTGTTTCCTCCTGCTCCTGTGGGGCTCTTTTTTTTTTTTTTTTTTGTTCTTTGGAGGCCTTGAAATATCCTCGCGGAGATTGAGAGCGGAAGGGAGAAAGGGGCCGGCTCTTCGGGAGATTATCCTCCCTCCTGGTTCTTGGCCGGGTTCCTGCCCGGCAGCTTGGAGTGTCTCCCACACCGGTGCTGCCGCCGATAACATTCACTCCGGGGTTGCTCTGCGGTGGAGTTTACTTGTGGTTTGCTCGTGGCTTGCTCAAGGCCGCGTGTGCCTTCCCAGGCACGTGGGTGCTGGTGAGCTCTAAGCAAAAGAAGCTCCCAATCCCTTAATGGAGCCCTCAGCAGGGCCGGGAGGAGGGATGCGATTGAATTCTTCTGTCTTGGTTAATTTTGGAGCAGTAATGGCCAAAGAACAGCTGCTCCTTTCAGGAGGAATCGCTAATGACACGTGTTCTGACTGGGAAAATAAAAAATCCCATAAAACACGGTGTCCGCAGGAGTTTGCTGAGTCTTCCCCCCTTCTCGGTGTGAGCCGGGGCGGCAGAGCGGGATGCCAGGCTCTGATCACCCGAGCGATCCCGGAGCCCGCCGGCATCGGCTCTTAGTGCTGCTGGATTAAATAATCCCACCGGGGAGGGAGGCGGGTTCGGTGCTCCCGGGTCATAAACTTCCCAGGGAGGAGCCGTGCGGCTCCGAATGCGCTGAGGAGGGAAAGCTCGGCTGCCCCCGCGGTCCCTTTGGCAGTGGGGGACTGAAGGGCTCCATCCCCTGGGATGAGGACGAGGGGGGAGATGTGGCTGGGCAGAGGAGAGGGATCAAGGAGCTGCAGGGTGGACGTGGGGCTGCCCCGGGAGAGCCGCCGCTGCGATTCCTTGGATCTGTGCCTCCCTGTGGCTCTGCAGGATGTCGGCTTGACTAGCAATGAGAGGCGTTAAATGGTGCCCTTCATCCCCCCCGCGGCTCCCCCTCGTCCTCGCCCGCCTTGTTTTGCAGAGCAGGAGCTGCCGCCTGGAACGCGCCGCAGCAGCTGCATCCTGTCGTTCCAGGGGCGCAGGATCCGGGCTGGGCCGCCCCCGGCACCTGGGTGCCCTCCGGATGGGCCCCGCTCCGCACCCGGGGGTTCAGCGGGATCACACGGCCTCTCCCTGGGCACCAGTGGTGGGTGCTCCAGGCCCCTTCCCAAGGTGGAGGGTGCCTCGTGCCCCTTCCCCAGGGCACAGGGTGCCTCGTGCCCCTTCCCAGCGCCGCCCCATCCCAGGCAAGCCTCGGGGCCTTTCCCCAGCGCTGCCTTCCCCGCCTGCCTCCCGCCTGTCAGCGTGTGAGAGGAGTTTTATTGGCCTCTTTGATGTTGTGGAGCCCAGAACTGGAGAGACTTTCATTAAAGCCCTGCCCCGTGGGCCCGGGGATTATGAATATTAGAACATTGGCCTTTTATGTGAACACGTATTGACCAGCGGCCTCGGAATCGTGTTTTTCCTAACGACACCCAAGTGCCCATTACAGCCCCAGCCTGTGGTGCTGGAGGTTTTACTGTCAGCAGCTCTTCGGGAAAGGGATAAAACCCCTTCCAGCCCCGTCCTGCCGCGGCTGCGCCTCTGCTAAAAGGTTGCTAAGCTGCCTCTGAAAGCTCAGGAAGGCAATTATCCATTTAAAAAAAAAAAAAAAAAAAGAAGAGCTAATTAGGCAATTTCTCTCCGTATTTAAAGCACCCTCGAGGGTCTCGGGGGGGATTAAGATTTTGTAATATTTTTCAGCTCCTTACTTGGTCGTTGCTGCTTCATCTTCTCCCTGACGTTGTGCAACGTTGGGTAACAAAGCCCTGATTCAGGCTCCTTGTGCAAGAGCCCTTTCCCCGGTGCTCTGGGCACCCTGCTCGGGCCATCCCGGCGTCCTGCGGGATGGGGAGGGCTGTGTTACCTGGGTTTGGGTAAAACTGGGGGCTGTGTTTGGCTTGGCGATGCTGAGGGCTCCTCCACCCCTGCATCCGTGTGTTTGCCCACGAAAAACCAATCTGCCCGACCCAGGCTGTGTCCCCGCTGGCATTCCCAGCCGGAGCAGCCCCGGAGATGTGTGGAACGTGGATCCTGCATCCTGGTAGCTGCAGGAACAGCTTGGCTCCGTGGCGGCTCTCCCTGGTGCTTTGTGCAAGAGAGCTTTTAATAGTGCCTGTGACACAGAAAAGGAACCAGCAGCCTCTGGTAATTTGGGTTGGTTTTTACTGCTGGTGCGTCAGGAGACAACTGTGAACTAATTTCAGGGATGCCATTCCATAACCTTGTGAAATCTGTACCCGTTTGGGGGGAGGGAGGGCTCCTGGAGGCGCAGCTGGGCCGGGGGCTCCCCAGGGAGGGCCTGTCCCTGCCCTGCTCCAGGCACTCGGCACGTCCGAGGGCAGCGTTTGCCCCCGTCCCTCTGCCCTGCTTGTTCTGCTTCATTTTCCTTGGCACGAGCCCCTGGACCTTGCTCCATGACACGGCGGTGAAGGAATTTAAGTGGGCCCGGAGCTGGGCTGGCACGAGCAGGTCCTGCACCCCGTGTCCCTGGTCAGCCCTCGGCTGATGCTCCGGAGCGAGTGGTGTGTCCCCAAGCTCCCTGTGCTGTCCCTAAGGCTCCTCCACTCCTTTGGGCAGGTCCCCTTGGACTGGGGGGAGCACAGCAGGGCCCATCCCGCTGCCTCTGCCCAGGACAGGGGCTGTGGACACACATTTCAGCTCTGGCCGTTGCTGCAGCGGACAAGAGGCTGAAGAAACATGTGAGGAGGGATTTAGTGCCTGCCTGGGACCGTTGCTGCGATCTGAACCGGGAGCTGGGGGAGAAGGGAAGCTTTTAGGTTGCTAATCATGAAATTTTATGGCAGCCTGGAGAGGCTGCTGGCAAACCACAACACACCCAGACACGCACACGCACAAATCAGCTGCAGGACGCCCCGGCTTCCCCTCGTGTGAGCGGAGCTGCCAGAGAGCCGGGGGGTCAGAGCGGAGCCTCCCGCTGCTGCCTCGCGCCCCGGCCTCTCCTTGGGAGCCAAAAGGCTTTTACAGCCTCTCAGCCCTTCCCTGTAAAGTCCAAGGCTGCTCATAAAACATGACGAGGTGCAGCGTTACTGGAAGACGCTCCGGAGGGACCGGGAGGGCGACGAGACAGGCAGAGCCATTATTGCACATCCCGAGCAAAACTGCTCCCTGCAAACCACCCGGAGCCCTGGATGGATTTCCAGGCAGCCTGAGAGGTCGTTAATTCACGCCCTGATGATGAACTTAATTTTGCTTCCCACTGAGCAAATGACGGCTTAGAGGCAGCTTGGCCTTATTGCGGCGTGGAGACTTTTGGGTTTTGTTTGTGTTTTGGGCTTTTCCTGCATTGTTTGCAGAGCAGGGAACGTGCCTCTGCTTGATTTATGATGGGAGCTGTCAGGGACACTCCCAGAGCTGAGCGGGGCCTCCCCTGGCCCCTCGGGCTGCCCTGGGCCCACGGGGGGTTCACCCACTGCGGGGTCCTCTGGGCAAAGGGGAGTGCTGGGATTAACTCCTCTGTTTCCTGCTTGCATGGAAAACTTCCTGCCTTTTTCCTTCTTATTTCTTCCCCTCTCCCTATTTGTTTCCCCCTCCTTCCTGTTTATTTCCCCCTTGAACATCATCTTGCTGCCTCGGCTCCTCATTCCCTCTGCCATGGGAACGGCCGTGTCCGTGTCGGGTTTCTCTGGATCCTCTGGTCCTCTCCAACCGGAGCCATCTCCCGCCTCCATGAACCAATTAACGACAAACTTTCCTCCAGCAGAGTAAATAGTTTCTTGCGCCGAGGCCAGGCCTGAGCTGGGAACATCCGCAGCCGTGCCGAGCCTCCCCTCCCCGGCCTCGGCCTCCCGCTTCCCAGGGCCCCCGGCCAGGGCTGGGCACTGGTTCCTGCAGCCCAGTTTTTCCTGAAAAGGAGGAGTGTCCTGCCCTGACTTGCTGAACCCTGGGAAGTCCCTCAATGGAGAGGGGGGACCCTTGGGTACTAGACTCGAATTTCTCAGAAAATCCAAGCCCTTTTCCCCTCCCACCATCATTCCTGAAGCAAAGGAACGTGGAAAGCCAGCCAGCCCCACGCACGTCCCTCGGCTGGGTGTGGAGCTCCGGGACGCAGTCCGGGTTTCTGGAGAGGCTCAAGGTCCTGCTGGCATGGATCCCTCTGGGCCAGGAGTTTGTACTTAATTTGGGGGGAATTTTTGTTGTTTCCCCCCCCCAGCTCGGGCAAGGCCCACGCAGCTGAAGTTGTGGCAATCCCATCTTTCCCATGAGTTCATCTCGTAATAAATCGCACCAGCCCTGCGGAGGGGGAGGAGAATATGGAAAGATGTTTATAGAATTAATTCCCCAAAGGAAATTGCACGGGGGAGGGCAAAGGGGGAAAGAGTTGGGAATTTTTTTTTGTTACAGAAGATACTTTTTTTTTTTTTTTTTAAGTTTGTTGGATGGAAAAAAATCTGCAGAACAACTTCAGTGCTGGGAAACAATTTGATTTCCTCCTTGGCTGCTCTGTGAAGGAAGAGTTCACTCCCTGTGTGGGTTTTCTGCCACGCTGGGGGAGGAAAGGACCCTTCCCATCCCATGGGATGTGCCATGGATTCCTTGTGGAATACGCTGGTCACACTGGCACTGAACCAGTAACTGGTTTGACTGGGTTGTGTCTTCCCATTTCTTTGAAGGAGAGAAGGGGGAGTCCCCCATCTCCCTCAGGAGTTTCCCCTAATTAATGCCTGTTTAATCCCACTCGTCAAAACTTCTGTGGGAAAAGGAAACCTCCCCTCCCTCCCACCCCTCCTCTGAGCGGCATCAGAAGGGCTGCTAAAAAAGGGAGAAAAAATAGGGGAGAAAAATCAAAATAAAAGAGGTTTTAAGGTGCTTTGCAGAAAACAGCAGTGTGGGGGGGAACCAGGGTTGGCCCCCAGCTTGGCTTCTCTGGGAGCTGGAGGTCTGAGGCTGGATCCCAGCTCAGGTTCTGGTGTTGGGGGTGTCTGTCCGAGGCTGGATCCCAGCTCGGTCTCTCCCGGTGCTGGAGGTCCAGGGCAGGGAGCCGTGGGGATGCTACCATCTGGTGGCACTGGCTCGCAGTGGCAGCCGGCTCCATCCCAGCTCCATCCCGGCTCCATCCCGGCTCCATCCCGGCCATGCTTCCCTGCCAGCAGCTCCATAAAAACCCACTGCAGGGAAAAAAACCAGGTGACCCCGGAACAAAAGCCCCCCCTGTCACCTCCCCCCTGCACTAAATCTGGAGGGAAACCAGCGGCTGGGCTGGGTGGGTGAGGGGGTTGGGACAGACATGGATGGCAGTTCCCAGGATCCCACACCTCATCCCTGTCCCCATCCCGTGTTTGCAGAGCAGAACCCGGCAGTGGAGGAGCCCGAGGATGACCGCGATAAACCCAAACTGCTGGAGGAGAAGGAGATGGAGCAGCCACAGATCAAGGTGCCCATGCAGGTGCCCAAGAGGGAGGAGGAGAGAGGAAAAGCAGAGGAGAAAGTGCAGCTGGACCGTCCCGATCAAGGTAACGGGGAGCCTGGGAAAGGGACCCGGGCTGGGAGCTGGGGGTGTGTGTGTTTTAGGACTATTTCAGATATAAATCCTGTCTCTGCTCCTTCCTCTCTTCACCCCACATTCACGGTGGACTTTGAGGGCTGAAGGTGATTTAGTATTTGGTGCTCTGGAGGCTCGTTGGGTACGCGGCCTCTGGACAGGGAGGAACGACAGGAATGAGCAAGGGCAGCAGAAAGCTGGGTGGACTGGGTGGACTGGGAGCCTGGTGCCTCTTGCTCTGCAGCCCCTAACCCTGCCTGTCCCCCCAGGGATTGCCCTGCCCGTGGGGGAGGCTCATCGCCACGAGCCCCCAGTCCCACACGACGAGGTGGTCGTGGACATGGGGCGGGAGCGGGAGGAATCCAGCGAGAACAAGGCTGCTCCCGGAGGAGCCAACGGCCGCCTGCTGGAGGAGCCAGCCAGGCTGAACCCCCAGAAGGAGGCACCGGGCCCAAAACAAGGGAAGGAAGCGGTTGCTGAGAACCAGCAGCGGGGAGGGACTGCTGGGCCCGTCCAGAAGCCGGAGAAGGTCCTGGAGGCGGTGGTGCAGCGGGATGGTGGGGATGGCAGGCCGCCCTACAAGGAGCTGGAGCCAGGGAAAGCAGTGCTGGAAGCCAAGGAACAGGCTGCTGTGCCGGATGGTGACACCGCTGAGGCCGCGGGTGACCGGGACAAGGCCCAGCTCCAGCTCCCCAGGAGAGCAGAGGAGGCCAGGAAGCCTGTGGAGAAGGAAGCAGAGCCTGGTAAGCTCCTTCCACAGCGGCTCATCTGAGCGCACTCCTCTGGGCCCGTTATCCCCCCGGGGACGGGACAATTTGGTCATTCCCAACTCCGTCCCAGTGTTTCCTTTTAATTCCACGAGACGAGCACGTGAGCGTGCACAGCCCCTCCGGCAGCTGCTGTGGGAAAGGAGGAATCTGGTGGCTTTGACAGCTACTGTAAGAGCTGTCAAACAGTTGTTCGCTACCCGCCAAAATGTCAGGTGCCGTGCTGTTCCTGCACGGCTCCCAAATCACCGGGGACACGGAGCCGGGAGATCCTGACAGGGAACACATTGCCAAGTGCCCGTCTAAAAGCCAGTTAGAGCTGTTCCTGCATGTTAATTGGCCGAGGTAGTTAGTGCTGGCACGCTGCCACCAGCCAGGAGGTTGTTAAATATTGGGTTTATTACTTCCCTCGCAGCCGCCGCGCTGGATCCGAACGGTGCCGGGTGGGCGGGGAGGGACACGGAGGAGATTTGGGGAACATCTGCACTGACAGCAAAGCTCTGCCGTCCTTTGCAGGTGAAAAGCAGGAGCTGCCCCTCCCGGACAGAGCAGATCTGCTGGAGAACCGGAACACCGAGGAGAAACAGGAGAATGTGGAGAGCAAGCTGGGGGGTGAGTGTGTGTCCCCAGGCATGTGGGGAGGGGGCACAGCCAGGATTCCCTGGGATCCCTCTCTGCAGCAGGATGGTGTCTTAAGGCCACAGTCCCCCCAAACCCCAGCTGCTCCATCCTGGAGCCTCGGAGCTGGTGCAGCAAACCCTTCCTCAGGCTGAGCTCCTCTCTTTGACCTCTGCCTGGCAAGGGTGCTTGGAGTCTGAGCTCAGACTCACGTGCTCCCCCTCATCCCATCCTCCTCCAGCTTCCTTCCCTCCCTTCTGGGTTTGTGGAGTCAGATCTTCCTGCAAGGAGAGCCCCCACAGTCCCTCGAGCGATTTCTGAGGGCTTTGGGTCACTGAGGTTTTATTTCCTCTCTTTCTCCTTTTCCAGAAGCCGGACCAGCAAAACTGCTGGACCACAACGTGCTGCTGCAGGTGATCAAGGAGCAGCAGGTGCAGCACAAGCAGCTCCTGGACCAGCAGGCAAAGCTGCTGGCGGTGATCGAGGAGCAGCACAAGGAGATCCACCAGCAGCGGCAGGAGGACGGGGCAGAGGAGAAGCCAAAGCCAGGTAAGGACACGGCCAGGGAGCAGGACCCCTCCCCAGGGTGCTCACTGCTCAGAGCAGCTCTAAAGTCAGGCTGAGAGAGATCCAATTCCTTTTGGCACATGGCAGAGCCCACTGCAAAGCCATTCCTGGCCTCCAAGGCATCCTTGAGCACAGGGATAACACCCCAGGGCTCTCCTCATCCTCCCGTGTGGCCATGGGTGGGTGTGGCCTCGTCTCCTGTCATACAAAATGTGCTGTCAGGAGCAGGGAATCTTCTAAGAAAACCCTTTTCCATGTTGGTTTTGTCCCACAGTGGAAGCTCAGCCAGATCCTGCTGTGCCCCTCTCCAGGAGCAGGGAGGACGAGGGCCTGGGAGCCAAGGGAGACACGGCCGGGAAGCTGCCGAGCAAGGAGCTGCCGGAGCAGCCCGAGCAGCGCCCAGGCCGGCAACCCCCCGGGGCCACTGAGCAGCACAGGGACACTGTGGGGAGGCTGGAGGAGCCTGGGCACAGGCGAGACATTCCTGGGGCTCCTCCCAAGGAGCGGAAGGTGCTGCCGCAGGAGAATGACAGAGCTGTTAGGAATCCTGCGGAGAACCGGGATCCCGTCCATGGGGATGCCCAGCGCCTTCCAGCAGCCAGAAACCACCTGGAGAAGAAGCCCTTGGCGGAGGATTTGGGAGGAGATCATGAAGCCAAAGCTGGAAGAGACGTCCACGAGAAGAAGAATTTCCTGAAACCCGTGGAAGCAGCAACAGCTCCCATCCAAAGAGAACAGCCGAGGGCTGCCAAAGTTCAGGGAGTAGCAGGAAGGAGTTTGGAAAGAGACTCAGGAATAGACCTTAAAGCCAAAGCTGTGAGTCAGGTGGAGCCCAAGGACCTGGCAGTGGCGCCGGACTCTTCCAGTAACAGGAATGTGGCAGCAAGGGAGCAGCACCCCCGGGAGCAGCGGAGAGGGGCGGAGGCTGAGGGAGCCGCGGGCGCGCTCGGGCGGCAGTGGGACCCGCCCGGCCACGGGCACGGGAAGGAGGAGGATCCCCGGGAGGAGCCGCGGGGCCAACAGGGCGGTGGGGGCGGGGGTCCCTCTAACGGCGCCGACAGGAAACCCGGCCCCGAGGATGCTCCGGCCCCGAAGGCTGAGAACGGAGCGGTCGCTCCCCGGGATCCGCAGCCGGAGCGTGACATCAAACCCAACCGGGACCTGAAGCTGCAGGTGGGCCTGGACCTGCGCCGGAGGAGACGGGACCTGCTGCCTCCCGACCAGGAGGAAGAGGAGGAGGAGGAGGAGGAGGAGGAAGAGGATGCACGGGGGGCCGGGGGGGTCCTGATTGGCCTGGACCCCGTTCCCGACGTGAAGGTGAACGACTTGCGGAGCGCGCTGGACACGCGGCTGAGCGGGGTGGCCGAGGGCGCCCAGCACCTGGTGCGCAGCCGCCACATCCAGCAGGTGACACAGGACAGGGGCCCGTGACGGGGATTTGGGGTCGTGCTCAGGCACAGGGAGGTCTGAGCCAGCGGCGCTTTGCTGGGCACAGCACTCGGATCCGCGGGATCCCCTTGGATCCAGGAGCACCACCCCGAGGGCTCCTGCAGCGGCAGCCCCAGCACGTGCCTCTGGGCAGCTGAGGTGATGGTGACGCTGGAAGCGACATTCCTGCTGCCCTTGCCTTCCAGAGCTCCCCCTGCCTCGGCTTCCTGCCAAGCTGCTGCTCCAAGGACCTTTTTCAGCATCTCATTCATATCGAATTGCCTTCTCCAGCCATCTCCCAGCTCCTCTCAGAACCAGGAAGGGGCTCCACCAGGAAGGGGCTGTGCTGAGGGGACCCAGCATCCACACCTCGGGAAGGGCTTTATCCCAGAGGAGCCGTGAGCTGAGGACCAGCAGAGCCAACAGTGCCAGAATTGGATGGGGAGTGGAGCCCTGTGTGTTTGGAGACAGTTGTGGTTTGGGAACCTCATTTAGTAGAAACGCTGCCTTAACTGGGCACAACTCCTGCCGTTGTGCTGCCTCTGTCCCAGGGATGGGATTCCTTGGCCACACGCTGGAGTCACAGGAGCTGCGTTCCCGCTGCCCTCCCTGGGAGCTCTCTGTGCTCTCCAGCTCCACTTCCCCTCTCCAAAGTGCATTAAGAAGCTCAATTCCCCCCACCCCTTCCTGGCCCAGCTTGGTTTTTCTGCTGGAGATGATTAATTTGGGAACAAGCCGGGCAGATCCGGGGCCTCGGCTCACGCACACCTACCTCTGCCCATGTTCCATGTGCTCTTCCCAACACCCCAGGCCTGTTCTGCATCCAGAGAGATCCCTGCTCCAGCCCTGGAAATGCTTTTGATGAGTGAGGAAGGGAAGAGCTTCCTGAGAGCCCTGGGTGGTTTCAGGCTCCCAGTTTTGGGAGTGTTTTGGGTTTTTGTGTTTTTACATCCTGACCTGCGAATGTACAGAATCCAACCCCAAAGCTCTCCCTAGACCAGCTGAGAATTCCCAGCCTGGAGCCCTCAGACCTCATCACTGTGGTGGGTTTTATATCCCTCTCTCCAAGTGTCTTTGGGGACCTCGAGTCTGTGGCCGATGGGACCCCGTGGAGCCGGGATGGGGTGGGACCCTGCCTGCCTGGTGCTCCCGGGATGTCACAGCCCAGACCCACGGGAGTCCTTTGGGAAGACCCCCTGGAATGCCATGGCCTTAAACCCCCAGGACCCCCCACATCCCAACGAGCTTCTCCATTAATGCTGTCGTCAAGCACAAGCGCCAGGAGCCCCAGAGCTGCTCCAAGGACAGGGATGGGTTCTGGAGCACGGCTCCAGCTCTGCCTTGGGACATAGATCTGGGCAGGGATGGGTTCTGGAGCACGGCTCCAGCTCTGCCTTGGGACATGGATCCGGGCTGTGTCCCTGTGGCACCAACCAGCCTTCCTGAAGCAAGAGGGAGCCGGACCCGGGTCGGCTCCTTCACCCCCTTTGCTGCCGGGTCAGACCCGCCTGTTTGTTGTTCTCCGTGTGAACACAAAGGACCAAAGATGCTCCTGACATTCCTCCTGCCAGGAACAGCTCCCCCGGGGCAGGTGGAACGTGGGGAGAGAGCCCAGAGCGTGGGCCGAGCCCATCAATAAAATAAGCTGAAGCATTTTGATCAGAATTCTTTTTTTTTTTTTTTTTAATAAATATAGATCTGAGACCCTCACCCAGCCCGGGGCTGCGCCTCCTCCGGGAGCCTCGCGAGCAGGGTGGGGGGTGTTCCGTCATTTGAGGGCAAACCGGTGCGTTTGAGGGTTTGATTCCTCTGGAGCATCTCGGGGGGGGAGCAGCTCTGGGGTCACTTCGGTGTCGCCTTCGCCTGCAAAGAGCTGCGGTCAGGCCGGGCCCAGGGGTCGGGATTGGAACCAGGACCGGGATGGGGACCGGGA
>NW_021939798.1:11733369-11734629 GCF_001715985.3 Manacus vitellinus
GGGTTTGGGGACCCCAGCTCAGCACTGCTGTCCCCGCAGTGAGCCACCAGCCAGGGCTGGCCGGGGGCGGCTGGGAGGAGGTGGACAGCGGGCACAGCTCCCGGGAATCCTCGCAGGGACACGAGCGGAGCCACGCCTCGGACTCAGGCAGCAAATCTGGCAGTGACAGCCGCTCCGGGGCCAGCCGGGAGCTGAGCCATGGCACTGACAGGTGAGAGGGGCCCCGGGGGCGCCTGGGTCCCCAGGGTCATCCCGGGGGGCTGCCCTCCCCCTGGCACTGTCCAAGGGGCATCCCCAGGAACGCTGCCCTGGTGCTGCCAGCTGTTCCTCCTGGGATGTTTGGCCTCCCAGCCCTGGGTGGGCAGAGCTGCTTGGAGGTGGGGGGGTCCCTGGCCCCTGGGGGGTGCTGGGTCTGTGCCAGACCCCAGAAGGGGGAAGCAGGTGTCCCCTGTGCCCAGCAGGCATGTCCCCAGCAGGGTGGATGCCGACAGCCCCGGTGACTGCCGGCGGGAGGTGAGCCTGGTGTCAGGGCTGACGCGCGGGGCCAGGGTCTTCCTCACCAGGGAGGAGGCTCAGCACTTCCTCAAGGAGTAAGTGTTGGAACTGGGGGCTTCTGGGGGCAACCTGAGCCCTTTCCACCCCCCTGCCTGGGCCTGGACCCCCATGGTGGGGAGGGGCTGCGAGCAACCGTGACCCCCCTCCCTGTCCAGGTGTGGGCTCCTGAACTGTGAGGTGGTGCTGGAGCTGCTGGGCCGGGCTCTGGAGGATCCCAGCGACAGCGTCCGCATGGTGAGCACAGGGTGTCCCCCCCAGTGGCCTGCAGAGTCTGGGGGCTGCCTGGCTCAGCCACGATCCCCTTTTCTGCAGAGATCCATGTCCGCTCTCTCCGCCCTCGGCTGCTCCGACCTGCTCTCCCCGGAGCAGATCTTCACCGTGACCCGGCAGCACCTGCAGCAGCTCAGCCAAGGCAGCCCCGGGCCTGTGGCCAACCGGGCAACCAAGGTGACTCTGGGGACATCCCTGTGCCCGATCCCAGGGTGGGGGGACTCCCAGGACCAACTTCCCAGTCCTTGGGGACACATAGCTCTTGGGGATGGCTCTGTGCATGTCCCAGAGTGGTGGGATTGGCAGCCTCTCCTGGGAGCAGGGAGCCCAGGCGGGGTGATGCTCCCTCTGAGCCCTGCAAGGGGACACTGGGGACAGTCCCTCTGCCTGGGAACAGGGTGGTTGGGCCCCTGTCCCGGTGCCGCTCTCACCCCG
>NW_021939798.1:11736319-11737662 GCF_001715985.3 Manacus vitellinus
GCGGTTTGGGGACGTGGAATTTGGGGGTCTCTTGGGGATCTGGGGCTTCGGGGCTGCGTGTCCTGGGGGCTGCTGGGAGGGGTCTGGGCCTTGGGGGCCTGGGGCTTTGGAGCTGGGGGGTCTGGGCCTTGGGGGTCTGAGGATATGGAAGAGTGGGTCATGGGGGTCTGGGGCTGGGTGTTCTGGGGTCCCAGGGAGGGATCTGAGCCTCGGGGGTCCCAGAGGGTTTGGACCTATTGGAGACTTGGGCTCGAACTTTGTGACCTAGGATGGGGTCCTGGGGGGTCCTGGGCCTTGGGAGTGGGGGAATCCTGGGGGGTTCAGGGTTATGGGAGCTTAGAAGCCGGGGCTTGGGACCAACGTGATCCTGAGGGGATCAGGGATTTGGAAACTTAGGGACCAGGGCTTGCACCTGGGTCCTGAGGGGGGCCGTGTGGGGCCTGGGTCTTCAGGCCTAGGGGTCTGGGCCTCAGGGGCTTGGGGTTCTGGGCTGGGGGCCCGGGGGGCTCTGGGTGGGTGTGCTGGGCCTGGGCTCTGGGCCTGAGCCCTGTTTTCCCACTGTGAGCCTGGTGGTTTCCATGAGAGCCGTTTGTTTCCCTGCCTTGTGGAGCCTGAGGTGTTGCCAAAGGCTGTGGTGGAGCCCGGGGGGGGTTGGAATCCAGGGCTGCAGAGGGAGGGGGTTTAGGATTTGGGGGCAGTTTGGGTAATAAATACAAAGAAATAAAGTGATGTGGTGTTTGCCTGGAACAGTGGCAGCTTCTGGCTCAGCACTGGGGATGGGGGATGAAGAGGGGGAGATGTGCTGCCCCTCTAGCTGGGAGGGGGCTCAGCCCTCCCTGTGCCCCCCTGGAGGGCATGGGCACTTCTGAAGGGCTGGGATTGGGAGCACTTGGTGCAGGGAGGATCCCTGGGAGCTGTGTAGGTGGTTCCTCAGTGTCTGTGCCTGATGCAGGTTGAGCTGAACCTCCCCTTGTGCTCCCCTGGCAGCCACAGTCTGTGTAGGGTGGAAGGGGAGCAGGGCTCTTCTCCTCTCCTGTGGTCCTGTGCTGGGATCCCGTCCCATAAACGGATCAGGCAGACATGGGATGGTGGGAGCATGGGGCGAAGGCACTGAGGAGTTCACCTGGAGCCTTTCCAGGCCTGTGCTGGGTGTTGTTTGGCAGTGGAAACACGGGGGAAGGTGTCCTGTCCCGTGTGGGAGCAGTTCCAGCTCTGTGCCGGTGCTTGCGGGAGCTGGAGCCCCCGGATGCTCCGTGCCTTCATTCTCTGCTCTGTGCTTGCAGGGCCCCTCCGTTGTGCTCCGGCATGAAGAGCACCCGCAGCTGCTCCTCCGTGCAGGGCTC
>NW_021939798.1:11738898-11750001 GCF_001715985.3 Manacus vitellinus
TCCAACCTGGCCTTGGACACTTCCAGGGATGGGGCAGCCACAGCTTCTCTGGGCAACCTGTGCCAGGGCCTCCCCACCCTCATAGGGAAGGATTTCTATTTTGGGAAATGAAGTGTATTTCTGTGGGTTCACAAAACCCACTCCATTAATTCCAAGGGACAGGGCTGCTCTATTCCAACAGCCCCTCATGGATTCTCCAGGCTGTGCCTGGCCTGTGTGAGGAGACAAAAGTTCTCCCTCTCTCCCCAGTGCGCTCTGAATTGGGATTTTCTGTTCTCCTGTTGGTCTGTGCTCATCCCTATCACTACACACCACCCTGGAACCCAAAGTTCTGTGTAAAAATAAGTCGTTCATAGATATTTTTGGCTGTGTAAAGATTCTCCAGCCCTCTTTCTCCCCTGTGTTACACTGGAGTATATCCAAATGCCCTGCACGGTCAGTCTGTGGCTGTGAGTTATCCCAGAACCCCTGTTCTCTCCTCTGTGCCTTCCCTGGGTCTGGCTAAAGCTCGGAGCAGACAGGAGACTTCCTGGCCTTCTTTGAGACTGGTGCAGGAGGAAGAAAGAAACTGGCAAGTCTGAGCAAAACTTCCCCGGAAAAGAAAACCACGTGGAACATCCTGGTGAGGACAGTGGGCTCAGGGGTGGGTGGGCTAGGTTGGCTCTGTGCTCCTGGGGGTGTTTGAGGAGGTGGGTTTGGTGCTTGCTGGCACTTATTCCTGCTGACTCCATGGCAGGATGACCAGCCCCGGGCATTCCCAGGCCCCTCTGGCTCCCACGGCCTGGAGCCACCCCCGGGCATGAGGAGGAAGGAGGCCACTGTGCTGCTGGCTGCCAACTTCACCGCCAACAACAGGTGGGAGAGGGGCTGCTGGGGCTGGGGGTGGGAGGAACTGCACTGGGAAACACCTGGAGAGGGGAGGGTGCTGGTGCTGACACTCCTGTTCTCTTCTCTCCGCGCAAGGAGCAACAAGGGTGCGATGGGCAACTGCGTCACCACCATGGTGCACAACAACTACTCCACGGCCGAGAAGGGCCCCACGCCCAAGAGCTCCAACCAGGCTCCCAGTTCCCTCAAGTGAGTGTGGTGGGGTCCTGGCTCAGTGCCAGGCTGGCCCCACAGTCCTGTGTCCGTGTGGCACAGGATGGGGCTGAGCAGCTTCACCTTCTGTCCCAGCAACGTTGTGAAAGCGACCTCGAACGAGGACGGGGAAGGCGGCGGCAGCTTCGCGAAGTCTCAGAAGAATTTCTCCAGCAACAACATCGTGACCCGCAACAACAACAGCAGCAGCAGCAGCACTCCCAGGAGGAGGGAGGTGACTGAGGAGGAGGCTGAGAGGTGAGGGGAGAGGCAGCAGGACGGTGCCAGGCGGTGTGAGGAGCTCCAGCAGAGCTCGTTCCTGTCCAGTGGGGCTTCAGATTGGGGGAGGGCCCCCCTTAGCAACTGATTCACCCTCCCTGTGGCTTGGCTCTGTGCTTTGGGGTGTCATCAAATGCACAGTTCCTTCCACCCCAAAAGTCAGTCTGGGAACAAAGGCCTTGTTGATTTGGGGGGTGAGGGGACAGAAGTCCTGGTGCTGTGGATGAGCCACCTTTGCTCTGCTGTGGCCAGAGGGGTCGGTGCTGCCCAAGGAGGTCCTGGGGCCGTGCTGACCCTCCCTCCCTGTCCCCACAGGTTCATCCAGCAGGTGAACCTGGCTGCTGTCACCATCCAGCGCTGGTACCGCCGGCACTCGCAGCGGCACAGGACGGCAGCAGCGGCTCTGGGGCGCCTGATGGCCGCCAAGAGGGAGGTTGGTCCTGTCCTGGTGGCTTCCAGAAGGGAGATTGGTCACGTTCTGGTGGCTTCCAAAAGGGAAGTCAATCCTGTCCTCTGCCCTGTAGCCCAGACCCCTCTAAGACTCCTGTCCCACTCGCATGTCAGTGGGGATTTGGGTCCCTTCAGTGACTGGACCAGGGCTGTGGGAGTCAAGGGGGGTCTGGCTTTGCACCCAGCCGGTCCCTCATGGTCCAGAGAGCCGGGGAGGGTCCTGTCCCCACAGGACTGTGCTGGCTGTGTCCAGCCTGGCTTTGCTTCCAGCAGGAACTCAGGCCCAGGGGCTCAGCACCACATAGCTCTGTTCCCCCAGCCCCCTCTGTGGGATCAGGCAGGTGCTGGCGGGAGCAGCAGCAATCTCCCTGAATTCCGATGCTCTGGACCAGGAATGCCCCATCTCAGCTCATCCTAATGAATCCCTAACGAGGTGGCTCATTAGACTGACACGGCACTGCAGCTATTTGTGTTTCTTTGTTCAATTATTTATCCTGATAACGAAAAGCGCCGTCGCTCTGGCGTGTGAGAGTCTATTTTTAAGCCTCATCCCCTTGGTGGTTGCAGACCCAGATGATATAATAATAATAATTGCACTGAGTATCTAAAGAAAATGAGCTGCTCCAAAGCAGAGCTGTTCCGAGGGCTCCTCACCTGTGCAGAGGGCAGGTTGGGAGGATGGAAAACCTGGATATAGGGTGACCTCAGGGGTGGGTGCCCTCTCCTGCTTCTCAGTGGTGAGTGGTGGAGAGCTCTCCTTAACATTTTCAACCCTCCTCTCTGGAAGGAAAGGCAGCAGCGGATGGAGGAGGGGAATATCCTGGATTTGCAGGAGAGGAAGGATGAGGAACGGCGGAAGATCCGAGAGGAGAAGGCGCGCCTGGCCCGGCGCGCGGCCATCCAGGTGGGCACAGGGCGAGCCCCTCGTGGCCTGTGTGCCTGTGTTTGTTGGCAACATCTGGCGAGGCCTCTGTGCATCTCCAGGGCCTTGGCATGAGGCAGGATCAGAGCCAGCCCTGGAAGTGGAATGCTCCCTCCGGAGACGGAGGTGCCATAGAGCAGTTTCCTGCTGCGCTCCTGCCAAGCCTTGGCAGCTCATCCCGAGCTTGTGAAGGCAGTGCTGGTTTCCATCTAGTTCTCAGGAAAATGGTGACCATGTTGAGACAGGGAGACTTCAACCTCCTTGGAGTGGCCAAGGACTTGCATGCCTTGGGAACAGGACCCTCCTCAGGAGCCAAGCTCCCCTCCGTGCCCCTTGGCAGGAAGCAATACGTCATTGTCACCCTGTTCTTGCAGCTGGTGGTGCAGATGGGGCTGGCACAGGCTGCAGGGAGCTGGCAGTAGAGCTGGAGATGTTTTAAACCCCAAATTCTCTTTGCCTTAGTTGGAATCATGTTCCACCGGGGGGGGGTGCTGGGGGAGACACAACAGTGAGCAGCTGGAGGATGGCAAAACGCTGCCACAGCCTTGCAAACACATGCTTGTGCCTTCCCAAATCTTCAGGACACCCATGGCTCCTCTGTCCCTGCAGGAGCTGCACCAGAAAAGGGCCCAAAAGGCCTTGGAGACAAAGTGCTTGGCAGAAGAAGAGCTGGTGCTGGTGAAGGAGAGCAGGAGGGTGGCCAAGAAGAAGCCTGGTGCCAAACCTGCCTCGGCCAGGAACGTCAGCCCGGCCGGCAGCCTCACCAAAGCCAACAACGCCGGTGAGTCCCTCTGGCACATCCCCAAGGCTTTGGGAGTGGGGGGAAGGAGCTGTTTGCTCCAGGGAGCTGCTTCCCAGGGGCTGGTTGTGGTGAGTGCCTAAGAACAGCCTGGTCCTGCAGAGCCCAATTCCCACCTGGCAGCTGTGGATCTGGAAGGAAGCGGCCTCGCAGCCCTCGGCTCCGTGCCCTCGCAGGACCCTGGGGCAGAGGACAAGCTGCAGGTGGGTCTGGCTGTGCCCCCTGGGGCTCCTGGCACCAGCTGCTCTTCCAGGGTGGCTTTGGAGCCTTCACTGGCTTTTGGGGAGACCTGGAAAACTCTCACTGCAAGGTGTGTGTTCTCCCATAGGATGTGAGCTCCAGAGAGACAGGTAATGAGGACCTGGAGACAGCGATGACTGCTGGCAGCAGGGCCCCATCCAAGGTCACGCTCAATGAGCTGCTGGACACGCTCCGGCTGCTGGAGGAGGAGCCGGAGCTGCTGCCCCCACCCAAGCTCCTCAAGAAGGACAGACACGCCTGGACGGACAGGGTGAGCTGTGGGAGGAGGGTGGTGTGTCCAACCTCGGACAGCAACAGCTGCCTGGTGAGAAACAGCTGGGTCACCGCTGGGGAGGGTGGTGGGGGAGCTTAGAAGGGCTGATGGAGGAGTTTGGAGGTGAAGGAGTGAGTCTGGAGGTGGGGGATTTGTTTGGTGCAGTCAGGGCTTGGGAATCCACAAGGAGCAGCAAGGACTGTGGTGGGAGCAGGGTTAGCTGAGGCTGGTTACTGAGGCCCAGTGGGAGGACTGGGCTCCAGCCATGGAGAAGAGCCAGCACCCCTTGTCTGCGCTTTCCTCTGGGTGCTCATTCACCATGGTGAATTCCCAGCAGGAGCCCAGCTCCAATTCCCTGACTGCTGATAACCTGGAGAAGTTTGGGAAGCTGAACCACTCGCCGGGGGTCCCCGAGGACGGGGCCCTGCTCTCGGAGGCCAAACTCCAAAGCATCATCAGCTTCCTGGACGAGATGGAGAGGTCGGAGCAGGAGAGGCCCAGGTCAGCTGCCTCGGCCACACAGCGGGAGGTGAGTCCTTGTGCTGGGGAGGTGGTGGGACCCTGGTGGGAGTCATCCCCCCTCTCCCTGTCCTCATTCCAGGTGGTTCCACCGCCTGTTAATCATGTTTTTTCTGCTGTGACAGAGTTTCCTCTTGGAAGAGGAGCTGGCTCACGTGGAGCAGGTGTCGGCTGTTGCCACGGAGGTGACGAGCTCCATGATGAGGCTGAAGCTGGAAGTGGAGGAGAAGAAGCGAGCCATCAGCCTGCTGCAGACAGCCCTGGTGCGTCAGCCAGCTGGGCAGCCCGGGCCAGGAGCCTCACAGGGGGTTCTTGGGACTGGGGCTTTGAAGCACGTGATCAGGGCTCTGAGCAGGACTGTCCCTTGATTTCATAGAATCATGGAGTGGTTTGGGTTGGAAGGGACCTTAAAGATCTTCTAGTAGGACCTGGGCTGAACTCCCTTCTCCTCTGTCCCACAGGGGTCTGGATGTTGCTGCTGATGGGGGTGGGAGGTGTGAGCACCAGGGGTTTGTTTGCCTCTGTCCCTCCTTGCCCTGACCTGTCAGTGCCTCCATATCCAGCAGTTATTCCCTGTACATGTGCTGGGAATGGTGTCACTCCTCCCTCTAATGTCTGGTGGCTGTTTCCTCCCTGCCCTCCACAGACTCAGCAGAGGGAACTGACGGACCGACACGTCAAACAGACCGAGCAGGAGCTCAGCCACCAGCTCAGGCTGCAGAGGGAGCAGTATGAGGCAGCTATCCAGAGGCACCTGGCCTTCATCGACCAGGTAATGCCTCAGCCCAGCTTCTGAAGGCAGAGGCTGAGGTGGCTGCACCTGCCTGATGCCCTGTCCTCGCCCTGCCCAGCTCCTCGATGACAAGAAGGTGCTGAGTGAGAAGTGTGAGGCCGTGGTGGTGGAGCTGAAACAAGTGGACCACAAGTATGGCCAGAAGATCAGCCAGATGCAGGAGCAGCACGAGCTGGTGAGGGGATAGGGAAGGTGGGGGGACATGTGTGTCCTGGTGCTGTGGGAGAGCTGGTTGGTTTGGCTCAAACGGGGACTCTGCCCAGAGCAATTCGGTCTCTGTCACCTTGGTGGGGCCTGGTCACTCCAAGGAGCCCTTTCCTGTGCACAGAAGGTCTCTGTCACCACAGAGCTTTGCCCTGGCTCCCCAGAAGGCTCCTGTTCTCTGCTGCCCAGAGCCAGGAGCATGGCACTGACCAAGGGACAGCATTCACTCCCAGGCTTTGCCTGGAGAGACCCTTCCCACACATCTGGCACAGGTTGCCCAGAGAAGCTGTGGCTGCCCCTGGATCCCTGGAAGTGTCCAAGGCCAGGTTGGATGAAGCTCTGAGCAATCTGGGATAGTAGAGGGTGTCCCTGCCCATGGCAGGGGGTGGCACTGGGTGAACTTTAAGGTCCCTTCCAATCCAAACCATTCTGTGATTTCCATGATCCTGCTGTGGGCAGAGCTCTCCCAGACTGGGGGTGACCAGTGGGTTGTGCTTTGGCTGTGTAAGGATTCTCCAGCCCTTTTTGGTTAAAACCAGCACTGGCACAAACCTGTTGTCATGGAGGAATTTGTACCTGTATCCTCTGGATCTGGGTGCCTTCCAGCCATCCTGGCAGGAGCAGGGGTGCTCTTGGAGCTGAATGGAATAGGACTAGAATGGAACATGAGGTGTGTGAGCAACAGTAAGAGCTCTGGGTGGATTTCTCTGGGCTATTGCCCAGAGCTGTTGCCCTGCCCAGCACCCAAACATACCCAGACAGGGCTGTCCCTGGCCCTGCCCGTTGGTCTGTGCCTCCCCTCACCCCCACAGACCCCTGCCCACCTCTGCTCTGCCCGTGGATCCCACAGACACGGCAGTGTGGATTTGCCTCTCTCCTCTCCCCCACAATTCCCCTTCTCTCTCCATCCCCTCCTTTCTTTCTCCCCAGGTCTGGCGCACTTTGGGCCCCTTTTGTGAGGTAAATGTGGTCTTTGCTCTGTTCTGTGCCTTGCCCTCTGCTCTCGTGCCCTGACCTGCTCCAGCCCTTGCCAGAGGTCCTTCCATGGCAGGGAGAGGGAAGGCTGGAGAGGAAAGCACAGCCACACAGTGACAGATGGGCTGCCCTGCATGCAGAGACCCTTGGCAGCCCCCAGCTCCCCTCTCCTCTCCATCTCCTGCTCTCATGTCTTGGCCAGTGAGCGTTTTCCCAAGGGTTTTACTCTTCCCACCATCCCACTGGAGACAGGGGAATGCACTGGGAGAGTGTGTGGCCGGTTCTCTGGGCTGGATGAAGGCACCTGGCCGGGGCTGTGTGATTGTCCATGTGCAGCCCTGGCCCTCTGCTCTTCCCTGCAGCTTCCTTCCCAACAGCCCAGCTTCCAGGCTCCTGGGGGTTTTCTCTCCCAGCTTCTCTCTGAACTTTTCCTGTTTGCTTCCAAACAGGAGATTAAGAAACTGAAGGAACTGATGAGTGCAACCGAGAAAGTCCGACGGGAGAAGTGGATCGAGGAGAAAACCAAGAAGATCAAAGAAATCACTGTGAAAGGTACGGGCAGGTTCCCTCAGCAGTGGCTGGAGCTGGGATGGTGCTGGGGTCAGGTCTGGCTGGTTCTGGAGAGTTTGGGAAGAGTTCCTCAGTGTGGGCAGTCTCTGCTCCCTGGTTTTGGTGGAGCAGGTGCCAGAGGGCAAGAGCACCCTTCTATGCTCATCCCCCTTTCCCACCAGCCCCTCGCCGAGTCCATGTGCCCGCAGCCCCCGGGGCTGGGATCCTGGCAGCCCCAGGGCCGAGCTGTGACCGTCCTTCCCGCTGTCCCAGGGCTGGAGCCGGAGATCCAGAAGCTCATGGCCAAGCACCGTGAGGACATCCGGAAGCTGAAGCTGCTGCACGAGGCCGAGCTGCTGCAGTCGGACGAGCGGGCGGCCCAGCGCTACGGGCGGCAGGCGGAGGAGCTGCGGGGGCTGCTGGAGCGGCAGAAGGAGGAGCAGAGCCAGCGGGAGCGGGAGCGGGTCCGGCAGCGGTGGGTCGGGGGGCACAGCTCTGGGGCGGTGTCCGGCACCGATCTGCTGGTGGGTTCCCAGTATTTGCAACTCCACAGGGAGCAGCCTCTTCCACCAGCCCAAGGTGGGAGATGGCACCGAGCCCGGAGCATCCTCCGGCATTGTGGAGGGGGTGGGATGGGGCAGGATAGAGAGGTGGCCCCAAGGCACATCCCTGAGGTGCCTCTGCCCCGCAGGTGTGAGCAGCAGCTGGAGCAGGAGGAGCAGGCGCTGGAGCAGCAGCGGCGCCGGCTCTACGCCGAGGTGGCCGAGGAGAAGGAGCGGCTGAGCCAGCAAGCGGCCAGGTCAGCGGGCTGGGGCACCCCCAGAGCTGTGGGGATGGGCTCCCTGGGTCAGGCTCCCATGGCAAGAGGGCCAGTGCTGGTGTGGACGCTGGGAGCTGTGTCTGTGCAGGCAGCGTGCGGAGGTGGAGGAGCTGCGGCGGCAGCTGGAGGCCAACAGCTCGGCCCTCAGCCGGGCACTGCGCGAGGAGAGCGCCAAGGACAGGGAGGAGCAGGAGAGGCGGCACCAGGTCTGGTTTTCCCTCACCTCTGGGCTCTGAGTGGCTGGTTTTGGGTGCTGGCACCATCCTGCCAAGCCTCATCCTCCATGTGTGTTGGTACCATGGAGCCCTGTGCTGCAGTGCCAGGGGCTGCTCCCAGCTGGTGTGGGATGCTGCCAGGGCTGAGCTGTTGTTTTCCTGTCTTCTTACAGGCAGAACTGAAGGTGCTGAAGGACCAGCTGGAGATGGAGAAGCAGGCCTGGGAGGCCAACTACATGAAGAAGGAGGTAATGGCAAGAGCTGTGCTTGTCCAAAGGTGCCACCTGTGGGCTCTGAGAGGGATTGAGGCCATGTTTTCCATCTCTATCCCCAGGAAGCCTGGCTGCTCTCCCGGGAGCGGGAGCTGCGGGAGGAGATGAGGAAGGAGAGAGACAAAGAGATCGAGCTGGTGATCCAGCGTCTGGAGGCCGACACATCCTTGGCCAAGGAGGAGTGTGAGAGGGCAGCGGAGAACAGGTGAGGGGGAGAGGGAGGAGGGAGGTGCCGGGTCCTCAGCAGGCTGGTCCCCTTTCCCTGCCCCCTGCACATCTCTCCAGCGAGCTCTGGAGCAGCTGGAGAGAAAGGAGTGGATTGCAAGGATGAAGTTTGCCTCTTACCTGAGGAAACAGCCCTGAATCTCCCGTGGGGCAGATGTGCTGCTGTGCCCTAGTCCCTCCTGCAGCACTAATAGGGCTGGGATGACCCCTGCAGTGCTGGGATGATGCAGACTGGCTGTCCTTCCTCCCGACAGGATCAAGAGGATCCGGGACAAGTACGAGGTGGAGCTGCAGGAGCTGGAACGGTCCGAGCGGAAGCTGCAGGAACGCTGCAACGAGCTGAAGGGGCGGCTGGCCGAGCTGGAAGGGGAGAGCATCCGTCTGCAGGGCCTGCTGAAGCACAAGGAGCAGGAGGCGGAGGAGATCCGGAAGGTGGGCGAGGAGCAGAGCCAGGGTGCCCTGTGCCTGGATGCCAGTGCAGGACCAGCTGGCCCAGGAGCACAGCGGCCTAACTGAGGGGATCCTGCAGGAATTCGTGGACAAGCTGGTGGGGATGGAGGAGGAGAACACGCAGCTGAAGGCAGAGATGGCAGAGCTGAGGGCCCGGCAGCGCCTGGAGCTGGACAGGCTGGTGCGGGAGAAGGACCGGGAGCTGGAGGAGGTTCACAGGAGGTGAGGGAGCCCGGGTGGTGCAGGAGCAGGGCCACAGGAGTGCAGCTCCATCTGCACTCCTCCCTGGCAGGAGCCCTGGCCAGGATCACTGTCAGCTCCTGAGGGCTCTGCCGTGGCTCACATTGGAGACCTGTGATGGGGGAGAGGGACTGAGCTCCCCAGGGCTGAAATCGCCCCCTTGGGCAGGGCCCAGCCCGGTGTTTGGAGCTGGGCTCCGGGGTCCTCATCCCTGTGTCCATGCAGGGTGAAGTCGGCGGTGCAGAGGAAGGAGGAGAGCGTGAGCAGCCTGCGGAAGCAGTACGAGGTGAGTGGGGTGGCCCCGGCCCTGGCTCCGGCCCTGCCGGGCACCACGAGCTCCCCCTTGTGCTCCCTTGCAGGCGGCCGTGCAGAGAGCCAACCTGCTGGAATCCCTCCTGGAGCAGCAGCGGCAGCTGGCCACGGAGTGACTGTCCTGCCGGGCAGGGAGCGGGGCCGGGGTGCTCCGGGTGCTGCTGGGGCTGGGGTCGGGGTCAGGCTCTCCCCTTGCTCAGCCCTCATTCTCCACAGCCCAGTCCTGGTGCTGTGGCCATGCCAGGACACTTGGTGGCCTTTAGATGTTCAGGAGTTTTGTTCTGACAATAAATCTGTGCTGGTTTCTACAGCTGTTTCTGTAACTGCATGTCAGTGCCAGCGCTGGCTCTTCTGCAAGGTCTGTGCCCACTCCCACCCTCCCTACCCCACTCTTGCATCCCGAGAACATCCCTTGCTCCAAGGGTTCCTGGCTCCCTGCTCTGCACCCTGCTTCCCCTTCTAAACTGAAATATCCAGGAGGACGCAGGAAGGCAGAGCCAGGGCCAGGATGTGATCCCACAGCCTCTGCTACCTGCAAATCTCTCAGCACCCCCTGACAGGGCTGGGAAATGCCTGGGCTGGGCCGGTGGCATCTGTTTCCTCTCTGGGAATGTGCAGCCGCTCAACCATAGCCTAGTCCTGGTCCTGGTCCTGGTCCCTGCCCAGAGCCGGGGCTCGGAGCTGGTGGCTGGCACATGTTTGCTCAGCAGAGTCCTGGGATGTTTCCCATCTGTCCCTGTGCTTGGCTGGGGCCTCCCCCTGCCCCACAGCAGTGCTGCCAGAGCCCCCATGGTCACATGGAGCTACAGGGGGACCCTTTGTTACCACAGGAAGCTGCAGAGGAGCTTGGCCACTTCCCAGCACTGTGTCCTGGTGTGGGCTCCTGGCTGCAGCTCCCGGGGCGGTGTGATCCCAAGGCAGCCCATGGAAACCCCTTATCCCTGCTCCCTTGACATGGGTGTCTGGAGCCACGAGTGGCAGTGGGTGCCTGGGTCCTGTTCAGCAGAGCCATGGCAATGCCAGTCTCTGTCCCCCTCTCCCTGTTGGGTCAGGCTGGAACACTCATCCTGGGAAAGGCTGGGCACAGCGCTTCTTCCCGCTGTTGTTGCTTTTCCAAGGAGTTTCCTGAGCTCCGCTTCTGACCCTGCACAGCCTCCACATGGGCTGTCCTGAGCCTGTGCCGGCAGCTCCTGCTCTGGGAAATTTGGTGTGGGAGAAGGGGGCTCAGCCCCTTCCCTGCTCATCCAGGGGGCTGTGGACCCTGTGTAGGACCTGGAGCCCTGTCTGGCTTTGCCACTGTGGGGTGAACAGTCCCCGGGGTGTCCTGTGTGCCCAGCCCTGCTCCTGCCACCGCCCTGGAGCTCCCTGTGCTCCGGCCCCTCCCCGGCCCGGCCCCTCCCCGGCATCGCCCGGGCTAATTTCTAGGCCAGTGCCCGGTTCAGGCATGAATAAATCAGCGCCGTTGCATAACAGGGATGCGGATTT
>NW_021939798.1:11754426-11760065 GCF_001715985.3 Manacus vitellinus
TCTACTCCGTGCGAATCCTGCCAGCCTGGGGATTCTCAAGGCATGTTTGGTTTAAAAGCCCTTCAGCACGGTTTCCATCGCTGCCCATCATGGTGCTGCCAGGCCCAGAGCTCGGCGCTGCTGTGCAGCTGCCACCCACTAGCACCGGGGGGGGAATTAAAGAGAGGAACAAACCATATTCTGGATTTCATGGCTTTGTGGATTTGGTCTGTGTGGCAGCAGCTCCTGCCTGTGTGGCATTGAGGCTGCCTGTGCCAGCCTGGCTCCCTGGGGCTGGCTTGTGCCTGGGGTTGGTCAGGAGGAGCAGGAAGCGATTTGTAGGGCACGGTGGCACCACAGCTGGGACAGGACGGGAGAGGCTTAGGGGCGCTGGTTCTGCAGAGGGGAGCATCTCCTCCTGGGCCCACATTCCCTGGAAAGGGGTGGTTGGAAGCCACTGCTGCCAGGACTGGGCCATAGGTGGCCTGCTAGCATGGAATGGTGACAGTGGTGTCACCCGGGGCAGAGGTGCCACAGGGATGTGCCGACCACAGCTGCCCATGCTCTGGCCTCACCTGCCACTTTTGGCTCCTCTGTCCGATACACCTGTGTCAGGCTGAGCCAGCTGTGTCGGGGATTCATTCCCTCTCAGTGCCTGGGGCTCTGGGAAAGGGTCCCAGCCCAGCAGCCTCGTGGTTCCCATCTTGTTTTGCCCATCCACAGGCCGGGCCCGGAAACGCTCCCGCACGGAGCCACCTGTGGAGCACAACCACCCTGTCAGCAAGAGGCACTGCTGTGCTGCCTGCCCCAACATGTATCCCAGATCTCCTGGGCTTCCCGTGGGAACTGAGTGCCCACTCCCTGACCTGGAAGTGCCATGACCTGCCACAGCCCAGCTGAGCAGACGGTGCTGGGAGGCACCAGGCAGAACTGTTGGGGGTCAGACAGGGCTCGAGGAGCTGGGGGGGGACGGGGAATCAAGGCCAAGGGAGAGTTGGGGGTGTCCCCCTAGCCCTGTGTTTTTGGACCTGGCTGGAACCCACTGCCACCCACCCACTGTCCCAGGCCTCACATGGACAACAGCTCTGTGAGTGCTGGTGCTCCGTGTCCAGCACCACTCCTGGCATGAGGATGGGAAAGGACTTGGGGAACCGTGGTGGCAAAGGGGCTGTTGCAGCCAGAAGAACCCCGGCAACCCAAATGGGGGCCGGGCACGCCCGTGCTCCCACCCTGGCACCAACCGGGGGATTGGCTGCTGGCAGTGCTGCAGAAGGACAAGGGGAAGGTGTTGTTGGGACTGGACACAGAGGGGGTTTGAGGGTGGTGGGAGTTCCTGGAGGAGAGGTGACAGGGGTGGCAGCACCCTGACTGGTTTCCTGTCTTGCCACGTGCTTCCCATGGGGGCTCAGTGTGTGGGAGGTGCAGGAGGTGCCGTCTGTCTGTCCGGGCTGACAGGCAGCAGGAGCTGGGCACATGGGCAGGGGGTGAATCCCAGTGCCACAAGGATACCAGGGGTGGGCAGAGGTGGGGGGGCATGTGGTGAGCCCCCTGTCCTGCTCAGGGAATGATGTTGGCACTGCACAGCAGGGCAGCTGGGCCCTGCTCGGCTCAACAAGGGAACGGAGCCAGGATCCTTTTCCCCAGGGGTGCTCCCCCTTCTCCCCTCCCTCCCTCCTACCCCCCCCACGGGCCGGGCATGTTCCTGGACCGGTGGAAAACGATCCTGGTCAAAACCAATTAAGGAGAAAATTAATTTGCCCAAAAGGGTTGAAAGGGCCCTGTGCTGCCGGCGGGACGGGGCTGTGACTCACGGGCTCCCTGCCCGGCACTCCCAGCCCTCCCTGGGACACCCTGTGCCAGGGCAGCCCGTGGCTCTGCCCGCCCCCAGCACTGCGTCCTCCCAACCAGAGCAGGGCTCTGGTGCCCACCCTGCCATGAGCCTCAGGCCAGGCCTTGGCACCCTGGTGACACCGTGAGAAGTAGGGCAGGAATGGCACTGCCAGCGTGGTGCCCAGTGTGAGTTAAGCCAGGGGTTCTGCATCCAGCTGGGGGGCTGTGTTTAACTGGGGCCCTGCCTGGTCCTGGCTGCCTGTGGCCAGGTGACACACGCATCCCAGGTTTTGCCTTGTTGGTGTGACACCACCTGCCATGTGCCAGGCTGATTCCCTGGGCTGGAAAATCCAGGGTCTGGGTCAAAGGGGCGGTTGGGCTGCTCTGGTGCTGTGGCTCAGCCTGTTCCCACCCTGTGCCACGCCAACCCGGCAAGGGTAGAGGTGCTGGGGCCCAGTGCCCGGGACGATGGGATGGAGGCGTGGTGGGATGGAGGAATGATGGTCTGGCCGTGTGCTGCTGCTGCCCCAGGGCTCAACTTGGCTCCGTCTGCTCTCCTGCCCCAGCAAACACCCTGACACATCCCCAGGGGGAATTTGCTCACGGAGCTGAGCCAGAGGGATCCCGCGGGGATGTGATGTGGGGCTGGAAGTGATGGGCTGACGAGGAGAGGAGCCGCTCTGTGCTGAGTCAGCATGCCCACTGGCAGGAAAATAAATCTCCTGTGGGCATTAATCCCCCTGACAGCCCGGGAGGTGCCGTTGGAGTGCGTCGCAGCCGTCTCGGGGCACCCACTGCCATCGTATCCTTTGCCATCGGCTGCTCCAGCCCTGCTGATGGGGGACATGGAGCACCTCGGGATGTCCCAGAGCTGGCACAGGGCTTGTGGTGGAGGGTGGAACCGACCAAGGGACAGTGAGGATGTGGGGCTGGTGGGTTTGGGAGGGCTCAGCACCAGAGGAAGCAGAGCAGGTCAAGGACTTCCCACAGAGCCACCATCCCACAGCCTGGGCTGAAGGCAGGAGTGTCGGGGGGGTCCCAATTCCTCTCCCTTCCCCCCTGCCAGCCATGTCCACATTCTCCCTGCAGCCTGGTGCCAGCAGCTGGGTTAACACCGCTTGTTTTAATTACTGGAGCGAAGGAAAATTCCAGCGTAGGCAAACGCAGTAAGTGGAGCAGCACTGCCCGCCTGGCTGGGCAGGGTACCCGTGGGCTCCCAGGCTCCTGTCCCGGCTGTGCAGGCCCTGTTCTTGCTGCCAGGCCACCATGTCGGACCCCATGGCTCTTCATCTTTCCGAAATACCCGTGTGGTTGTGTGCTCCTTGCCCGTGCCCCGTGCCCACCCTCGGCCTTCCCTGCTGCCATCCCTACAGCAAAGGGATTTTCCAGGCTCCCTGTGTCCACCCTCGGCCACCCCTGCTACAATTCCTATGGCAAAGGAGGGATTTTCCAGTCTCCCCAGTCTGTGTGTACCTGTGCCCGTGGGTGATTTGGGCACCATGGACCGGCTGAGAGCAGGAGGGTGGCAGGGCAGCTGGTGCCCAGCATCCTCCTGCTCCCTGTGGTGGCGGGGTCTGGGGCAGCGGGGTCTGGGCTGTGCCAGCTTTTCGGGACTGCGGTGGGGGGCAGAGGCGGACCCCGTGCCCGGGTTCCTGCCCGCCCCATGGAGCATCCCCTGGGCTGCCTCGTGCGCGGGCCCTGCTCCTGCACGGCCCCTCTCCGGAGCCAGAGCTCTGGTTTCGTAACACCGCCGAGCATTTTGGATATAAATAGGCTGCCCCGCTCGCGCTGCCGCTCCCGCGGTTACGTAAACGCTGCCGTGCCGGTGGCTGTGAGCTCGGCGTGGCCGGTGCCACGCGCCTGCGGCCGGCGGGACCAGCGGTGCCCATGATGCCCGGCACCGCTCCCGGCGTGGGCAACTGCACCTGGCAACTGCCCCGGCAACCGCTCCCGGCGCTGGCATCCGGGGTTCCAATGGAGGGATCCCCTACCTGGGGCCCTGCCAGGAGAGAGGGTGGGGTGCTCCCCTCAGGCACCAGGGGCTGAGGTCACTCCCTGTCCCTCAGGACAGCAGGTTTGCTGGGATGCCACCAGAACATGCCTGGCTGGCGTGGGCTGGGCCTCACCACCCCCACTCAGAGCTCATTTAAAACACCAAGCACGAGAATTTGGTTTAAACAGTCAATTTGATCTTGCTTTGCTTGTCTATTATTCTTTTTTTATTACAATATATCATTATAACTCTAATATTCTGTGGTCCAAATAGACTATATAATTATGTATAAAAATACAGTATATGTAATTCTATATATAATTCTGTGTATAATTCCATATATAATACTAATACTATATACAATAATAGTATATTATTATTACTATATATTATTATAATATATAGCATTATTAGAATTACATTATAATACTTCTAATACTTATATTATCATTATAATAATTATATTAGTATTTTCCCTGGAAATGGAGGGAGCTGGTGGTTCCTGGCTCTGCATCAGGGCTTGCTTTGATGGAGGAACTTGATTTTTTGTCCCTAATCAGGCTGACACGCGTGGTGTGTGTGCAGCAGCGCTGGGGCTCGGCCTTTCCCTCATGCAGTCCTTGTTTTTATTTCATTGCCTCAGAAAATGATGGATGATTTTAGTTTATTTTCCGTCTATTTATGGTTTTTTTGCTGCTGTTTCAGCCCAAGATGGTAAAACCAGAAATAAGGGGCTGAATCAATCCTTTTGGTTAAATAAGCCACATTAGAAGATACAGAAGGAGAAGGGATTAGTGAGGCGTGCCTGGCGTTCACAATTAACTGATCTGTTAATCACCGGAGCGGCTGCTCCAGTGCTGGGAGAAGGTCTCCAGGGATGGGGATAAAGGGTGCTGCTCTCTGAACCCTGCTTTTGGTGAGGGGATGCCTGAATCCTATTGCATCCCGGTGGAGCATGATCTGGGTACCCCTGGGAAGGATACCTGGATCCCGTGGCATCCCAGGGGAGGATGCTGAGGGTACCAGCTCTGTGCCAGGCTCCCGGCTGGCACCAGTGGGTAGCACCAGCCCCAGCCCTGCTCCATGGGCTGTTCCCATGGCAGGGGGGATCCGGGCTCAGGGGTGCAGCATGGGGAGCCGTGCTGGTGCCTCAGTTTCCCGGGAGCTGCAAGGCCGCCGGGCACAGCCGTGTGCTAAATGGCAGCGGATGGTTTCGTGCCGCCTGGATGCGTGTGGGTGAGCAGAGCGCGCGTCCTGCGGGCTGTGAAATTGCTTCCCTGGAAGCTGCCCATGGACACGGGGATTAACGTGATGCCAGGGCTGTGCCTGCACCAGGAGAGTGGATGGGGCTGGGAGCGAGGAGCCTGTGGCCAGAGGGGCCACGTGGCATGGGTGTTTGACCCTGCCCAAATCCCATCCGAATCCTGCTTGAATCCTGCCCCAATCCTGCCCTGCTTCCACCCCCAATCCTGCTCTGCTGCCTGCCCAAATCCTGCCCCATTCCCTGCCCAAATCCTGCCCCATTCCCTGCCCTAATCTTGTGTTGCTCCCTGCCTGAATCCTGCTCTTCTTCCTTCCCAAATCCAGCCTCTTCTAGGCGGGCACTGCTGCAAGGTGCTGCCCCAGCAGGGGGGTACCATTGTACAGGACCCAGCATGTTCCAGAGGTGGGATCCACTGTGGACGAGGGGACTGGGGGGGATGTGCAGACCATGCTCCCAAGGTACCCAGATCATCCGTCAGCTGCTGGATGACCCTACGAGCCCGCACCCCACCAGGGCAGCCCCTCTGTGCCCCAGGGCAGCTGGGAATTACCAGTGGGGAAACCGAGGCACGGG
>NW_021939798.1:11761595-11767669 GCF_001715985.3 Manacus vitellinus
TGGCTCATTTGGGAAGCTCCAGTTCCCGAGCCGAGGGGTGGCTCAGCTGACGGTCCCCTCGGAGGGGCTCCTGTCCCTGTGCTCTGCTCCCTGTCGCCGTTCAAAGGCTCTCTTCAGTGAGTCATTTTCTCTTTTGCTGTCCCACTATCCAGGGAAAATGGTGACGTTGGCGGTACAAAGTGTGTTCACCATGGAAACCAGCAGCAAGGGGGGGCACGCCGCCCCCCGCTCCTCCCAGGTTCGGCTTTGCATCCCGAGCCTCAGAAGATGGCTCTGGAGCTCCTTTCACACTCCTTGGCATGGCTGGGCTGTGCCATGGCCCACGGGGCCATGTGCCTGCTCACTGCCTGGCTGGGAGCTGGGGTGCCCGTGGCTGTGCCGTGCGGTGCTGGGGAGCAGCCAGGAACTGCCAGTGCCCCCCAGGGCAGTGGGACCTTCCCCAGACCCCCAGTGCCCTTCAGGTGCTGGTCTCAAGGACACATGGGAGTTGGTGGCAGTCCTGGCATAGGACAATGTGGTCAGGGCACAGGGACAGGGATGCTCTGTGGTCCATGTGCTGGAGCCACATGTGTGCCATGAGTGTCCCCGAAGGGCTCGGCACAGACTCGGTGACCTGGGGAGGGGCTGCAGTGCTGGTGGGGGTCTGTGCCGGGGGCACAGCTGAGCAGAGGGGCACCTGTCCCAGCCCTGTTGTCCCGCAGGAGGGCACTGTGCTGGGCGCTGCAGGGCTGTGGGGGGTCCCTGATGACCAGCTCTGTTGGCAGCACCGCGACCTTCCGGCTGCCTCCCACCACAACGGTGCCGGTTGTTCGGGCAGGCTCTGGGTGGAATAGTAATGTGGCAGCTGCAGCTGGCAGCGGGGCCTGCTGGGGACGGCAGCTGGGACATGGCCACCACCGCTGCCACCACGGCCACCGTGCCCCCTGCCACCCCGAGCGACACGGCACCGGCTGCAGTAGGGTGGTGGGTGCTGGGATTTGGGGCGTGCTGGTGGCCAGAGGATGCAGTGCCCAGCTGAGCAGCCCTGTCCCATCCCTGTGCCTGGTGTGGGGGCTCATGGAACCAAATTCCTGTCCTTCCAGCTCCCACAGCTGCAGTGTCTGGCCAGCTTTGGGATGTGACTTGTGCTGGGGCCAAACCCACTGGAGGGCAAATCCAAGGGCTGGGGCTTGGCTGGGTGAGGGTGCCTGGGACCTCCGAGCCAGCACAGTCCCTCCCCACAGGGTGTCATTGCCACCCTGCATCCACAGGAGCTGTGTCCCTGTCTCCCCCATGCATGTCCCCCCTTGGCTCCCGACTCCTCCTGTCCTCAAAGGGAGCACAGTGGCACTGAGCCCCCTGTCCCCCCCGAGTGCTCCCCTGTGAGCCCTGATGAGCCCCCACATCCCATGACCCCCACCCGGGCAGGACCCCTCTCCCTGCCCCAGCCCCCTGCCTTGACCCCCTCGTGTCCCCACAGACGGCACCCCCCTTAGTGAGCTCTCCTGGTCCTCCTCGCTGGCTGTCGTGGCTGTTTCCTTCTCGGGGCTCTTCACCTTCATCTTCCTCATGTTGGCCTGTCTGTGCTGCAAGAAGGGGGACATCGGCTTCAAGGTGAGCTGGGAGCACTGGGGGGTCCCCAGGCTAAGAGGGGGGATCTCACCAGGGACCCCAGGAAGGGATGGAGGTGTTCAGAGGTTCCCAGTGCAGGATCCCCTGCCCCAGCACCAGGGCTGGGTGTGTCCTGGTTTAGGAGAGCAGTGCTCAAAGAGGGGGTTTGAACCCTCAGTGCCTGCCACGGCCTGTGGGACTCAGCATCACTGGGGGTCGTATCCTGACTCATCCAGGATCCCAGGTCCACAGAGCATGGATATGTGAGGTTCAGCATCACTCGGGGTCATATTCTGACCCATCTGGGCTCCCTGCTCTGCACAGCCTGGATCTGTGGGTTTCAACATCACTGGGGGTTGTAGCTTGACCCGTCCGGGCTCCCAGCTCCACAGAGCGTGGATGCTGTGGGGCTCAGGATCGCTGGGGGTCATATCCTGACCCAGCTGTGCTCCCGGCTCTGTGCAGGGCCAGGCCACGCCATGGTTAAGGGCCCGGCGGTCCCACCCGCACGCCCCCGAGGGTGGGAGGCACCCTGACCTCACAGGCACAGAATGTGCCGAGAAAACGCTTTTTCCCTAATTGCTGGGATTTTTGTGGAGGCTTCAGGCGCCCGCGGCGGGAGGGGTCAGGCTGGGGGGGACACGCTGGGTGCTGTGTAACGTCCCACACCGCCGGAGCACCTCTCCGTGCCGGGGGGGACAGTGACCCCCGCGGCCCCCGCGCTGGGTATAAAGGGGTGCGCGGCCGGGCCGGTGTCGGCGGACACAGCGCATGGCACACGGCAGCACACTGTGGCGACATCGGCGTTGGTGCGGCGGCGTTGGCGGTGCCATGAGGCAGAGCTGGGCGGGCGAGATGCTCACGTCACACTACCTCTCGCCCGAACCGCGCGCGGCTTTCAGGACCGGGTGTGCGGGTGGGAACGCCAGGTAGTGGGGTGGGTGGTGCCGTCCCCGTGGAGGGGGTAGGGTTGTGTGCCGGGAGGGTGGGATTTGGGGGTCCCCGTGCCTGGGGGTGTGGGTGAGCCCGTTGGGGCAGAGGGGTCTGTGGGGCACTGCTGGCAGTGGGGAACCCTTGGGGTCAGTTATCTCTGCTCGGTGTGTCCCCCTCCCCTCATGCCCCTGGAGCAGGAGTTTGAGAACGCCGAGGGGGACGACTACGTGACGGAGCTGTCGGCCCAGGGCTCGCCTGCCCCCCAGCATGGCCCCGAGGTCTATGTGCTGCCCCTCACCAAGGTGTCCCTGCCCATGGCCAAGCAGCCAGGGCGCTCAGGTAAGCTGGGGAGGGGGCAGGACCCCTGAGAGCCATGGCTGGGGTGTCCTGCAGCACTGAGCAGCAGGGGGAGCTGGGAATGGGGGGTCTCCCCTGCTGAGGATGGACGGCTCCAGCAGAGCCCTGAGCAGGGGACAGGCAGCCAAGTTCCCTGGGGAGCGTTGCAAGGATTCCCCTGTGCGAAGGTCCCTTGTCCTTGTCCCCAACCCTGTGCGTGTCCCACCCTGCCAGGGTGGAACAGGACATGGACACCCCAAATGGTGGCACCCACAAGCTCTGGTCCCGTGTAAACAAGCCCATGAGTGGGAGAGGAATGTGGGGGGCGCTTGGCTGTGCCCCCTCCTGCCCTGCGCTGTTCCCCGCCCAAAGAATGGCCGTGGGGGGGTGGCCAGCGAGGGCCAACAATGGTCCCATTGCTGTCTGCCCTTGGCACGGGCACCCGAGGGGCAGGACTGTGCCGGGGGGGCTGGGAAGGGGCTAAATGCCAGCCCTGCACTGGGCTCGGCTCCGCCTGCCCTGCAGAGGAGAAGGGACAGGGATCCAGCTCTGCCGCCACTCGGTTCGGGGACACCGGTACCCCACGTCTCACCGCCGTGGGAGGATGCCTGGAGAGGGAGATGCCTGGGATGCAGGGTGCCTGGGGATGGATCCTCCGGAGCATCCCGGCATGGCAGACGCCCTGGCACCGGGTGACACGGTGGGGATGTCAGGGCTTGGCCGGGACTACAGGGGAATGTGGGCAGGGGGGCAGAGGGACACTGGCAGGGGGGGCACATGGTCGGGGGACACATGGGCAGCTGGATGTGCTCTGTTACAGTGCAGCTCCTCAAGTCGGCAGACCTGGGGCGGCAGAGCCTCCTGTACCTGAAGGAGATCGGGCATGGCTGGTTTGGCAAGGTGAGCCCAGGGGCAAGGAGCCCCCGACACCCCACCCTGGTGGGACCCGGGGCCCCGGCTGTGCCAGGCGGGTTCGGGGTGTGGATGGAGGGACGAGCCTGTCCCTCGCCCCAGGTGTTCCTGGGGGAAGTGAACTCGGGCATCAGCAGCACCCAAGTGGTGGTGAAGGAGCTGAAGGCGAGTGCCAGCGTGCAGGACCAGATGCAGTTCCTGGAGGAAGCGCAGCCCTACAGGTACCTCTGGGGTCGCTCTGCAGTGCCGAGAGCGGGGATGCTGTGGGATGGTGGCAGGTCCCTTCCATGGCACCTTTGGCTGCCAGGCAGAGCCGTGGCTGTCCCATGGAGGTGCCAGCTGAGCTCTCCAGCAGCTCAGTCATGCAGCCCGTCTGCCCCGGCGCTCACCTGCGGCCAGGACGGGGGGCTGTGTGGAGCCACGTGCAGTCCATGGCGAGGGGAGCGGTGAAGGTCATGGGCAGAGCGGGGCCGAGGCGGGGCACGGGGCTGCTCCTGCTTGGGCACAGCTGAACAAATGTCCCTTTGTGGTGTGCCTGGGGCGCTGGGACGTGCTGGTACCCGCTCCGGCGCTCCCGGCAGCCCCCGCCCATCCCGGTACAGGCAGGGTGACGGTTCCAGGGGGGCTCCCACTGTCCCCTCATCCAGCCCCAGCACACACAGGCAGTGGTTCCTGAGGAGTTGCCACTGTCACCCCAAGCATAGCCAGGGCAATGGGGTGCTGGGAGCAGCCCCCCACCCCCCTGGCACCGTGCCCATGTGCCTCCGTTGCTCTGCCCACACAGAGCCCTCCAGCACACCAACCTGCTGCAGTGCCTGGCCCAGTGTGCCGAGGTCACGCCGTACCTGCTGGTGATGGAGTTCTGCCCGCTGGTGAGTCCGTGTGCCCCTTGTGCCCCTCCCGCTCCCCGCAGTGCCCCCGTGGGTGCCGGGCATGGCCGAGCCCCCGCAGCCGAGCGCCGTGGAGGGTGACAGTGGCACTGCCCACAGGGTGACCTGAAGGGGTACCTGCGGAGCTGCCGGGGGGCTGAGGCCATGACCCCGGACCTGCTGACCCTGCAGAGGATGGCATGTGAGGTGGCCTGCGGCGTCCTGCACCTGCACAGGAACAACTACATCCACAGGTAGGCTGGCCTGGGGCTCAGGGGGGGCAGGGGGAAATTCGGGGTCTGGATGGGGGCGGTTCCCAGGATGCCAGCGTTCCTGCCCCACCACTGCTCCTCCTGCCCAACAATATCCTGGTGCTGAGTGAGTTGCAGACGGAGACTCCAGCATCAGTGATTTTGTTGAGGAGGGGATGCACTGCCATCAGGGGCCACCGGAGTGTCCCCACCTGAGCCCGGCTCTGCAGGTGGGTCCCCACAAGGGTGCCCGAGCTGTGGTGGGGGGATATGGGGTCCCCAGCTGTGCTGATGGAGAGGGACTCCCCTATGTGCAGCCCAGCTTTGGTGGGCCCTGGTGCAGTGGGGGTCTCGCGTGTACCCCGTGTGCGTGACCCGCCCTGGGGCTGGAGCAGCCGCCCCGGAGCCCGGCCCCGTGCCAGGGCTCACGTTGCCCGGGAACACCCGCTTTCTGCTTGGCTCGGCGCGTGACGGATGGACGGACGGACAGCGGCGCAGCTGGGGCTGCGCAGGCATTCCTGCTGTGCACTGGCTGCCGCGTTATCGGCACGCCCGGCGCTGGGCGCAGGGACGGGGGGACGGGGCCCCGCCGCCGCTCGCCCATCCCGCTGCCCCCGCGGGGTCCCTGGTGGGTGTCCCCCGACCCCTCGGTGGTGGTGGGTGCCCCCCGGCCCCCCGGCAGCGGTGACAGCTCCCGGTTTGCTTGGCAGCGACCTGGCTCTGCGGAACTGCCTCCTCACCGCCGACCTCACCGTCAAGATCGGGGACTACGGGCTCTCGCACTGCAAGTACAAAGTAAGGCTGGTTGGAGGGAGGAGGGGCTGGGGGCTGCGCACCGGGACCCCCGGGGCACCCACACGTACACCACCCTGGCACATATCGTGCTGAACCTTCCCCGCCCCACACCCGCACACATTCCTGCTCCCCAGCAGTGCCGGGGCACTCCCTGGGTTTTCTGGAGTGCAGGGGGGTGCAGACCACCCTGTGAGGGACTCGCTTCCCCCCAGTTTGTTCCCATGAGCATTAAGGGGGGATATTTCCCTCTCCCAGCACCCTGGCCCCCTGCCCAGAGGGGTGCCATGGAGCCTGGGCTCCCCAGCGCTGCCTGGGCTGGCCCGGACGCGCCCCTCTGCCAGGAACAGGTCCCTGCAGGCAGCTGCCAGCACAGCCTGGGGTTGTCCCC
>NW_021939798.1:11773607-11816027 GCF_001715985.3 Manacus vitellinus
CCGGGACCTGCCAACCTGACTATTTTTGTATTTAAAGAAAAGGATTAGAAAAACCCAACCCCAACCCCACCCCAGAACCAAAACTCGCTGTTGACTGAACCCACATTGACGCGATTTTAAGTTATTGCTGCCAAAGAGACGTATCGAGTCGGGGGGAGGGGGGCAGGGGGTGCTCGCAGTTCTTTGTTACTTTTTTTTTTTTTTTTTGGGTTTCTTCGTTATTTCTTTTTTTAATTCATTCGAGGCTTAGGATAATTGTGCAATTCCAGCTTCCGGAAGGAAATAGAAGTAAGCGGAGCTGAACGAAACCTTGAAATCAGGGCTGGTTCCTTTTGGGGTCTATAGACCAAACCCTGAGGTGAGAAATGTCCCCTGTGAGTGCCCCCCCGCCCCATGTCCTGGCTCCTGGCACCCCGTGTGCAGGTGGTGAGGGCACACAGATGCCCTTGTGCACAGACACGTGCACCCACGTGGGATGGGGCTGGTGCCAGCGGTTCTGCTCCGTGCCATGGGATGATCCCATCCTGGGCTGGGCACAGCTCTGGCACCAGGACCCTGTGGGATGAGCCCATCCCCAGCCTGGCACTGTGATGCCACTCGGGTTCCAGCCAGATGTTCCCATACTCGCCCACCCTCCTCCCACCCATCCAGCATGTTTCAGCCCACCCTGGAGCTGTATCTCAGCTGGAGCCCCCTCAGTGCTCAGAAGGCTGTTGTGGGGGTGAGGGGCTGTGCCCCAGGGCACAGCCAGGGTCCCAGGGGACCCCAACTTCAGCCCCAGGGTGGCTGTGCCGCCCCATACCCCCCATTGCTGGTTCCTCCCCACCACTAAGCAATTAATGCTTTATTTAAGTGTTTTATTTAAGTCCCCACCTGTCCTGTAACCCACCCCCCCCTCAGTTCTCCCAAGCTCTTCCCTTACCCTTTGCAACTGAGGGGCCACCCCCTGCACTGACCTGGGGTGCAGCACCCATGGGTGCTGCCCATGCAGGAGTGGGATGCTCCTGGGATTCCCTTCCCGCAGCATCCACCCTCCTGCCCCCCCTGCCTCCCCTTCCCTGCACACCACCAGCACCACAGGTGCTCGCCCCCCAAGCCCCTTGCTCCCAGGGGTGCTGGTCCAGCCCCCCACCCCACCCTGGGTTTGGTCTATGGCGCCGCAGGTCCCGGCTCCGGAGGGTGGATGAGGACAGAGCTGTGGCTTGGGTAACTTTTTTAATAGAAAGGCTCTTCTTACATGGTCTATTTTCTCAATACGGGTCATAATTGCTGTATTTTTTATCAGTGCTGATTTCCATACAGCTCCCAGCATGTGTGTCAAATCTCATCGGGCCAATAATAAAGTTTTTAAAATATCTTAAGCCGTTTCCTGCCCCGATCATTGCCCGGCACGCAGGATGGAGCCAGCTCGGGATGGACCCGGGGCCAGGCCGTGCCTCTGGCCGGGGAAAATGCTGCAGGAGGGAGGGGTGTGAGGGATTTAATTGCTCATAAATTACTTTTTCTCATAAAAAATTATCTCAGGTTACGTCTTGCAGGTGCCACCGAGCCAGGAGGTGCAGCGAAGCCCCCGGGGGCTGGTTGGAGCCAGGGTGGCTGCTCAGGGGTCCCGGGGGGGCAGCCCCTGGCACAGGGGTGGAAGAGGACAACGCTGTGGCCGAGGGGACCCCAGGCCTGTCCCCACCCAGGGCTGTGACCACCAGCCCTCTCCCACCCACTGCACCGTGCGCCAGTGGAGCCCTTCCCCTCACCCCTGCCCCGTGTGGTCCCCCACCCATCTGCTCCAGCCCTGGGCGAAGAGGAGGCACAGGAGAGGAAGAGGAGGCACATCATGGAGCAGGGAACCCTCGTGTACAGCTGGAGCCTGGACGGTCGCAGGAGAAGCTCTTTTCCTGCAGCGGAGCTGGAAAATCCGTCGGAGGGGACATGGGAGAGATGAACCACCACATTCCACTGGGACTGAGCCCCACTGGCACCACTCTGTGCCCGGCCAAGTGCCCACTGCCCGGACTGTGGTGACCAGGACATGCTGCACTAGTGATCAGGAAGTGCAAAATGAGAAATACAACGGAAAAAGCAAAAACTCTGTTCAGCATCAACCACTCACCCACGGGAGACACAATTGCTGCCTGGAAACCCCCTTCTCCCTGTTTTCAGAGCAAGGACAAGACTCCTGTGTCGGCTCCCTGGAACTGTGGAAGGGCCCGGGAGCCACCTCACTCGTGGGCACTCCCAGCAATAAGCTTAGCAAGTGTGTGTATATATATATTTATATATATTTATCTCTATCTATCTCTCTCTCTCATGCAGCCCTAGGAATAGAGGAAGAGCAAACAGCCAAGCAAGAGGTCTGGAGGGAGCTTCTGTCTGCGAGGAGCAGGGCCCCCCAACTGCCCCAGGCACCCCAAGGCTTCCACACTGCCCTCGCCTCCACAAGTGTTTTTTTCTAGCTTATATTTTACAGCAGTACCGTAATTCCCTACAATATCCTGAGCCCTGGCACTGCAGGAGCTCTGGGACCAGAGCCGGCCCTGTCCCAGCAAGGGCTGCAGTGCCACCACCCTGTTGCTGGTGTGCCAGCCTGGAGGATGGGGTGGGCATCCAGGGTCTAGTGGGAGCCTGGGAGCTGCCTACAGCTCCCGCCTTCCCTTGGCTTGCACAGGGTATCTGAGCTATCCCACCTTTCCTAGGGGTCCCTCCTGTCTGGGCAGGGGAGAGCAGGGGGACCGTGTCCCCTCTGCCACTGCCACCCCACCGGAGCACTGTGAGCCCCTGGAGCCCCTTCTCCAGCTGAGCCCATTTTCCCACCCATGGCAAACTGCTGCTCAGCCTGGGAACCATCCCAGCCCCAGGACGTGCTGCTCCAGCTCCGGGATGTGCTGCCACCACACTCCTTGGTGCAGGCACAGGACAGGTGACACGACCGCGGTGTGACCCTCTGCCACCGAGGGGGACAAGCTGGGTCTAGAGAAGAGAGAACTAGGGCACTAGCTTGAGCCTTTGGCTTTCAAAGCAGCAGGATTAAATAAATTCCGCCTAAAAACGAAGTCCTGGGAAGCCGGACATGCAGTGGTGAGGATGAGGAGGACGAGGAGGCGGCGAGTGCCGCGGGTGCCAGCGCTCCCCAATCAGCTGATGAGCGGAGCTGAGCGGTCATTCGTCACCGTTGGCTTCAGCTGGACGTTGGCAAAGGGGTTTCTGCGGAGGAAGAGGAAGGAAGAGTTAACGGGGGGGATGGCGGCAGCGGGGCTGGTGAGGACGGGGCACCGGCACAGCGAGCGGGCACTGGCAAGACCCCAGGAGAGCAGCTTTGGGAAGGGGTTAACTGGAAAGGCTCTGCCCTGTGGAGCCCCCAGCTGAGCTGCCCCCACTCCTCAGCTCCTCTCCCAGCTAAAGCCCTGGTAGGTGTCAGAGATGAGCCGAGGGCAGCTCCATGTGGGATGTTCTCCTACCTCACTCTCCATCAGCCTAAAGCAGGAGATGCCATGGGGGACCAGGGCTGGAGAAGCTGCTCCAGTCCCCTCCAGGCTGGACTCACACAGTTTCCACAGATGGGAGCACCACGAGATCACCTGGCTCTGCACTACCCTGCTCCAGGTTATGGCCTGACCTCCCAGCCAAGGGCAGAGCTGGCAGCTCCCTGCAGAGGCCTTGTGCTGCCTCTGGAGAAGTTAATATCCAAGAGTGTGGGAGATAAAGAACACCTGGATGGACTTGGCAGAGCCAAGAGACCAAGCCCATCCCAGCCAGCCTGACCTGGGGTTTCACCTACCTGGGGTGTCCCCCACACTGTCCTGTCACTTGGCCACCATCATTTGGCCAGGACAGGATACAGGGGCTGCCTTGGCATGGGGAGCATCCTTACCCCACCCCAGGAGGTCTCCTCTGTGCTCTCCCAGCAGGAGTTAACTCCCTGGAGGTGTGGGCAGCTCTGGGGGTTCCACTGGCTGTCAGGGGTGCCTGGGGTCATCGGGTCCAAACCTGCACTGGGCAGGGAGCCACCAAGCAGCTCCCTACCCATCCTCCCTGTCTCACCTGCCCAGCGCCCCCAGCCCTCCCCAGGGAGCCACACAATCCCTCTCCTTTCCCCAGTGGAAGCTATGGCCATGGCCCACCACACACATGGGTCCCACAGCTGGGCCACTGGCCAGTTCCCCACCATGGAGGCACCAGATGTGGGTGCATGTAAAGTGCCGTGGTTACCATCTGCAACTGGACTGAACAGCTTTGGGATGTCCCCAGAAGCTTTGGAATGTCCCCAGAGCAGAAGGAGGAGGCTGGGACCCCCAACCCCCCTGGGACGGGCACTCACTGTCTGCCCCAGGCCCCCTCCTTGCCATCCCTCACCTCTCCACATGCACTTTTTCTCTCCTTAGAAGATGAATGGTTTTTGCTTAAAAATAGGGTAATTAATTTCCCACCTAATTAATGCAGATGCTTAGATCACTTTCCCCCCCAGGATGCCAAAATAGATTCTCAGGACTGGAGGGAGAGGAGAAGTTGCTTTGATGAATCACCCAGGGCTCTCATTTAACTATTTCTGTGCTGGCAGAGAAGAGCCATTGGGGTGGAGCCTGCAACTCCAGGGAATACAGCTCATGGATCAAACAGAAACGGGAAGAGGGCTCTCCAGGCTCTGCAGTGCTGAGGTGGGTGTCGGCTCCCGGGGAAGCTCCTCCATCCCATCCCAGGGGCCAGGATGAGGAGGCTCCCAGGACAAGGAACCTCCTGGGACAAGTCTACAACAAGAAAGCTGCTCAAAAAACTCGAGGTTAGTGCGGACGTTCCCTGCCCCGCCGGAGAGTGGGCTGGGGCTGGCGATGGGCACCAGAGACCTACAACCGAAGAGGCTGGTTAGGGGCAGCGGGAAGCGCAGGAGCAGCTCAGCATCCCGGGAAGCACAGCCACGGCAGCGGAGCGAGTGGCCGTGCAGAGGCAGCGCGGTGAGACCCAGAGCTCCTGCCACCGGGCCGGGGACAAGCGGTGACCGATGGAGGGGACGGGGGCAGGGGGAAGCAGAGCGGTGGCACCGTCCCCGCGCAGCCCCGCGGCCTCACCCGCTGCCCAGCGCACCCAGGGCTCGACCCCCGACACCGTCAACTTACTAACTACGGGCAGGGGCACCTCAAAACCTGGCCACTTCAACATCGGGGCTGCAAGGGAAACAGAAGGCACGTTGGAGGACACCGGGACGCTTGATGGGAACAGAAGGTCGTGGTTAAGGAGAGACTTAAGGCTCCGGGCAGGCGGCCCCAGAGCCCGCCGGCCACCCCGCACGCAGCACGTCAGGCAGAGGAAACAGGAGGAAAAAGAAGAAAAAGGAGGAAAAGTCGTGTTTATTGAGTCGCTGGTGCTGCGAGGAGGGGAAGGAAGGGCACGGCCAGCCGGGAGCCACCTGGGGAGCGCAGGGGTCGGGCATGGCGGGGCTGCGGAAGGGAGGGGGGGCTTCCTTCCCCCGTGCCAGCCATTCCCGCTTTCCCAGCGCCGGGAAAGCGCAGCCGGAACGCTTGCATGCGGGAAAGCAGCAGCATCACCCCCCCTCAGTGCTCACAGAGGGGAACCCGGCTCTAAACAGTTGTCGCTGCTCACCGCTCAGGAAGCTGTTAATGCCAGCGGGCCGGGCGTGCAACGGGCAGTCAGCCGGAAGCTCCGTGCTTGCCCCCGCCGAGGACTATGACAAGGAACAAAAACATGGCATGGGAATGTGCGGCGGGCGATGCAGGCTGTGAGGGCAGCACACAGGCACGGCAGCCGAAAAAGACACCGAGGCCCAGCTCAATGCAATAAATAAAACTTTTATTCGAACAATAACTCAGTACAGGGCACAATTCTCTCTGGCTTTTAAAAAAAGGTTTTTCACCACTTTACAATCTCCACACAGGCTTTGCTAGGCTGGGTTTGTGGTTTTTTTCCCCCTCCCCTACTCTCTGTCATTCAGCGTGAAATATCCTGGGTTAAAAATCTTTAGCAAAATTCGGACATCGATGCAGGAAGGGCTCAGAACAACGTGCCTGTAGGCGAGGAGATAACCCAAAAACTGGTCCGGGGGGAGTCTATTGCCAGCAATGTCCCAGTAAACAGGCAATGTCAGAGGTCTTAAAAATCACATCAGAAAAAAGCGTGAACAGCTTTGCAGTGGAGACGGCCACGGGCACTGGGAGGGCTACGGGCGAGTGCGGGAGCAGGACCCCAGTGCCAGGTGGGAGCCCCCCTGGGCACTGCGGACCCACCGTGGGGGCACAGCGTGGGCTGCTCGCCCACAAGCCCGGGTTTAGGGAGCGAGTGTGTCCCCCTGGACCCCCAGCCCAACGTGAGGTAACAATACCTTGCTACAAAAGAATATATATAATACTTTATAAAAACAACGCAGGAAGTAACTCCTTCCGGGAAGGGTTCCCCCCCCCCCCCACGGCGTCGGGACCCAGCCCAGAAGCAGCCCTTTCCCCGGGGCGGGGGGTCTGTGCCATCCGCTTCTCCCAAAGCCACCGTGGTGGGATGGAAGCGGATCAGGCTGAGGGGGAGGCGCAGGGACGCTGCCCCCCCTCCGGGAACGGCATCCCGGGCGCGGGCATCCCGGATGCTCAGTAACAGTACGGACACCAGAGGCCATGCATATGTGTTCCAGTCTGGGAGTTTGGTCCAGGCTCGTGCGGGGCGGCCGGCGCAGCCCCGGGGGGACAGTGCATCGCTAACGTCACACGGGAGGACAAACACGGGTCCCACTAAGTGTCAGCTGCGCTCGGGCTGCGAGCACAGGCAGTTTCTGCTCCGAAAAGGCTTCAGAAACAAGGGCACTGTGAACACCAGGGAGGGGTGAGAAGCACCATGGTTTCCTTGAAGATCACAAGAGTTTCGAATCCAAAAGAAGTAGAGAAAGAGAAACGAAAGGGAAGGAAAAAAAAAAGGGAGGGGAAAGAAGCAGAAAGCTCTTCCAAGCAGCAAGGGGCCGCCGCGAGCCCGGGTGTCCTCACACCGTTGATACCAAACTGCCACTGCCGCTGCGGAACAAAGCACAGAGATGCCAGAGTGGCCGGGAGCGCCGCGAGGCTGCACCGTGCCGGGAGCCCAGCTCCCACACAGGACCCGCCACGGAGAGCCCCTCCCCAGCCACGGCTGTGGGCTCAACCCCGAGAGTGAGACGGGGCAGCACCAAGGCAGAGGGGACGGGGAAGGTGCCAGGGAAAGACCCTGAGAGCGTGTGCTCTCCATGGCCTCGCTATCCAGGGGCAAGCCCAGAGCAGGTCGGGGAGACGGGACTCTCCGGAGGAGCACAAGGCTGGGGACACCAGGGCTGGCCCTGGGACCTGCCCTCCCCGGGTCCCTCTGTGCTCACAGATGACACCTGCACTGTGTCCCCCACCGCTGGCCCCATCCCAGCCACTGCCAGTGCCCCGGGGAGCCCATGCAGGGACCCCCATGGGGACACGGCCCCACGGCTTCACCCACAGCCAACACCAACAGTTCACAGGGAATGTGACAGGAAGGTGACATCTTACCTGCTGACGGACCTCGTCCCGTAGTCATCGAGACCCTGCAGAGAGGAGGGAGGAAGCACAGTGAGGGGGGATGTGGGCTGTGCCTGTTCAGGTGCCACCAGAGGGTCACGAACAGACCAAAGTGCATCAGGACCCAGGGATGGCAGGGCCGAGAGCCGATGCATTTGGAGAGGAAAGGGAGAGATGGAGATGGCTGGAGTGAAATTCAGACAGCAGGGAGTGAAGTTGCACCACTCTCTGCAGAATTTATCTGACCAGACACAGGAAAAAGACAGCTGGGAGAGCCCTGCTCTGCCCTGCCCAGCCCTTCCGTGAAACTGAGCTCGATCTGCTTCTGAGATGCCAAACACTTGGAAGAGGACTGAACAAGCTTGAGAGACCAGTGAAATGTTCTGTGGAAAAGGGGTTTGTCTGTATTAACTCCCACCAGAAACCCACAGGGTTTTGGACCATTTTCTCCTTCAGCCGGTGCTGGACGGGCTTTGCAGTGGGGAGGGACTGAGGGGCAGATGGGGGCTGAGCTTGGAGAACATCCCTTAAGGACATCCCTCCTGAGTGAGGGCCTGCTGTGGGATATGGTCATGGAGCAGCTCTGCTCCCCATTACAAACACAGGTCACTGCAGGAAAGAGTCAGTGACCTCTGAACTGGCCACACACCAGGGATCAGAGACCCCCCTTCCCACTGTCCCAGGAATGCTCCCAGTAACAAAACCCACTTCCAGCAGCAAATCTTGCTGGGAAAACCCAGCAAACAGCAAGAAGTGGGGCTGTCCTTCCACCCCACTCCCTGCAGAGAGGAGTAGATCCCAGCTAGAGCACCCTGCTGAAGGGTTGGGTGCTGACTGGCCACCTCTCCCCCTCCTCATGCTCTCCCCACCTGCTGGCATGTGATGCCAATGTGGCTCATCCCATATGCTCATTTGGTGGGACAGCTCCACTACACCAGTGGCTCCTGGGTTAGGCTGATCCCATCTACACGTGCATCCTCCCCAGCTTGCTATCTGAGAAGCCCTGAGCTCTCTTTAGACACCTTCCAGAGCCCTGGCTGGGGTCTGCCCCAGCCCCACCGTGGGACTGTCACCGGCTTGAATTGGCATGTGCCAGAGAAAACGCTTCCAGCTGCCTGTGAGCAGCCTGTTTCTGGTGGGAGACTCCCATGGAGTCAGCAAGTGTTGTCCTTTGGGGGTTTACGGGGTTGTTTTGTGCCATTGCCCCCTGTGCCTTGCCCGTTCCCTCTCATCCACAGCTCTCCTCTCCTGCTGCCTCCCTGCAGCCCTCGTCCCTTCTCCCCAGGAGAGGGGGGGAGGTAGGAGCAGGGCCTCAGGCAAAGCACGTGGGTCACCAGGCAAAAACCAGCCAAACTGCCGTAAATCCCAAGGGAAACATTGCGTGCGTTGGACTTACAGCTGTCGACCTAGTGTAAGGCTTGTAGTGAGCGGAGGGTGCTTGGCAGAGGCCACTGGAATAGTCTTTAATTGCACACCCATAGGGCATTAGGTAGTCCTAAAACAACGAACAGAGGTTGGAGAGCCGCCCTCCGGCACCCCCACGCATCCGACCACGCCGGGACCGGGAACACGCTCCCGCACATCCCGCCCAGGCGGAACGGGGAAGCCGCAGACCCCCAGCCACCACGGCCAGGGACCATGCCCAGGGATTTGCTCCAGCATCCCCCATTCCTAAAACGTCCCCCGGCGTGGGAGCAGCCCCGGCGGCGCGGGCTCACCTGGGAGAAGGCGGGCACGGCCACGCTGTACGGCCGCTGCTTGAAGGTGCTGCCGCCCTGCGCCGGGAAGGCCTGGGAGGCCATGCCGTAGTCGGGGGGCGGGATGGCGATGTCGTCCTTGTCCAGGAGGTTGCCGGTGCTGCTGCTCTTCCCTTGCTGCAGGCTGAGGGGGATCCAGGGCAGAGGCATCAGCACCAGCCCACGCCGTGCAGAGACCCCCAGGCCACTCGCCCACCCACGGCAGGACCCCACGGCAAAAGTCAACCCAGGCCAGTGACCACCCGCCTGTGCTGGGAGTTATTTCTAACAAGAATTCTTAAATAATTCCTAACCCGCATCCCAAGTCCACAAGGCCATCCTGGAAGTGGCACAGGGAGCCCCTGGCACAGTGCTCCTACCTGGTGTGGACCCGCTCGCTGCCATCGTTGTCGAGGACCCGTGTGTAGGAGAAAGGAAACCAGCCCCTCCTGAAAAGCAAAGGCAGGGGTGAATCCAAAGGTTTATCCATGGAGTATCCAGACGAGGTTGCTTTCAAGGACAGCCCCCACACTCACATTTTGGTTTTCTCGCTCTCTCCATAGTGCCAGCCGTCCCGGGCCTCTGGGACCAGCAGCGTGATGAGGTCGCCCTCCTTGAAGCTCAGGAGGGTGCTGTTGTCCCCGGCAGCGTGAGAGAAAATGGCCTGAACCCTCGTCCTGCCGTTCCTCTCGAGCCCGGCAGCCATGGAGCTGGAGCGTGGCAGTGTCTTGTTTTCAGCTGCAGGGCACAGAGACCAGTGAGTGCCCCAAGTCCTTGACCCCCTGGCCATACCCAGGCACAGGAGAGGCCCCTACCCTTCCTTAGTTTGTCCCAGGTGCCAACAAAGCCTTCAGTGTGACTCACACCTTCCCCCTGAACAAACAGGTTCAGACTCTCGGCATCACCCACCAGCTGCAGCAAAGGGAGAAGCCTCCCTGCGCCAGATTCCACAAGATTTTCCTCCTGGAAACCCTGTGAATCTCCACAGCAGAGCCCAGCTCCATCACTTCCTTAGCCCCAGGTCAAGAGGGACGGGCAGCCCTTGACACCAAGGGGGTGCTGTTGGCCACTGTCCCATCACCACCAGCATCCCCAATAACCATCCCCACCGTGGCTGCAGGTGGTCCCTGCCGACCTCTCCTTGAGCATCAGCTGGCACAGGCAGACCCAGGCCCCCCAGCAGCCCCCCGAGGGGAGGACGGGGCCTCACCTGAGGCGTAGCTGTTTTTCGGTGGCACGTTTTTGCGAACTGGGAGTGTGTTGGAGTAAGAGTCACTCAGCTGCTTCTGAGGCTGGGGAGGAGATAAAGATTTGGGCTGTGCTGGCTTCATCTCAGACCAGTGGTTGTACCCGTCGCTGTCTGGGCCTGAGACTCCGTTCATCACCGGCATGGCCTCCTGCGCCGACATGCGCTGCGAGAGAGGAGGGGAGGGGAACAGGGGAATGTCCTCGTTAGGCATCCCAGCACAGCTCGGGGCAGGGGGCAGATCAGAGCTTCAGCCTGTTTGGTTTAGTTCCCCAGCCAGAACACTGCTCTGAGGGGAGCAGCGGGGTCACCTCTGTGGTATTTTACTGCTCTGAGCTGCCTTGCACCTCCTGAGCTCTGCTGCTCGGCTCGTGACCCCACATCACAGGGGAGACCCTCTTCCAAAGGAGTCACTTCAGGGGCTTTCTCCCACAGTTACTGGGGTACCTGGGTTCAGTTCCACAGCTCTGGGACCAGCCTAACGGGGACCAGCCCGGCCAGACAAGTCCAGCTCGTGGGTTCCCCAAACCACCCCCAGAAGCCCCTGTCCCTCCACAGTTCAGTAACCCCGGTGGGATGGGATGGGACAGGTTGCCTGTTCCCATGCCCGGCTCCTTCCCACATCCCAGGATGGCACATGCATGGAACTGCCCGTCCCTGTGGATCAGTGACAGCCCATCCAAAGGCCACTTGCCGAGGACAGCGGTGACACCGGCCCGGGCTCGTCCCTCCGGCTTTGCTCAGAAGGGCAGCACAGCTTCCACCATGGAGATACTTACTCCTACAAAAGGTGCCAGCTCCGGGGGGACAGGGAGAGGTTTGGCACCAGGGATGGGGTCAGAGATGATGAGGTTGGACTTGGATGTGGACAGAGGGCTGGGCATAATGGTGCCATTGCTGCTGGCAGCCATCTGCTGCATCAGCTGTATGGCGCGGTCCGGGATCTTGTTGGGATCCGAGCAGGATTGCTGCCACAGCGGCAGCTTCTGTGTCAGCATCTCCTTCCCCTGCAAGAGGAAAACAAGGTGTGAGGGCACAGGGTATGGAAAAATGCCCCAGCTCTGTCCTGCTCCCTGGGCAGCTCCACATGGATCCAGGGCTGAGCTGATCCAGGATTGATCAACAGCTCTGTGTGTGGCATGGGCATGGTAACACACAGGGATGTCCTGCTTCCAGGTAAGATAACACACAGGGATGTCCTGCTTCCAGGCTCTGATGGCAGCTAAGCCAGGGCAGTGTCATGAAAAATGGGAAGGAGGGAAGGAAAAGGTAATCCATCTCCCTGACTTATTCTGAGGCATCCTGTGTGCAGCATCTGCGGGCTGCAGGGAGCTGGGCAGGGCACTGGGCTCTGTGTGGAACAGAGGAATAAAGCCTGCCCAAAGGCTTGGCAGGGCACAGCCCATGCTCCGTGCTGGCCCCACATCCCAAGGGATGAGCAGCATCTTTTGGGTGCTCAGCCCTGACAGCCTCCAGCTCCCCTCACTGCATCCAGACTCTGCTGCTCCCTGCCCGTGGAAGGACCAGCAGCCACCTGCTGCCATGCTCCAAGCCAAGGGGGGAAAAAAGATGGAGCTAAACTTGTCCTTATTCTCCCAGGATGTGCGAGCATCCCATCGTGTGACTCTGAGGGGGAAGATGTCCTAAACCCCCTGAGGTCAATCCCCCACTACAGCAGAGGGTGACCCTACACTTCTGCCTGACTTCACCTGGAGACAACTTGGTCCCCGTGTATCAAAACCCCACTAAGCTAATTTCGAAGTCCCAGCACATTTCCCCAGTATGTCCCAGCAGTTCCAGCCTTGGGACCCTCCAGGAGCTGCAGGCAACAGTGGGATGGAGTTTTTAGCTGGACACCCATCACACTCTGGACAAGCCACCTGCAAAGTCCCTCCTGCAAAATCACCCTCCATGTGCTGCTGCAGCAACAAGATTTTGGCTCGTGCCTGCTGACCCCCAGCCCTGGGGGGATGTTTTTCCCTCCTGCACTGCGCTCGCCATGCCAAGCGTGGATCCATCCCGCGGCGCAGCGCGAGGACAGCGCTGACTAATCCCAACTCCCTCTCCTGCTCCCGGAGCCAAGCGTGGCAGTGACAGATGGCTGCTGTGAGCCACGGAGGGTGGTGCTGGGGAACAACCAGAATGGGAGCACGAGGCTGCAGGAGCAGCACCGGCGTTCCCAGCCCTCATCCGGAGGGATTCTGCTCTGGGCCAATACGGGATGTCGTATCAACACGGGCAAGAGGGATGTGGGGCTGCCACAGGCAAGAGGGATTAGGAGCAGCTGTTCCTGCTGGGGCATCCCCCTCTGTCCCTTGAGCTGCAGGAGCCCCACCAGTTTTGCCTTTTGGAATATCAGGCTGTTCCACAGGCAGTAGCTTGAGACAGGAGCATCCCCCCAGTGACGGGGCAGCCGGGACCGGCTCCGGTGGGTGCGACTCACCTTGGCGTGGTAGGTGATGGCACTCTTGGCCACCGCGCACTGCTTCTCCACCAGGAAGCAGAACCGTCTCCTCTCTTCTGTCAGAGCTGTCTTGTAGCCATCAGAGACGTAGTTTTCCAGCTCCCCTTGCTTGTTGCTGATGGCTTCGATGTACTAGAACAGGGAGAGGAGCTGCCGTCAGCACTGAGCGTGGGGCAGGGGGTGCTGCAGCGTCCTCGGAGAGGGGCCAGTGGTGGGGGCAGCAGGCAAGGAGCCCCCCCCAGCAACATGTGCCTGCACAGCCCCTCCAACCCGCCCTTACTCATCGGAGCCCCCCACGCAGAGGCGCTGACTCAGCTCGTGGGCTGCCGGACGAGCTGTACCCGCGGCCGCCGCTCACCACGGGCTCGGAGGCGCCTGCGGGGCCGGGGGGGCTGCCCCGATGGCCCGGCCCTGGCAAGCGGCCCCCGCAGCCCCGGCTCGTCCCTGCCAGCGCACAAACCACGCGCGGCTCCAGCCGGGCTGAACGCCCCCGGCACCTCCCCTGCTGCCGCTGCCTGCACCCAATCCCTGCCGGTGTCCATCGCCAGGTGGGCAGGGCTGTGCCGCCGGCAAGGGGGGGCTGCAGCGGGATGGCACGTGGGCCCCTCCAACACACACAACCAGCAGCGATGCTAAAACTACCACCAGTGTCTTCAATCTGTGTTAGCCAGTCAGCCACTGGGACGCAAGGACAGTGCCAGGGCAGTGCCACACGCTGGCACAGGACCCCATGGTGAGGACTGCGGGGGTGGTTGTTCCCAGGGGCTGCACCCCAGGCCTGGCAGACGCTGTGGCCCTGCCAGTGCCAGGCAGAGATTCCACAAATGCGGCAGCCAGAGGCTCCTCCACTGGCTCCTGCTCTCCCTGCGTGCCGGGTGCCAGCACGGCTATGCCACACCAAGCTGTGCCAGCACTGGCACAGGGGCTGGGGGAACACAGGGGACTCCAGGGACTGCAGAGCACCACCAGGACCCCTGAGCACGGAGCACACGAGGTGTCCCCAGCTCCCCAACCTGCCCACTTTCTCCTCTCTCCATCCCTTTGGATGCCCCCAGCTCCACTGCAGAGAGCTCCCACCTGTGATGTGGCACCAGGAGAGCAGCATCTGTCACCCACCCATCGCTGTCCTGCCCCGTGACACCTCCTTGTCACCGGCTCTTCCCTGGGATAGCAGCACCAAGCTGGAAAGCCACAACCACCCCCAGCCCAGGCAGGGCTGGACCTACTTCAGGCAGCCCCAACTTCTCCAAGACAGGAATCAAACTGAAATTCAGGGCCCAAAGCAGCTTTGCTGCTTTCTTCATGGTTATCAGTTATTTTTAGCATGCTACAATATTTATTAGCAGACATAAAATGGAGCAAACCAACAAAAGCAACGAGATTCAGTGACATCCCAGACTTCAAAGGGGCTATTTCGGGGCTGGACCTGGTCCTGTTCCCACCCTGCTCTGAGCATCCCCCCCAGCAGCAAACCCTGTGCACGGTTCGTGGCAGATCAAGCAGGTTTTAGGTCTCCCCACAAGCACCAGCACAGGTGGGGGAAATGGGTTAAAAACCCAGTTTGCAACCAACAACCCTGTTTCAAGGAGAGGTTTTCCCCCCCAAAAATTAGAAAATCCAGTGCAAATGCCCGCAGTCAGGAACAGAAATAAGTGAAGAGAACTGAGCTGATGCCACCGGGTGCAGAAGTGGAAGCGGTGGAGGTTTTGGCGTCAGCCCCAAGCCAAGGTATGGAAGGCTGGTGGCAGCCGGGCTGTGCCGGCAGGGCAGGGGAGGAGGCGGCAGCAGCCCCGGACACGCCGGGGGCGGGAGCAGGCGGCCGTGGGAGGATGTGCTCGGGGAAGGCATCGCTCCTGCTGTGGGCTTGGGACAGCAGCACGCCGCCTCCTCCCGGGTATTATTAGCCGGGAACAGCACATGGACAGAGCCCAGAGGCGTCAGCACGGCAGTGGCGATGGGAGCCAGGGGGATGGATGCCCTCAGTGCCAGCCTGGAGAGCCCCCGGCTCCCCCATGGTCTGGTGCCCCAGCTCCTCTATGGCAGCTCTGCTACACCTGGGATGGATCGAGCATTGCTATCCCCACACACAACTCCCTAAAAGTTTCTGTCCCAGGGGAAGCACCAGGACAATGCTCCCACTCCTGCAGAGCCCCATTTCTGGAAGGCAGCACAGCACAACTCTGACAGCACCTGAAATAGCAGGAGCGTGGGAGCACACACAGACCCTGACCCCCAAAACTCAGCCTGCCTAATTTACTAACTGGGCCATTGAGAACGAGAAGGTGAGGACTGAAATGAGCCCAGCTCCAGCTAATTTGGTTCAGCAGCACAAGGACCATCCCGCCACGGTTCCCTGTAGGATCACCATCCCCGGGTCAGCCACTGCCATGCCCCAGCACGGCGGGCGGGCACAGCTCCAGCCCAAACACACCACAACACAGGGAGAAACCCTTATCTCAGCAACGTGAGAGCTTCAGTTCTAACCATGATTTAAATATGCAGGTACAAGCCTTATTTACACCCCTGCTTGCAGGCTGGTTTTGCAAGGATCCTGCTGATTCCTCAGCTGAGGAAAGGCTTGTCTCAACGGCTCAGCCAGTCGGAACACGCCGCTTCGCGAGCACAGAGCCCACGCTCTAAACTTAGTACTCAGAGCTTTATATACTTTATGTAAATATGCTCCGTGTGCCATTGATTTACCCAGAGCCTTGATTTTACACGTTATTCCATCACAAAATGGCGAGCGACGCTCCTTGTTCACGAGGTGCTTTTCAGTTTGGGTTTGCTCGAAACGACAGTGAGCTTTCAGATAATGCCTAGAAAGGCAAATTTAAATAAAAACCCTTCTAGATGTGCCAGATGCACAGGGAAGAAGTAACACACAAAGCACAGTGTAAAAACCTCAGGAGTACAGTCCTTGGGAGCCAAACACCTTTCTCAGCTTGGCATGATATGATACCCCCTGTAAGGGCTGGGGGAAGGTGCTTCACCCCAGCCTTGGTGCACTCAGGCTCTGCAGTAGCCTCTCCAAGAACCCCCCGACCACTCGAGTGCTGCATTGCAAATTGAGACCTTGATTTAGGTTGTCAGCTTCAAATTCACATTTTAGGCATTGTCTAAATAGAATTCCCAGCTTAAAGGAGGAAAAACTCCCAATTTATGACCTGAGCAGGCAGAGAACCAGCCACAGCAGTGGTTATGGCTGTGCCCAAGGCCAGAGCAAACACTGGAGCCACCCAACAGCCCCAGAAAATCTTTTCTGGGTTTCTAGGTTGGAGAGGCCTCAAATAACTCCCCCGTCCCCCCCCCTGCCTCCCGCATCCACTTCCAATTCACGGGAGCCGCTGACCTAATTAGCAATGTCAGCACGTGGCGGGGCCGGGCAGCGGCTCTGGCACAAGAAGCTGCCACAACACAGGTCTGGCAGAGCCAGGGCCCCTGCCTGGTGCTGGGGTGGACCCCCAGCCGTGGGGGCTCAGCCAGGGACCCCCCAGTGCCCGGGCACACGAGCGACGCTTGGCCACGCTGGGCAACCTCCACCCTGCAGCCCAACCAGGTCACCCCCACGGTCAGACAGAGAATTAGGAACGTGAGAAGGTGGGAAGGGAACAAGCTGCTGCCAAGCCCCAGCTCGAGCGGCCGCTGTCGGCCCCGGCACAGAAAGGCAGGGCACACACAGTCCTGGCGTGCTGCTGACACCTTCCCAACGCCACAGCGACACATCCAGGGGTGTGAAGATCAAAGAGCAGCTGGGAAGTGTCAAGACCCGAGTTCCTTTCAAGCACACGCTGCTGTCAGGGCAGGTAGAGCAGCACCATCGTCACCGCGCTCCTGCCGAGCCTTTGACAACCACATCCTCACTGGGAAATCAGTTCAAACTGTTCCATCCCAGCCAGGAACGTGCAAACTGGTTGGGAATGTGAGCCAAGGGCAACGCTGAGCCCCACCACAGCAATCATCACTACAGACCCTTCTCGGTGATCGGGTGCATCTGGCACTGATCAGGCTGAGAGAAGGACAGGACCCAGGAACAAGTAGGAAGAAGCTGCCTTGGGGTCACCAGCACACCTCAGTTTGGGCTGCCAGGACACCACAAGGCTGAGTTTTGAGGCCTGAAATCCAAGGGGAACACATGGTGGACGTGCTTCTATCCTGCACCAAGAGGGATGCAGAGCAGGGAAGGGACTGTGCCACTGCACCAGCTCCAGCTGGTGACCCTGAGGAGGGATTGCTCAGGACCAGTGGCACAGAGCAGTGGAAAAAGACAAAGAAAAGGTCAGGGAAGCAAGAGGACTTTCAACTGTGCTGGATCAATGCAGCAGGCTGAAATACCTGGAAGGAGTAAACATGGAGAGAAGGGAGGATTTATTTAAGGAACCACGAGGGAGAATAGCTAGAAAGTAATGGGATAAAATAAAAAAGAAGTTAGGCTGATTAGCAGGGCAAGAGCATCTAAGCTGGGGAACAGTCTCAAGGCAAACGAGCCGAAACCCTCCCATGGCATAGAGCCAAGGTGAGGAGAACCAGCAGCCAGGGATGCTCAGCCCCGACAGCTTTCCCTCATTCCCAGAAATTGCTCCTTGCATGGAAGCTGGCAGACCCCCCAGAACCACATGGGCACCCTGGAGCCCTGCACCTTTGCCAGGGAGAGGACAACCTCCCCTTGCCCTGCCCAGGCACATCTCCACACACTGCCCTGATGTGCTGCCCAGCTCCCTCCCTGCTCCAGCTCCAGCTCCAGCCACAGCCCGCGCCCGGACACTGCTGCTGATGGTTATCCAAGGTGATGTGGAACGCAGAGCGGATCCTGGGGAGCCAACCCCAAGAGTCCCTGTGCTCCAAGGACACCAGCCAGCCTCCCTCCCCCGAGAAGGGCTGTCTCCCCTCGTTACACTCCCTGTCTCCCCTCGTTACGGTCCCTGTCTCACACATCTGCTCGCTGGGCACCAGCCACATCCCTTCCCTGCTCCTGCTCAGCACCAGCCACGCACACATGTGACATTACATAAAACTCAGAGAGCAGAGCAGCAGGGAAGCACTGGCTCCAGCCAGCTCTGCGGGGGCTTCACCAGCAGCTGCTAAAACCTTCCCTCGACACAGGGACACCCCCGAGCAGCGGCTCCGGGCACAAGGTTCAGTACCAAAACGCTCATCAGACACAGCCCTGAGCTGCACAGGCACTTCCAGGGAACACTTCCAGGGATGGGGCAGCCACAGCTTCTCTGGGCAACCTGTGCCAGGGCCTCTCACCAACCTCACAGGGAAGAATTTCTCCCCAGTATCCCATCTAACCCTGCCCTCTGGTAGTGGGAAGCCATTCCCCCTTGTCCTGTCACTCCAGGCCCTTGTCACAAGTCCCTCTCCAGCTCTCTTGGAGCCCCTTTAGGCACTGAAGGGGCTCTGAGGTTTCCTCAGAGCCTTCTCTTCTCTTGCTGAGTTTGGGCATGTCCTCCCTCAGCCTAAATCCTAATCCAACCTGCAGAGAATCACCTGGAGCCACAGAGCTTTCAGAGTCCTTCTCCATTTGACTTTCACATAAACCTCATAACCTGGTTTGTGCAAACTTTGTGTCAGTTAGAGCTTCCTGACCTACACCTAAAATTACTTCTCCTGATGGGAATATCCAAATGAGGTTTCAATGACAAGTTTATAAAACCCCCCAGTTATTTGGTACAGTAGTATTTAATGCTTAAAATATTCCCACAGGAGCAAGGACAGGTGTGGGCAAAAGAGAGATCTGGGCAGAGGATGAGCTCAGTCCCCACAGCCCACCCAGGGTCACCCCCTGTCACCCAGGTCAGGTACAGCTTTTCACCACAAACACCCGGCCTCAGCTTTGCTGTTTAGGCTGAATTACAGCCAGTTTGTCTCAGGACAGTGCAGAAATCCAATTGCTCACAGCACTAATAAGATTTGATAAATAATTTGAACCAACATAACTTCATTGCTGAGCTGCTGATTCAATCCAGGTCCCAAACCCATCATGACCTTGATTTCATGGCTTGATCACAAACCAGCCTTTAATGAAATTACAGCACTTGAGCTTCCTCGGTGACTGTTTAATCTTAATATTGTTTTCATTCTTCTTCACCAAACACGTGAAGTGAATGGAATTGGTTTGTTCTCCCGGTTTCCAGCACAGGTCAAAGCCCCATCTCAGTCACTCCTGGAGGAAGATGAGCCATGCGAGGCAGGCGCTGCCTCAGCCCTCGTGTGGAGCAGCAGCTCGGCACTGATTCACGAGGAACAAAAGCCTGGCTTAACACAACGCTCAGCAGAGCAACCCACAACCACAGCATCGCTCCCCACCATGGCAGGCAGGGCTGTGACAGAGCTGGAAAATCACTCCTGCAGCCTAATGGCACTTGGAGCTGCTTTAGAGCTACGTGAGCTGTCTGCACTGCAAACCACGAGGTGTTTTAGCTCCTCAACCATTTAATGCTGCAACACTCGTCCTCATCTATGAAACTCCAAAAATCAGCACAAGGGAGAGGCTGGATGGTGTGGGACATGCAGGCAAGCCTGGATCAGCTCTCCCCATGCAACGAGGGGCTGGGGCAGCTCAGGAGAAGCCTCCTGCAAGTGTCCCTGAGCATCACACCTCCTCAACCCCCCTGCTCCAAAGCTACTGCTCACCAGCCATGAGATAATTCGTTATGTGCAGTCCCTGCTGAACTTCAGCACTTATTTCTTTATAAAGGGGGAAAATCTGAATTAAAGAGTAAGAGGGGAGACATTTGGGCTGTTTCACTTGGCTCTGTGATTGATCCAGCAGAACATGGAGCCAGAGCCACACTGGTGTCCCAGCCCAGACAAGGGATGTCCTCTGCCACTCAGCAAAGCAGAGCCTGGATGGCCCCAAATCTCCTCTCACCTTGAGGGATGTTACATAAAGCAGGCCCTGGAGCTCCCTGCAGGACAGCACTGCCACTGCTGCTCCCCCACACGTGTCTCACCCACCCGGCTCGCTGCCAGGCGATGACAGGATGTGGTCACTCAACAAGTGGTGAAGAGGCAGAAAGGAGCAATTCTGCTTCCTGGAGCATTAAATATGAAGAAAGATGATGACAGAGCATCAGACTCCTGGCTGCTGGAGCAGCTTATGTGCATGAGCCCTCAGAAGAGCAAGATGTTATTGCTGTACTGAAGGAGGTGACTGATGCAGCTACCAGGACGTTTCCATCAACAGCAGCTTCTCCCACGACCAGACAAGTAACCAGCCCCAGCCCACCAGGAGAGCTCCATCCAGCCGTGGCTGATCCGTCTGCGGTGCAGCCATCAGCATCCCAAAAGCATCACAAGGTGCCTCCAGCGGCTTTGAGGACGACACCAGGGGTTTGGCAAGTGGCCACAGGGGTGGCTTCAGGCCAGCCCAACAGACTGAGCACCACGCAGAGGGGGAGCTGCCTGGGGCTCTGCTTTAACCAGCCTGAGAAAGACTTTTGTGGAGCAAAGCCCAACAAAGTTTTGCAGATGCTCCTGATCCACTCAGAGCCCAGTTCCAACTCCACAAAGCCCAGTTCCAACTCCACAAAGCCCCACACAAGGCTCCCTCCTCGGGCCAGTGCCCACTGGAACCCCCTTGCTGCAATCCCTCTGCTCTCTGATGCCCAGGCAAAGGTAAGAGCAGCATCAAGGGTGGCCCAAAACACTCTCTTTTTCTGTTAAGGAAACACCAGCTCTGCAGGCAGTGGAGAGCAGAGGGGGACTGCCCTCTTGTCTGAATCCAGCAATTTTAACTTTGTATTTTGATCTAAAGCAAAGCAAACCCCAGCCGTGCGCAGCTGGGCAGTCACAAAAATCACAGAATATTCTGAGCTGGAAGGGTCTCATAGCTCTCTAAGCTCAAAAGCCATCATAAGGCTTTTTCAGAGATAAGCGCTTCCTAAATACTTACTGCTGGAAGATTAAAGGGAATGAGTGCCTGATCCTGTTTCCCTGCCCAAAGAGCTGTGCTAACAGGACTATCCCATCCCTGCCACATCACAGCGGGAGGCTCAGCCCACCCCTCCTCTCCAGCTGCACACAGCCCAGCCCGTGATGGATTCCCTCCTCCTCCTCCTCCGGCTGTGGGATGGGGATCCCTGTGGGTTTGGCAGGAGAGGGCTGGCTCTGGCAGCACTTTTGCTCTGTTGGCCCCCCAGCAAGTGGAGGGTAACAGAGGTTTGATCCCCATGTCCCCCACGCTGAGCTCGGTGCCTGACAGGGCTTTTCTCGCTCAGCAGGAATTTCGGAGCCAGGGCTTGTGGAGTCACCACGCTCAGAAGTGGTTTGAGCTGCTCAGCTCTGGAGAATGCACCAGTACCCCCCTCAGCAGGCTGGACACAGAGCTGTGCTGTGCCAGCACCTTCCAGCCCCACTCCAGCACCTTCCAGCTGGCTGTGCCACCTCAGCACCTTCCAGCCCCATTCCAGCACCTTCCAGCCCCATTCCAGCACCTTCCAGCCCCATTCCAGCCCACTGTGCTGCCTCAGCACCTTCCAGTTCTGTGGCTCCACACAGGACCCACACCCCAAGCGACGATGGTGGGTACGTTTTCCTCCTCCAGTGCTTGTTCTGATTCACACCACCGTTTCCCAAATTTCAGTGCAATTAGGAACGTCACTTTCCCAGCACAGCCCTCCCCGTAACTCTCTGCTGGTGGCTAAATGCCACTAAATGACATTAAATTCACCCCCACGAGCAAAGTGCCACTGATGTTCAGATCCCCTTCAGCAAACAGGGATCACTGACATGTCACTGCCCGTGGCACCTGAAGAAACAGACTCTGGTCCCAACACAACACACACTCCCACGCCTCGAGACAGGACTGGGTAATTCCTGGGTTCTGGCTTCATCTCCCCCTTTCCAAGCTCTACTCATGCTGCCATCACTTACAGCCTCAACTCCCAGCAGCACCCAGCTGTCAGCCAGGGCACGGAGGTACATCAATTATCCCTTAAAGTTTGCCAGGACCAGCCGTGCTCCGGGCAAAGCTCAAACTGCAGAGTGCAGGAGACACGAACTCCTGCTGTGAACCCACCAGAGACCCAAGTGCCACCGTCCCTTGGCACGTCCTGGCACTGCCACGATGTGCCTTGGATGCTCCTCAGCGAGACCCTGAACCCCACTGCCCCTCTGCAGGGAACCCCAACGCCTCACCCCGCAGCACAGCCCCCCGAGATGCCGTGAGGGACCCCGGCACCCCGAGGAGCGCGCGGTGGGCACGGAGCCCACGGAGCCCACAGAGCCCACGGAGCCCACGAGCCCACAGAGCCACAGAGCCCACGGAGCCCGGAGCCCACGGAGCCACGCGCCGTCACACCGCGGTGACTCAGCACAGCCGCCCCCGCCGCGGGGGGAAGGGGCACCCGGCAGGAAAACACCCAGAGGACGATGGCTCGGGCACAACAGAAATCAATGGTCTTTCGGGTGTCACTCACGAAGTAGAAAGGTGAGAAGCACCGGGAGCAGCGGGCTGGGTTTGGCCTTGGCACACGCCCGGCACATCTGCCGAGGGGAGCTCGCAGCCCCCACTCTGCACCGTGGCCATGAGAACAGCCTGTTCCACTGCTGGCTGCCACCCCCTCCCTATCCACACCTCCCACACCCCACCAGAACCCCGAATTCTGCTGGGCCCTTCCTCTAAAGAGAGCAGCAAGTCCTTATCTAAGCGCTCGCAAGACCTTGGCCACCTCCACCATGCAGCACCGAGCACCTGCTGCCAGCCCAGGGACAATGCCTGTGTCCCCCCATCCCAGATTCTCGTGTCCCCCCACCCAGGGCCCTACCTGCAGCTCCTTGTCCGAGTACTTCTGGGGGTTCTTGCTGCCTTGGCTCTTCTTCCGAAGTTTCTTCAGCTCTGCCTGGCACTTGTCAAGTGAGTCCCCCTTGCTCCTCTGCTCCGTCTGGTATTTTTTCAGTGCAGCCTGGACATGACAAGAGAAAGCTCAGCCTCAGCCACAGCTCCTGCTGCCAAGGGGTGATAGAAATAAGCAGAGACACCCCTCCGGAAAAGAGGGATCCCCATGGCCTGGAGAGCAAACAGGGGCTGCAACAGCCTGACACTGGGGACAGCACTGTTCTGTGCACGGTGAAACGTGTGACACTGGGGACCCTTCTGTAAACAGGGGCAGGAGCTGTGGCAGGGGACAACACCCCTGAGCTGGGAGTGGGTGATGGGGGGATGTGGGGACACCCGAGCCAAGGGTTGTGCTGCTGGACACGCGCCCGTAACTCACACTCAGGTACCGGGAGTCCAGCTCCACCTTCTGCTCCAGCTGCGTCAGGAGCTCGTTGTGGAAGGACTTGAGCTGCAGGGAGAAAGAAAACACATGGTTCTTGGGGAGGGCTGGCAAAGTGTGGGGGCCTGGGGGCATCAGTTGGCACCGGGGATGGCAGGTGAGCAGGGCTGTACAGACAGAGCACAGGCTGATGGCAGCGAGGGACAGGGACAGGGACACTCAGAGGGGGCCCAGCAGGGCAGAAACAGATGCCCAAGCAGAGCAAACCCTTTGGAGCTCAACAAATCTATGTCAGAGGGGCTGCTGTCACTCAGACAAGGCACTTTGCACCAGCAGAGCCCCTGGCCAGGCAGAGACCCCGGCACGCCGGGCTGGGCACTCACCATCTCCTCCAGCTGGTTCTGGATCTGCCTGTGGACTTCTGCCATCTGGAAGAGCACGTCCCCTGCAAAGACAAGATGAAGGGAGGGCGTTTGAGGCACCGAGCTCAGGGGGACACCTTAGGTTGGGGCAGGCAGCGCTCTGCTAGCAAGGAGGGATCTGCATCCAGACCCAGGGGTGCTGCTGGAATGCCCCAGTGCCCATCTTTGGGGAGCTGCAGGGAGGGGCAAAGAGGCAAACCTCGTGTAGCAGGAAGGGAAACAAGGACAAGCAGCAGTGGGATCCCAGCACCCGGGGCAGCCCTTCTCTCCCAGGCCAAGCCCAGGGCACCCACAGCGGGCAAACATGGCCCTGGCACTCAGTGCAGGTCACAGGACATGGGGCTAAGCCCTGGGCTGGTATTTGCCTCAAAACCACTGATTTGTTCAGCCTCAGGGGCTGAGCCAGGTGTGGGCAGCGAGGGCAGAGCCAGGGCTGCAGCTGCTGCCCAGGGCATCCCCACTGTGACCAACCAGTCCCAGCTCTGCTCTGTCACTTCCTTTCATTTTTCTTTTCCAATGCAGGATTCCAGCCCCACACCCAGTGCTGTTCCTGGAGGAAGGGCAGTGTCCTGCCTCAGCAGAAGCCCCAGAGTGGCTGGAGCCAGACACACACACGGAGGATCTTTCAGGAGCAGAGCCAGCGCTACCGCTCGACTGAAAGCCCCCATCCTGTCTCCGGATCAGAGCGAGCCTTGGGGAGAGCCCAGCTCTGTCAGCTCCATTCAGGGCTGAGTTTGGAAGCTTTGCCTTCCAGCACAGTGGGTTGCAGCTTCCCACAAGGCTCCCAACCTCCATGGAGCTGTCTGAAAATGGAAAGCCATGAGCTATGTCTCTGAGCTGCTCCTGCCTCAGGACTTGGCCCTGGCAGGTCCCAAGCAGGGCTGGGGGATCCCTGACACCCACTGGAGCTCTCCAAAGGGGAGCAGCATCCCACATTCCATCCCAGAAAAGCAGAGCAGCACCTGTGACAACTCAAAGCACCAAAGATACAGCCCATAAATACATACACGGAGTTTTAAAAAACAGAACCCAACCCCAGGGATGGGAAATGCAATGGGAAGGGGACACCAGCCCCAGAGCCCTGGGACAAACCTCAGGGAGGCTGGGATGAGCCAAACCAGCTCCTCACCGTGCAAGGGAACGACTGGGACCCTCATCCAGCACAGAGGGTGCATGCCAGCCCAGCCCAGCCCTTCCCCGTCCCTCCACGTCCCTGGGCACGCGGGCCCCGCTCCAGCCGAGTGTCAACACCCCCAGCCGACCAGGAACAACCTGCCCCAACATTTCTTTGCTCTCCTGGCTGGAGCAATTCGTACTTTGCACCATACACTGTGTCTCACACTGTTCTGCAAACATTAAAATCCGATCCCTTGGCAGGCACTGGCCCCTCCGCTGCGGGTCAGTGCAGTGACAGCACCGGCTGCTGCCAGAGTCACCCTCCCCCTGTGCCCCCTGAGAGAGCAGCGATGCCCAGAGCACCCCACAGAGCAAGAGGTGACCAGATGGCAGGGCTGCAGCTCCACTCCTTCACCAGGAGGAAACCGTGTGCCAAGATCTCCACGGCCACTGAGCCGGCTGTGACTTTTCCAGCTGGTTCTCCAGGTGCCGAGCCAAGCGGAGCACTCACACCCGGCCACCACACATGTCTGCAGTGGGGAGCCTCACACACGAGCAGGGAGCTCTGGGCAAGGGGTCACCACCACGGGACCGTCAGGAAATCGCTCCTGCTCGGGCTGTGACAGCTCAATGATGGGAAGTGCACGAATTCCCACTGCAAGGAGGCACTGACGTCACGCTGAGGTGGCTTTGTCAGGAGAGTATCAATGCTCATTATTCCCAAAGCTTGCACCACCCCCTCTCCTTCTTGCTTCCCCTTTGGCCAGAGTGGAAACCCCGAGAACAGGGCTGGCTGAGGGCTCTGGTCACCAACGCTGAGCCCCCAAGCCACCCGAGAGTGGGGTCCAGGGCACTCAGAAATAACATCCACACCCCCAAACCCAGCTCTGGGTACCCCTGCACTGGGGCAAGAGGGCTCTGCCCCACTCCCCACGTTCCTCACCCAGGGAATTGTCTGTTCCCAGCAGCCAGGGCGGCTCATGGTGCTTCTCTCAGCACAGATACACATCTTTTGGGTTGACTTTCTCCTCCACCACCACCCCCTCAGCTCTTATCGGGGCGTTCCAGCCCCACATCAAAGTGAGCAGCGGCACAGAGCCTTTCCCAGCAGCTCTCCATCCCTGTGTCCCAGCCTGGGAGGGGACACTGCCGTCCCCCCTGTGCCCCCCACGCTCAGCCCAGCACCCACAGCTCGAGGTGAGCCCTGTGCTGTGGCCAGCACGGCGCAGGAAGGGCTGGATGCCTGCCCAGAGCCACACGAGCTTCCTCTGGAGCCTCTCCCCAGCCAGCTCTGAAGGAACCAGCTCCGGGCTTCCCGTGGCCTCTGCCATCGCTGGGAGCCCACACCGGGCAGCAGGATTTGAACTAAATCCCCTAAAAATAGCAGCAATGTGGTGTGAATTCCCACATGGCACCTCTGACACCCCGATACCTCCACACCGTGAGCTGCTTCACCACCACAAAAACCTACAGACTGTGTGAGACATTAACAGACATGTCACCCCAAAAACAAATCAGAACAGGGATGAAGTGAAACTGTGACTAAGAGATACCACAGTAGCTGGAAAGCCTCAGTATTTCAAAATCTGGCTCAGAAGAGGATCTGTGGCACTGTGTTGGGGGTGACACCGTGAAATGATGGGGGGACCACCATGGTGATGAGGAGACCACCCCACAGCATTCCCAGACCTCAGTGGCAGGGCTGGGACCACGGCACAGGGCACACGCCCTGGCACCAGCACAGCCACCCACGCCACGGGCGTTATGCATCACCTGCCACAGGTATTTGTAAGTTAAACAGCTGAACTCCCACTGTGCAGCAGGACAAGAGCTCAGGTCACAGCGTGAGCTGTGCCAAGCTCAAGCACCATCGCCTTGCTGCCAAAACACACATCCTGCAGCTGAGGAACCTCCGGGTGAAGCAGCTCACCAACACCCAGCCGTGAAAACGCAGAGGGTTTCACCCGCTCACACACCTCCCCACAGCTCAGAGCACAGGGAAGGAGGAGCTGCTGTTTATGGCTGACTCACAGTATCGCTCTGGGAGAAGAACTATAGGAGCTATTGTGGGCCCTTCCCTTCCACACCCAGCCCACAACAGGCAAACAGGTTGTTCCACATCCCTCCCATTGCTACTGGCACGGCAGGAGCCAGCTGCCCCTCCAGAAGGTGAAGCAGTGGGATCCCAGCTCTCCAGGGTTTGCTTTGGACTTGTCAGAGACTAAAGATTATGGTTTTTTCCCCCCCTCTCAAGCAAGATACAAGCCATTTTTAATAAAAATACCAACAATTCACTAATGAGGGAGCCAAATTGCTCCAAGACAGAACATGTTGATGCTTGTGCAGGGCTGGAGCAGCCCAGCCTATCCTGCAAGGGCAGTGGGAGATGGTGGCCAGGGGACCATCATCGACCAGCTCTCCTGGTCAGGGCTCAGGCACATCCCATAAACACAGACCAGCAATAACTCTGTTCACACAGCACCTCGGTGCTGAAGATCTGATCCAGCCAGATTTAAGGCAGAACCATTTAGGTGCAGCACTTGGGGACATGTTTTAGTGGTGGCCTTGGCAGTGCTGGGTTAACATTTGGGCTTTTCCAACCCAAACGATTCTTCTGAAAACTTCCGCAACCAAGAGAATCACTTCCCTCCTATCAGTGTGTCCTGACCCAGGCTCACAGACCCAGCACACGGCACAGACCACCTCCCAGGGCCTGGGGAGCAGCACTTCCAGCCCCACAGCTCCCTGGGGAGAGGCTCTGGCTCCATCAGCACCAGCGTTCCCTCGCCACAGCCGGGGAAGGTCCGTGCGTGTGCGGGGAGGGGGAAGGAGATGAGTGTGGGGAAACAATCAGCTTCTCCACGCTGACTCACCCCTTTCCTCTTCAGAAGGGTTTCACTTCTCCCAGCCCCAGAGGACTGGGCGATGTGTTGATAATGCATCAGTGACTGTCAGCGTTACAACGCTCAGCGCTGCTCCAGCCCCTGCTCCAGCCCCGCCTGGCACAGCTCCAGGCATTTGCTGTTTGTCTATTGAGAGACAAGGTGAAGGGAAAAGCAAAAGCTTCCCAAGGCATCCTGACTCGATAACACAGTCCCAGTAACTGGCTCCCTCAGGCTGAGCAGTTGCCACTGACACTGTTACCAGGCACAGATTAGAGACTGGGGTGACCTGGGGTGTTCTGTGCCCCCCACAGCCCCCTGGATGGGCACCAATCCTGTATCTGTACCAAGATGTACAGACCAGCGAGTCCCTGATGCCCAACTGCTCTGGCAGCTGCTATACTGGTGGTACTGGATTAATCAGCACATGAGAACACCACCTCACATTCACCAGCCTGGCCCACACAATCCAATCCATCCTGGACACCCGCAGTCCCAGAGGGAAGCAAACACCTCCAGGTCCTGGAGCTGGCCACACACCAACCCAAACCCCTCTGAAACCTGCTCAGCCCATCACTGATGGATGGCAGGAACCAGCCCATGGACACACACAGGGCCTCTCATCCCCCCAGAAGGTTGGAGCATCCCTGCAAGAGCCCATCCCAGGCACGGAGCAGGGGCACACAGCAGCTGGGCAGCCCTGGAAGGTGTCACTGTCACCACAGAAGGTGAAACCCAAACCTTACCCAGCTGCTACACCTTGGCAACTCCAGTCAGGCCACGTGGCCATCACAGATGCTCATTTACAACCCTCCACCACAACCTACCAAACACAGGGTGGTGGGAACAAGCTACTGCCTTGGCTGTCTGCTCCTCATCAGAGGGAGGAAGGCAGTGAAAGGTGACTCAGGCAGTGGAAGAGCCCCGTCCTAAGGCAGCAGAAGGATTTGAGAGGTCTTGCCTTTCTGCACCCTTAGCAAGCCCATTCCTGCAGCTTCCATCCCTCCCCACACACCTTGGAGGCAGAGCCCTGGATTTCTGGAACAGTTTCTCAGGTCTTTTAATAGAATCACAGGTGGAAATGCAGGTCCAGAGCATCCTTTCTTCCACCAGCACAGAGCTGTCACCCCCAGTGGACACCAGGCACCGTGGCCACTGCCAGCTCCAGCAGTCCCTGATCCCACACAGAGCACCACCGTGACCTTTGACACCCTCAGGATCTATATCTGCATCTCTGCTGCTGCAGGAAGCACCTACCCAAAACAACCACAAATCCAATTAACAGATTAATGTTCCCAGCGGATCTGGTGCAGCACAAAGCCTCCAAGAGCTGGGCCAGACCCCAGAGCTGCTGGAGAGGCTGAACTCTGGGATGCCCTGTCCCTGGAAGCGTTCAAGGCCAGGTTGGATGAGGCTTAGAGAAACCTTGTCTAGTGGAATGTGTCCCTGCCCATGGCAGGGGGTGAAACTGGGTGAGTTTTAAGGTCCCTTCCAGCCCAAGCCATAAAGGTGCCACCAGTCCTGATTTTATTGTGCAAATGAAAAGCCCTTATTTACCAGGGGCTCATTTCAGCTCAACAATGTTTGACTAATTATTGCATGTGCTGCCCTTTCACAGCCCTGTGTCACCCAGAGCAGCTTCACTCGTTCAAGGGACCTTTGGGAAATCCAGTTGCTGAGCAAAATCCACCTCCAGCCCCAAAGGTGTTTCCTGCAGGTGCTGCTCAGCCCCAGCATCCCAGTGGAAATGTCTCCAGCTCCGCTCACCAGGAGAAGAAAACTCCCTCCCATGACTTTGTCATGGCCTAGTTTTCAAGAAGGTCAAAAGAAATGACAATTTGAGTTGCATCCAAGGGACCTTAGGAGCTGGAAAAGGGCCAAAGTCACCTGAGGACTCGTGCATGAGACTGGAGCTCATCAGAAGGGGATCATTCCAGGATCCAGCCTGGAGCAAACCTCCACTGATCACACACACGTGCCCTTCACACCAGCTCTGCAGCTTCCCAAAAGCCCCCCCAGCAGCCACTGAGGATGTGTGGAACAGCCCAAGGAGCCCCTTCCCAGGGGAACTGTGGGCACGAATCTAACCCCAAATGTCAAGGACTGGGCTCCAGGGAATTGCACAGAGCAAAGTGCCTCTTCTGCTGCTCAGGGACGACTGACAGCTACACCCTGGACCTGCTCAGAGCATCACTTGAGTTACACACCCCAAAGCCCAGCAGTGGGTTCAGACAGGTATGGCCCCACCAGACACTTGCACCCGAAAACTCAGCCCCCAGAGCCGATTACAGCTCAAGGGTGTTATTATTGCCAGTTTTTCCATTCCCACGTGGGATTATCCTGTCTACACACAGTTCCTAAAATCTGATGGAGAATTTAGAAACAATGCACAGTGCTAAGCAGCCCCACAGGGAGCTGGGACCCGACACTGGAGCAGTGCTCTGGAGGGCTGTGTGTTTTCAGAGATGAACCTGCTGCATTGCTGCAGGGTTTGACACCTCCTGTCCCAAGAAGGACATCAGAAAAGCATCCAGGTTCAGAAAAGAAAGGGTTATGGAGGAAAAAAAAAACCCTCAGATTTTTTTCAATGGAGGGTGGAAACACGAGCTGTGGTCCCAACAGGATCCTGCCTGACATCATGAAGCAGTTTTCCCTGTAACTCTTGGAGGAAAATTCCCACTCAGGGAGGGAGGTGGGGGGCACAACATTAATGGAAGCAGCAATTAAGAGCATCCCCTTTCGCTGCTCTGAAATGAGTTCCCCATCCCTGGAAGTGTCCAAGGTCAGGCTGGATGAAACTTGGAGTAACCTGGGCTAGTGGAAGGTGTCCCTGCCCATGGCAGGGGGTGGGACTGGATGATCTTTAAGGTCCCTTCCAGCCCAAACCAGTCTGTGACCCTATGAAAGACCCCAGAGCCCAGCGCTCCTTTCCGGCACTGTCGGCATTCCCAGCCCAGGGAGCGAGAAGGTAAAAGGTGTTCCCAGGAAGAGCCCTACCTTTGGCGAGCACAGCCCCAACCCAGAACATTTCTCAGCCCCTGTTTACACATCTGCTGGGAGAGGGTTGTGTCCCAGCTTTTATCAGCTCCACTGAGCTGCAGCCAGAAATTTTATCTCGACTTTCTCCTGCTCGGAGCAGCTGCCACAGTAAATACCAGCAGGCTCGACAGAGCACGGGGCCGAGGGGCAGCTGGAGCTGCCAGGAGCCTCCCTCGGACACATTCACACCAAGAGGGGAAGGAGCAGTGATTTGGAAACATTTTGAACCCCAAAATACTCGAGCCACACACAAAATGCACGCCCGGAGACGGTGGGAGGGCACCAAGGACATCACACCGGCATCCCTGGGGAGGAACCAGGGCCACCAGAAGCCACCAAACCCAGGTTTTAAGCGTGAGCAAACCCGGAGCTGCTCTGAGGGGCAGGCAGGGTGTGGGGTCCCCAGGCTCCCACCCAAACTTGCCCCTGGGGAGGACAGAGCTGGGGTGTGTGTCAGCCCCAGGGCAGCCCCTCGCAGGGTCTGCTCGGCCCTCGCAGCCGCGGCGTCGCACACAAGGCTCTTTGTTTTATTTATTAAACAGAAGCAGATTGCTCCAGGCAGCTTTAATCCACGACTCGGTTTCCATAGACACTTAACTGCTTCCCCAGCACAATTCCAGGCAGCAGCGAGCTGGAGCAGCGGGGCTGGGGGGGCAGGGTCTGACACTGAGCACAGCCCAGGGGCTGCTCCCCGGGTCCTTCAGAGTCCTTTAGAGTCGTTTCAGCCCAACCTCTCTGTTAATTGACTGCCCCGGAGAGATGCTTTAATGAGCAGTTTGCCATCGCCCTGCACAGTGTGAGCCAGAGCTGAGGGAGGGACCGGGAGGAGGAGGAGGAGGAGGAGGAGGAGGAGGAGGAGGGGGAGTTCACCTGGGACTGCACAGGCAATGAGACCAGAACCCATCGCAGCTCCATGAGAGCCTTAACAAGGCTGCAGCACCCCAGGGGGAGCTGGGAGAGTCACCTTGAACCACGAGGGGAGCTGGGAGGGTCACCTCGAACCACAGCTGCAAGGAGGGAGAACTCAGGAGCCATGTCTGAGCAATGGGGAGAGTGGGAAAGCAGCTCCCAAAGGACTGATCAGAGAAGGGAGTGTAAGAAGGGGGAAGGAGGCACCGAGCATCACACTCGTGACGTCTGTACAGCTGCCAGCGATGGAGCAAACACAAGTCTGTGGTGTTGGGGCACAGGGAACCTGCAGGCAGGGCAGATCCTGGGCAGATCTGCTGCACTCGGGGCACACACCCAGCCCTGTCACACACAGCCCAAGTGCCAGGTGACCTCCACCAGATCCACCACTGCTCCAGCACAGCCACCCTGCCCCTTCCCCAGATTTCTCCCTCTCCCCACACTTTCCCCCTCCAGAGGCCCAAAATGGGCAGCACTGCTCCAGCTGCTGGGCTAAGACCTGCTGCTTCTCTCCTTTGTAGAGCAAGAAGAAAACCACCCTGAGGCTGCTCTCCAAAAACACCACGAGCTGATGGGGTCACAAAACCCTGACACTGAGGACATCAGGTTTCTTTCCCAAGCTACATGAACAGTAAATATAGAGACACTTCTACTATTCAGATCAGCTCTACACTGAGCTTGTTCTCCCCAGCAACACCAAAATCTGGTTTCATCCCTGTGCTCAGAGTCTGCAACTCCATTTAGCAGCAAATTGGTGACTTACCCAATTCTTTCGACCCTTGGCTTTCACTGGCCAACTCTCCCATCTTCACCAGAGCATCAAAGTACCCTTTTGCTGCGTATGTCATACCTAAAAAGCATCAAAAAATGCAAGTTATAGTCTCCTTAATGGTTATTAGAACTGCTGGGGCACTGAGGAGATGCTAGACACTAAAATAGATATTACTTCAAAGGGCTTAAACACCACAGGGAGGGACTAAACAACAAACAGAAGAAAAGTGAGCAAGGAAGGCTGGAGCAGTGAGATTATAGGGCAATTCAGGAGAGAAAAGGTACGTGCAGGACCTCGTTGGTTTTCATTCCAGTGTAACCATCAGGCTGCTAATTCTGCTCTGAGAAATCACTGCGGAATAATTGAATATCACAGACTTTCATTATAGTTCAGCCTTGTTTGTTGACATTCCAGCTACACACTTGACTTTAATCAGATAAGCAGGGGGTTTCCTCTAATCACAGAACATGTTGTACAGCCCCAGCTCAGCACCTTCCAACGCTGGGCTGCAGCCTCTGCACTGGCTCCAGGTTTGGGCCCTTCCTTCAGCTGCTCCCCCAGCTCAGGGATCAAGGAAAGGATGACCCAAGACAAGTTAAAAATTACAGGAAGATCTTTGGCTTCAAAGCTCTTTCACAGCAGGGATGTGGGAAAAATACAAACCCAGTGATCAGGCTGGTTTTCCCCAAATGCCAGGGTTAGTGTGTGTGTGGCTGCAGCTGGGATAGAACAGCTCGGGATAAACGGATCCACCTCCCAGGTAATTAAAAGCTGAGTTATCAGGACAACATTTCAGAAGAATAAATAAAAACACAGTCCCAAGGGAAACCTCTTCTCCCTGTCAGCCCCTACCTCTCCTCCCTTCCCTGCTGCCAGGAGGGAATCAGCAGGGAAAAGCACCCCCAAATTGTGAACCCCTGCCCCGTTAGCATCCCTAGGAATAGCTGGGAAATGCTGCTGCTCATAAGGGTGCTGTATCCCACCCCTGGGGGTCAGAGTCCACAGCCCCTGTGCAGTGGACTGGGATAGACGGGCTCTTCCCACGTCATGGCTGGTTGATCCATTAAAACCCAGTTAAAACCAGTGCTGAGCACTGGAGTAGGGGCAGTGCTGGTACCTGAGAACAGGGGCAGGGCTGCACCTTAAAGGATCCCCATGGAAACACCCAGGAGCCTCATCTGACTTGCGGGAAAGAAAACGTGCTCCGGGCAGGAAGCAGGGGCAGGGATCCTTCCCGAAGGTGGGATCTCAAACACTGGCACTTAAGAACATGAGACGCCCAAGCATTTTCTCCCCCACTGGCTGGAGATGATGACAGCCTCTTCCCTCACAGGCATTTTCACTGGGATATTAGAAAAATAAAATCCAGGAGACACGTGTGGCTCTGAAGGGAACAGAGCCCTCCCTGGAAAAACACAGCTCTGGGTTGAGAAAAGCCTTAAACCTCCTTAAAACCCAGCTGAGGAGGGCCCAGGCAGTGCACAAAGCCAGTTTGAGTCCACACCCTCCATTTTGGGGTTTAATCAATTCATAGCTTCCTTTTGATCATTTAAATCTACACCTCCCTAATGGCTCCCAATAGGATCCTGCATTCCCAATCAAGAGCTGCCATCAATACTTTTAGGCTTTTTCTTTCTCTTTATTCTTCTGGGCAATTTAAACATTTCAGTAACACCTCTTTAAGCAGAACTTAAAATCTTAATTCTCAGTATTTTAAACATTCAAAGATGAACTGTTTGGAGATGTGTTTGTTATCCTGCTGCCTCCCAACGTTTCATCCTTTGAATCCTTCCCACATCCACGGCCCCTTGCACATCCCAGCGACATGAGCTCTGCATCAAGGTCCAAGAACCATCATCCCAGTTCCCCCATCATGGGAACAAAGAGCTTCCCAAGCTGGTTTTCCAGCTTTCCCCCCTCCTGAGGCTGTGCTGCCCAGCCAGACCCTCTCCAGCCTGGCAGCCCCCAGCATTCCAGCAATATCCACACCAGCAGTGCAGGGTCACTTACTTGCTAAGGCTTTTTCATAGGTCTTCCCCATAGAAATGAAATTCCTGAGGCTGGGATTGAACTGCTCCATGATCGTCTAAAGGGAAAAGAACATCACTGGGATTAGCAGGGATGACTGGAGCTGGACAGAACAGCTCCATGCTCAACTCAATGCTGATAAACACAAAAAGAGAGGAAAAAAGTCCTTCCCCCTCCCTGGAAGACATTCCAGGACCTTCCCCTTCATCTCACAGCTTGAGGAAGACCGAGCTGGGTTTGAAGGCCACAAGGAACAATAAGAAGGTGGTTCTGCAGTGCCCCACAAGACACCTTGTTCAGGTGCATCACTGTGAGAGGTAAGCAAATGCCCCAACCAGAAAATTATCAGGCAAAAATGACCATAGTAATGACTGTTAAGTGGCTGTTTGAAGCAGCAGTGACCCTCACACCAACCACAGAGGTGACCCAAGCTCTGGGAGATGATGGCAGGTGATGTCCCACTCCCAGGATGGCCCCAGGGAGCAGCACCAGCTCTGTCCATCCAGGACAAGCAGGAAGGGCTGAAGAACAGCATTCCAAACATCCACCCAGGAATGAGGCAGACTGAAGTCACCAGCATCCCCCTGAGCCGTGCCAGCCTCGGCCCAAGGCACGTGCCAGGAATTACGCCCGGGTCTCAGAGCACTCAGTGTCACTACAGGCAGGTGACCCCTGCCCCTAAGGGCCTGATTTTGGGTGGGGGTGAACACCAGCAGCGCTGTCTGAGCTTTTCCTCCCTCGCTCCAAGGGCCTTATTTAAGATGGGGGAAGGAATAATCGGATCAGGGAGAAGAAGGGCTCTTTGTGCACTTGGCACCGGAGCCACGACCCTCCCTGCCAGGGCCGCTCCCCCCGGCACCGACGGCATCGCCAAACCCAATCCCAGCCCAGCCCTGGCAGAGGCACAGCCTCTGGTCTGGATCCAGCCTGGCTGCAGCCCCAGAGCCAGCCCCCATCCCCTGCCCCACCTCGGGGACACCCTCCTGCCAAGGGTGCCACCAGAACACGGAGTTCAACGCCCAAACATCCCCCAGCAGGATCCACGGGCATCCCCCCGGGAGGAGGGGGCTCTGCACCCCCGGCACGCTGCTGGCAGCGTCCCCACCCCGGGAAGGGGAGGGAAGACGACAGGCAGACACTTACAGCAAATAAGCTGATTAAGCATCTGTCACCTCATCCGAGGCTGGCCAACACTATAAAGCTCATTTTCTGCCTGAGGCATTTTTATCCCCAGTTCCTGCTGCCCGGCCCTCGCCGTCTGACAGTTTAATTTTCTCCCGCGGGCACGTGTGCGGGGCTCGGCCGGTGCCTCCTCGGCTCAAAAACAGCCATTCTGGGGCTTCGACGGGCAGGAGCCTGTGTGGGGCACCAGCTCGGAGGGGTGGCATCACCCCGGTGCTGGTATTCCAGGGCAAATCCAGTCAATCCTCCCAGGAGCGCAGTGGGAGCAGCAGGGGAGGATGCCCCCAAAGCCTCCCCCCACCCCCGCAGCTCCCGGTCCATCCCCCAGCACCATCCACAACCTGCCAAGCACCGGCGATGATTGCGATGATTGCAGGAGGCTAACGAGGCGCTGCCCCCCTAATTAAGGCTGCCGGTGACCCGGGTCCCCTGGGAACTGTTTTGGGGCAGCACAGAGCAGCCTGGTGAGCGTGCTCAGCTTGAAGGCAGAAAATTAACCTGTAGCAACAAGCCACTGAACGAGGTGTTCTCCGAGGTGTAGGAGACAATTGCATGCGAGTTAATTAACACTGACGAGGATTGCTCCATCCTGCCCACGTCGCCTTTAGCTTTGGTCAAAAATCTACTTCTGTTACCCCACAAAGCGGTTGGAGGTGTGGGATCACTGCCCAGGGACAATTCCCCCCTTCCCATGGCAGGGGTGGGGACACAGACACATCCTCACCTCCAGCAGATGCACAGCTACAGCCTCAACCCCACTCAGCTCAGCCTGAGCACTCTGAATAATATTTAAGCAGCAGAAACCCTGGCAGAATTTCTGTGGGGAGGCGATTTTTCGGCAGTTTGCAGGTTCGGCGGAGTGTTTGTGTACGGGTGTGTACACAGGGATATGTAAATAATGTGATTTTCTCAGCAGTGCTGTGTAAACACGTTGTCCCGAGCATGAAACTGAAGGAATAAATGATGGAATGGGATCCACAGACAAAGCACCAACCAAAATTCAGCACATCTTCCCTGAAACCAGAGGGAATCAAGGCACAACCCAGTCCTGGCACTGCTCAGGGCAGGACCTGCTCCCCACCGACCCATAACAGCCATTTTAAACCTATAAATAAAGAGATAAAAGCCCCCCAAAAGGTCGCACGGACCAGCTAAAGCGGGGGGAGGTGACTCTCTGCTGCCAAATACAATCCACCAACCCTCAGGAGGAAGTTTGCTGAAAGTGAATGTTTTTAAAACATTGTCTCGAGCCTCCAACAAAAACAGCCCGGCAGGATGAGGGCGGCGAAAAGGGCTCCTCACTCCAGAGATAAAAATAGCCTTTTCCAAGCCTTCCTCTCACTCCCAGGGTGGGAAGGGAAGGTGACTCCGGAGCCAACACACCTTTGCACCCCCCTCTAGGTGACAGGCTGAGATCTGCCAAGGTGAAATAGTGGAAAATAAACAGATTTATGGCATGGAATGACTCAACAGCATCACTCCCTGCACGGTGATGTGCTGGAGCTGCTCCAGTGACACCAGGGGTGCATCCCCCCACCCCTGTGGGGACAAGTGACAGGGCTGTCCCCCCACAGGAGAGGTGGGTCCAGGTTTGCAGGGCACCACAGCAAAGCCAATATTCAGCAGCAGTGTGGTAATGAAAGCAAATCTCACTCTCCCCCAGATTTTGCCCCCTCAGCAGCACCCACAAGTTGTTTGTCTTCCACGGGCTGCCTGGGCAGAGTTCAGAAAAACACAGACACAAAACCTGGCAGCCAAGGGTTGAAAGGGCTTTGCTTTGTTCCACTGCACTGAATTCCCTGGGTAATACCACTCAGCTCTCTGGGATTGGCACAGCTTTATTCAGCTGCCAAAAATGAAACTAATGCAAAGCACAAGGTCTCCAGGACACGACCCTGCTCAGTTCAGGGGGGGAAGAGGCGACAGAAAACAAGGTCCCCACTCTCCCCTCTGAGCACCCTCCCCACTGCAGCCAGGATGCCCCAGTCCTGTAAGAGTCAACCCATCAGGAAAAGTTGAGCATCATGGAACAGAATAAAGTATCCTGAGTTGGAAGGAACCCACAAGAATCAAAGTCCAACTCCTAAATCCTAAGTTTAAGTCCTCCCCAAGCTGGAAATGGAGCCAGCTCAGGTTTCTCCTGCACAGGAAAGTCCTGCACAATACCTGAACAACTTTTAATAAAATTTAAGGTTACACAGCTCTCCCAGGTCCATCCCTGCAGCCTCTCAGGCAGCTCCTAAAACCAAATAGAGAGAGAAATGAAAAGCAGGTGCTGCTTGGCTTGGCCAGGGCAGGAGGTGGTCGGTGGCCACAGTCTGTGGGCACCCAGGTCAGCAGCCCAGGACCAGCTGACTGTGCCAGCAGTGCCCACCCTGCCCCGAGTACAGCACTGCCACTAAAGCCAGACCTCACATCCCAGCCCCCCTCCACACTGCAAAGGGCTGGACAACCGGGATCAGGGCGAGGAGGCTCCTGGGTTCGACCAAGGCACGAGCATCCCCACGTGTGCCATGTCCTGGGCTCTGCTCCCAGCCACCCTCCACAGGGGCATGTCCCAACACCTCAGTGACCACAACGGACAGACTTTGAGCTAAAAACACCTTCACTGCTTTCCTAATGCCATTTTTGAGGCCCCTACGCAGCAGTAGGGTGCAATGTTTTGCACACATCCCTGGAAGTGCTCAAAAGACATGTGGATGTGGCACATGGGGACACGGGGTAGTGGTGGCCTCGGCAGTGCTGGAGGAATGGTTGGACCTGATGGTCTCAGAGGGGCTTTCCAACCTTTTTAATGATTTTATGGCTCCTGTCAAGGCTGACACTGCACAGTGGCCTGGGCTCAGCCTGGCACCCAGGACTTTCCTGGGTGATTCATGGTGACAGCAGGTCATTGGGTGACCATGACGAGCAGGTTGGAGGGGCAGTACAGTGGGACTCTCCACTACACCACAGTCACACTGCAGAAGCAGCTCAGCTCTAAGGAACTTTTGCCTCTAAATGGGTCAGCCCTGCTCCAGCAATACCATCATTTCAGTATCAATATTTAATGACCAGCAAAGCCCAGTGCTGCCTCCTCCATCACAGCTTGTCCTGCCTGGTGCCATCAGGAGCAGCCCCAGGGATTTTAGGAGCCAAGTTTCTGTCAAGAAGGAGCCCAGGTAGACAGGGAAAATCAGGGAAAAAACCCCAGTGTTCCTCATCTAAAGGCATTTAGTTTCTCTTAGCTGTCGTGTCAGAGGATGAGGGGACCCAAGTTCCAGGGCAAGAGCTCTGAATGTCTCTGTAATCAGAGTCTGGGCTTGAAGGGAACTGGGATGGGGATCTGCACAGTACTCAGAGCACCTTGTCAGTGCTCACCAGTGGTCACCCCTGCAAGGCAGAGCCATCCACAAGCCCTCAGGGTTGGGATCTGCTGCAGAGCCAGGAGGGTCCCACAGCCCCGGCACTGAGGGGCTCAACTCGGCCAAAGGCTCCAGCAGGAGCTGCTCAGTGCAGGAGCTGCTTGCCCTGTGCTCTGCCCTGCCCTGCAACACGAGCAGCACCAGTGAAACCTTAGCCACGAGCAGACTCTGCACAACAAAGCACTGAAGGCAAAGCCAGGGGCTGCCTCCATCCCAGGGAGCAGGATCCATCTCCTGTGGGATCTGCAGGCAGCACGGGAAGAGGTCTGGGGTACCTCCAGCAGGGCAGGAGCTACCTGCTTTATGACACCTTGTAATCCTCAAGCTTCACAGTGTGGAGGTGTCCCATGTCAGCAGAGGTCAGGAATGCTCTCCCAGTCCGCAGGCAGAGGGGATGGAGCAGCATTCCCACCTCAAGAGCCACTCTGCAGCGCCAGAGCCGAGCCCACTGCGGACCCTCGCTCCAAACAGACCCGGCTGCAGAGCCAAGGCCCCTGTGAAGGTGTAACTCCGGCAAAAAGGTGTTGCCCTGTAAAAACACCACAGCCCCAGGCCCTGCTCACCACGGAGTGAGAGCCCAGCCCTCACCTGCCACCCTCCAGCTACTGCTGGGGAAGGAATTTCCCAGTGCTTGACCCGCTCCCTGCGGCACCAGCACATGGCACCCACTGCCCATGGGGTGCTCCCATCCCTTGGAGCAGTGACACCGACCATGGGATGCACCAGGCAGCTCAGAGCCCTGAGGTCCAGCCAACAGATTTCCCACAACTGGGGTGCAGGAAGCCCCAAGGCAGGGAGCAGAGACAGTAGGGAGCACAGGGCACGGAATTCAGGGTAGCACAGGCTGGCTCCTTCCTCCTCTGCCACACCACATCATCCCTCCGCTGCCAAACACACCAAACCACCCACAATTTCCCTCCTGAATCACTTGAGGAAGAATCGCTCTCGTCCCTCTGGGCCTGGAGATAAGGAGGCAGAGGCTGTGATACCACAGTAATATCAATTACAGCTGATGGGGAGCAACAGACCATCAGGGATTCTGTCCATGTCTGTGCCAGACAATTCGGCTTCGACTTTGGGGTGTTGTTAAGCAAACACCTCTTCAAACCCAGAGCTACTCGTACACCACTGCAGAACGATCTTCCGCACGCAAAAATGGCTTTAAAATGAAATGGAGGTTGGGCTGTAAACGGCAGTAATCTCATCTGGCGGGAGGAGACAGATCTGTCTTTGGGGGGAAGGAAGAATTGCCAGTCCCTGCTTTCTGCAAACAGACAATCTGGAGCAAGGGACGAGTGGGGAATGGAGAGCAGGGATGGGGAGCTGCCCTTCCCCACCACCCAACGCTGCACCCCCAGCCCCGGGGCTCACCCCCCGGGGCTCACAGCAGAGCCCAGCCCGGCAGCTGTGCCGCTACGCCGGGGTCCTGGGAGTGAATCAGCGCCAGGGAAGGTGGGATTACGTTGGCGGAAGGTGCCAGCAGCCTCCGTCTCCCTCTGTAATTACTCCCCGTGTGTAGGCAGCTGCCTGTAGTGGCAGCATCGGCTCGGGGGCGGCTGACAGCTCCTCCACCATCTCATTAGCACAGTCACTCCGAGGGTGAGAGCTGGTTCTGGAGAAGGATGACAATGGGCTTCCCGAGCAGAATACCTCGGGAAAGCCTGCGCGGGAGAGGGTGCCTGGCATGGGGAGCGTGGCAGGGAGCTGCCTGCTCCTGGCTCCTGCTCCAGACCTCGTGGGGAACACACTCAACCCCTGGTCCTGCTGCCACCAAAACCCCGGCGAGACGGCGGCTACAGATGGAGGCCCCCCCGGACCCGGGTTTGGTGGCATCACCCCCCTTCTCAGGGTCCTCTCCACCTGCCCACTGTGGTGTTCAGGCTCCTGCACAGGCCAGGAAAGCACAGGGCAAAAAAACCACTGGGCTAATGGGGACGTGAAGCACCAGGGTTGGTTTTGGACTCGAAGACTCCAAAGCTTGAGGAGATACAGAGAGACCCCACAGTCCCTGAGCCACCAGCCCTCATGCTGGGCTCCGGGGTGGCCAAAGTCCTCCATGAAACAGGAAGACAACAGGTTCCTGCATGCACCACATGCCACATATCTCCAGAGGCCAAGACAAGCATTGTTGGCTTCAGAGGTGACTCCTTGTTCACTGCAGGGAACACAAACGGAGTGAGGACCACCCTCCTACACCTCCCAGCACTGAGACACTGATTTTGGGTAAAAGCATGAGATCTCCACCAGCTCCATGTTCTCATGCCCTACACCTGGCTGCTCCCACTGAAACCCTGAGAAACTGAGGTGTTCATGAACTGATGGAGATCTTCAGCCTCCTCCTGAGTGCGCCTCTGGCCCTCAGAGCCAAGGCCCCCTGTGCACCCTCTGCCCTCGGCTCGGCCGGGTGTCGCTTGCTCCAGGCCCAGAGCTCTGCTCCAGCTCTGACCCGCAGCTCACACGGCACAGGAGAGATGAGGCAAGAGAAGAGCCTTGGCAGCACCTGCCCTTCACCCCTCACAGGGGCACAAGCTTCTCTCGAGCACAGTTGTTGGGATGGCACAAACGGCCCCGTGCGCCCCTGACAGGGCTGTGCCCGGGGAGATGGTGACCTGCTCCCCAAGCCTGTCATTAGCCCCGTTCTTCGAGGACAACACAGCTCCAACAACAACTGAGTCACGCGCTGAAGCTGTTCCCAGCCACCGGCCCCAGCCTGAGCCCCGGCAGCTCTCGCCCTGTTTGCCCAGGCGGCCCCGGGGCCGAGCACAAACACCCGGGAGGGGACGGATCGTGCCGGGGCCTGACCCGGGAACACCCCACAGTGCCAGCTCTGCCCAAACCAAGGGCAGCCTGCACGGGGCCAAGCTGCACGGGTACATCAACTGCACACAGAGGGTGGCAGGGAGCCCCAGAGACCTCAGACAACAGTCGCCAAGACTCAGTGTGGCCAAGACTTTGGGTGCCACAGCCCTGTCTGAACAGCTGTTACACACCAGGATCCCCAAAACCAAGACTTCAGAACTTCACCGCCTCGGTGGTTTTTGTACTACATTCTTCTATCTCTTTTTTTTTTCCTGCTTTGGGCTCCCAGGTAACTCAATCCAACCCCTTAAATCACAGGAAATCGTGCAAGCTTCCCAGTTTAACAAACGACATCCTGCGTTACACGTTAGGCTACAGCAGTTTTATTAGTCTCGGTCTCAAGACCCAGCGGAGCAGAAACTGCTTCCTTCGGGGGGAAATTAAGCCACATAAATTATTGGATTTTTCTCAGAATACCGGGAGCAAAGCAGAAGGGGAAAACAGAGATACTGCCGAACTCTAAGAGACGGGGAAAGCTCTTGCGGCTCATGGTTGTGGCAAAGCAGCGGGCGACGGACACGCGGGGCTGTCCCCGCACGGGGTGATGCGGGGACAGCGCTGCCCACCGTGGGATCGGACATTCCCGGTCCCCGCGGATCCTCCCGGGGGGTGCCCGGGGAAGGGTCGGGGGTA
>NW_021939798.1:11816819-11818588 GCF_001715985.3 Manacus vitellinus
AATTTACCCTATCCCATAGCTCTTGCTGTACCCCACATCCCTAAGTTGTTCCACACTCCAGCCCCTGCTGCGATCCCCCCTCGCTGTACCCCATGTGCTCCATCCTGAACTGCTCAGTGGGGTGTGGATGGGTGAGGAGCAACTAGAAAGGGAAGAGGAGCTGGTGTTTTGTGGAGTGTTTGGAACAGGGTCCAGGCGGGCCGGGAGAGCAGAGATGGGATGTGCAATTACCACGGTGTGGCTTGGGACACCCAAGGCTGACCACCCCAGGCAGGAGAAAAGGCAGCCCCTGCCTGTCACTTTGCTGTCCCCAGGCTGTCCCACCACCCAGCCAGCCAGGAGAACTGGGATTCCCTTGGGAGGCTCCTGCCAGCACTCCGGGCTGTTAAGTCGCTGTGGGACAGTGGAGCCATGGATCATTGTCTTTCCCGTCCCTCGGACCAGCAGCAGTGACTTTTGCCCGGATCTCGAGGGACATGAGGAGCTGGACCATGGCCTGGAGCCAGCGCCCCAATCCCTGTTCCCCTGCCTGAGAGCCCTTCCCACCGGGACTGCCGCTGTCCGCAGGGTGATCCATGGGGAAGTGGAGCCTCATAGCCAGGCTGTCCCCTATGGGCCTGTGGCTGTTCAGAGGGGGCACATCTGGGGGCACTGGGCACAAACTACCCCGGCTGCCTTGCCCTGGCCCTTGGGCCAAGCCTTCTTCTCCCTCCTCCCCCTCCTGTCTGCTGTGAAAAGTGGTGAAACAGTTAAGCAGCTGAGCATGTTATTTTCCATTGTCTCCATCAATTCCGAGAACAAGGAGCCCAGGTCGATACCTTGGCCCCAAACCTCCCATTGCAATTCCCCTTCCTGCTCCCCCTCCCAGCCCTGCTGAGGAGCAGGGGAGGCACCGACAGCAGCTGCTCACTCTGGTCACGTATGGGTCCCATTTTGGCTTCTTCCCTCTCAGAGGTTCCACACTCCAAAGCACAGGAAGGAATTTACAATCCCTGAGAAGGGTTTTTCTCATGTTTCTGGAGCGCCTGGTTAACCCTTTCCCCCTGGGGCTGAGGAGTGGGAGCAGCCATGGGACTGGGGGGACTGGGAAAAAGGCTGCCCAGGGACACATTCCCAGGGGGATGCCTGGCTGCCTGCATCGCTGCCAGGACCTCGTGGTGCCCCTGTCCCTCCCACCTGCCCCACCCCGAGCAACTGGACTGGAGTTGGCTCTGTTGGGAGCCTCAGCCTCAGCCACCAGCACCCCGCTGGATTCCCAGTGTCGGCCAGGGATTCTGGATCAAGAGTCCGGGAGGAGAGAGCCTCTCCCTGCTTCTCCATCACCTTATTTTTAGTTATGTTATGTAAGTCCTTCGCTACGTCATGGATGTGGGGGGTTCTTGCATCTAATTCCAGTGTGACAGCCCAGCAATTCAAACAAGCTGTTCCTCTGGTGAGGAAGATAAAAGGATTTGTAATTTCTGATAATAAAAGAGGCCTTTTGGGACGACCCTCAGAGAATCTCTCGCATCTAGGCCTGCTCACAGACAGCCGCTCCACTTTCTTCCCATCCTCTGCTTCTCCTTATCCCCAGGAGATCTGAGTGCTGAAAACCTTTCTCCCTCATACCCCACTGCTTCCAGAGTGGCTCCGCAGCTGGAAGCAGCCAGGGAGTTCGTATCCCCACACTCAGAGCCACACTGAGCAAATTATCCTTGTCCCTGGCTTTCCCCATGTCACCACCTCTTGACTGGCACTGGYCCCCCGGGGCTGCCCGTGTGCCGTGACCG
>NW_021939798.1:11819791-11831568 GCF_001715985.3 Manacus vitellinus
GGGAGCTGCCACATCCTCAGCGCCTCGGGAAGCCTTCGGTGACATGGAGAGAGGAAAAATAAATGTGGGTTATAATCCCTTGTGCGTTTGAGTGTGATGTGTCACCGACCAGCTCAGAGAGGTACCAGAGTTGGTTTTTGCCACAGTACCTGAGAACATGCTCGGAGTTTCCTAAGAAAGGTCCAACACCAGCTGCTCGGGGGGTTGCTGTGTGCTCCTGGTGCTGCCAAAGAAGATGGACTCTGTCAGAGCAGGAGAGACCGGGCAGGGAACCGGAACAGGCTGAAGAAGCCACCTCCATCTTCATTTCACCTCTTTGTCCACATGGCCCCACAGGGAGGGACAGGGGCTCCCTTGCACCCCCCCAGTGCCCTTCTCTCTTTTCCTCCTTTTTGGTCCGTGCTGAAGGGGAAGCTGAGCCCACCCACCGCTTGGTGCCCGGCACAGCCTGGCACGGGGCAGGTGTGCACCTGAGTGTCACGGTGTTAATGAGATTCCCAGGAACTGTCTGCCCTGTGGGGCTGGGGCAGATGGCTTCTCCATCGGAGCCCTGACATCACTGTGAACCCTCCCCGTGCTGGGTCAGGAAGTTTTTATTTCTAAAATAATCTAAACGTGATTTTCCTGACATCTGGGGGACACTGGGGAACCAGCCTGGTGGGTTTGAGCCAAACCATCCCATCTGGCTCAGCCTGGGGGGGCTGTGCCCCCACTTCTTTTTGAGCACCTCATTAAGGAGCTGGGACAGCAAACCCCACACCAGCACCCGGGCCCTGGAGCACCCACCCCAACTCAGCTCCAGTCTCCCCTTTGCAGTCACTCACCAGGATTCCAGCAGGAGCATCTGTGGTGCCTCAAGGGTCCCCTTCAATAGCTCCAAACTGACAGTGAGTAGGTTTAGATTAAATATTAGGAAGAAATTCCTCCCTGTGAGGGTGGTGAGACCCTGGCAGAGAAACCAGAGAAACCATGGCTGCCCCATCCCTGGAAGTGTCCAAGGGCACATTGGACAAGGCTTGGAGCAACCTGGTCTCTCCCTTCCAGCCCAAATCATTCCATGATTCTGTCACTGTTGGTGCTGGTGGGAGCTGGTCCCTCCATCACCATGGGCACCACATCCCTGAGTGTGACCCCTGGAGTGCAGCATTGAGTGTGCTGCTCCTGTGCTGCTCGAGGCACACGTGAGCTTACACCTTCATAGGATCGGGACTTAGAAGGTGTCTCCCTGTTGGAGATGCCCCACATGTGTCAGCAGCTCTCAGTGGTTAAATCCCTCCGAGCACCACCAGCAAACTGAGCAAAGCCATTTATTGGGGATTAGCCGAGGATGAACAATTCAGGCACTTATTCTGCAGGATGGGAGTCACAGTGCTGGATCCAGGGATTCCCAGCTCCCACCTTGTGCTCTGTCACACAGGACTCAAGTGGGATGGGATGATTTCACCAAGGGGGAAACTGAGGCATGGCTGAGCTCCTGGCTCTCCATCTTCCCCAGCAGGGCTCTGAGCAAGATTCCCAGCAGGGCAAGCTGCTGTTTCCAGGTATTTGTGGACTGGGAACTGTTCTGATCCTTGAGGTGGCACCTGCATCGTGCTCTGCCTCGAGCACGTGGCCCTGCCCGTGGTGAGGGAACACGCTGGGATGAGCCGAGCTGGGCATTGGAATGTGGCTCTGGCATTGGAATGTGGCTCTGCCGTCACCAACCCCCCGCCCACCACACAGAGCCCAGACCTGGGTCTATCCCTGGCATCACCAATGGCAATAACATCAGCACTGACCCCAGGGAGGGACCCCAGGACCCCAGGATTGCATCCACTCCCACTCCCATTCCTATGGAGTGGGATGCAGAAGGCAGAGGTTTGTTGGAAGGTGTCTTTTGCTGCCCAGGTGGGTCCAAGCAGCGTTCCTGGAGCTCAGCCCTGGCAGCCCCTGGCTCCCACCTCCTGATCTTCCCTGTGACCCCTGCAGACCCCGTGCCCTGCCCAGCTCCACGGGCCGGGCTGCCCAGAGCACGTCTGCAGCAGCCTGGAGGAGCCTCGGCTCTCCCGGGAGGCTCCTGGGGAAAGCAGGCACAGGGAGGAGCCGGAATGACGGAGGAAACAGGGAGTGAGTGGGAGAACAAAGCGCTGCGGATGCGAGAGCTGTGGTGGGGACTGGGAAGATGGAGGCACCGGGGGGGATGGCAGGAGGCCACGGCTGCTGGAGGAGGGGAAGGGGCAGCGGGGCTGGCACCGGCTGTGGGACAGCTGGACAGATCCATGCTGCCATCCTTGGGGACTGGGGAGGCTTGGAAGGGAGAAATCTCAGCTCCACAGCAAACCCAACCTCTGCCATGCCACGCTGGGAGCTGGGGGAGCAGGGCTGTGTGTTCTGGGGGAGCAGGGCTGTGTGTTCTGGGGGAGCAGGGCTGTGTGTTCTGGGAGAGCCCCAAAATGTGCTGGGATCAGCGGTTCCCCCTCGCTCCCAGGCTGGGACACATCCCGGAGCCCCTCTCCCTCCTCACCTGCGCCTGTTTCACGAGTGAGTAATGCTGAATTACAGCGCTAAGGAGCTCTCTGGGGATCCTTCTGAATAACAGGAATAGTTTATGTGATTTGCATAATTGGCATGATGGGATTTTGCCTCACGTTGCTGAGCTCGGGGAAGTGTCCGGGGCAGAGCTGCTGGGGTGCTGCCCAGGGGCTGGGGGCACCTTTGGGGGCTGCATCCCCCTGCCCAGCTCCTGCCTGGGAAGCACCAGCTGGACTCACAGGGGGGTGACAGGAGGGGCAGAATCAGGTCCCACTGCCACCACCTGCCCATGTCACCTCTCCCTGTCCCTCCTGCTGACACTGGGCTGGTTGCAGCCCCAGAGCCCCCTCAGACACGTTTCCTTGTCCCATGGCCATATCTGATGGTTGTGGCAGCCCAGCCCAGGTCCCAGGCTGCAGCAAAACGCTGGGTCTTGGGGCTGAAGGACACGATGTTGAATTCCCACTGCTCCTCTTCCAGCCCCAAGGCCCCCCAGCTCCCTGCATGGCATCTCCAGCCTTTCTGCAGGGACAGGCTCACACAGGAGTGTGGATCCTCCTGATTCAGAGGCACAGGCACAGCCCTGGGACTGGTCTCCACTCGTTTCCTCCCCTCACTAATTAATCATGGAGTATTGGGCTGTGGCTCCTTCAGCCCCAGCAGCCTGGCATCGCTCTGCCACCCTGGCTGGGTGGCAGCCCTGGGCTGGGGACACCCGTCACGCCGCAGTGCTGGTGGCCCTCAGGGACACCCAGCGTGGCCACGGCTTCACCCACGACTTGAGGAGCCACATTCCACTGCGGGGCAGGGCAGCCAGCGCCCTTTGGGACAGCAAAACTGGGGGACACGGGGACAACTGCCCAGTGCTCCTTCCACCCATCTGCCGTGGGTCTGGCTTTCCCTGGGAGGTGGAATTCTGGCTCCTACGTCAGAGCAGGCACTGCTGAGGCATTCCAGCCACTGCCAAGCACCGCCGTACACCGGCAGCTCCCGTCTGGCACCACGAGCCAGCAAAGGTCACATTCCCGGCCGCGGCCGCGCCGCGCTCGACAAACCCGCTTTGTTCCCAGCGCGGCTCTAATTAGGAAATTGCGCTGATTTTTTTCTTTCCCACAGTTGAACTATCAAAACTTGGGTTTGTTCCCTGCCAAAGCCTCTTCCATCGCTGTGCTGGTGACTCAGCGTGACACCAGGGCACTGAAACTATGGAAGGGGGAAAGGGAAGGAGCCAGAGGCAGGTTCCCTGTGGGGCAGTCGGGGGGGATGGGCACTGTGAGCTTTGGGTGCAGAACAAAGCACCCCAGTGGTCCCCCCAAGCGTGGGCAGCACGCTGATCTTTGGGATCAGGGAACAGGGCAAGCTCAGAGTGTGACTGATGAAGAGGAGGAGGATGAAAGATCCTCTCTGAACTGTGCCTGGTCCTGAGTCAGGGATTGCCAAGGAGGGTGGGAGCTGAGGGCTGCTGGGAGGGGGCACCGACAGCCCCTGGGGGAGTGTGACCCCTGTGTGTGGTGCCCAACCACGGCTCTGAGCCAAAAAAGCAACGGGACCCAGAGGAAAGGCCCATGATCTGTCACCTCCAGGGTTCTTAGTTCACTGCTTTGTTTTCCCAGGCATGTTTCAGGAAACATCCGAGGCAGCAGGGAATGACCCGGTGTCAGGGGGAGCAGCCTTGTCAGGGTGTTCAGCTGTGTTAGAGTGTGCAGCTGTTTTGGGGCTGTGTAGCCGTTTTGGGGGTGGGTGCTCAGGCGTTTTAGGGGTGTGCTGGCAGCCCCCCCTCCCCAGGCAGCGCTGCCATCCAGCTGTGTTGGCATAGAAACTGCCAGGGCTCTGCCAGTGCCTCCCGTTACACAATTCCCTCAAACCCCAGGGAAGGGGCTGCTGAGGAGGGGGGGCAGCTCCCGGGATGGTCTTTGCCCCAAACCAACTTCCCGCCAGCTCCCAGCACAGGGAGGGGTGGGGGGCTGGGAAGGGGCTGGTGCCCAGTGGCTCCACTGCCTCCTGGACAACAGGGAATCAGAGTCTATTTAAAGGTGCTGCCGCTTGCATAACACTGGTTGTAATTCCTTCAGCCTCTTCCCCGCTCCAGGGGCACTGGACATGGGACGAAGGGTCCGTGTGGGCAGCGGTCCTGGCCAGGCAGATCCTGTGGGATGGGGCAGCCGCTGGCAACGTCCCCTTAGGACAGGGCCTGTCCCTGTGGAGGGGAGCACAACATCCCCCTTCCCCCAGCTCCTGCACGGGGCTGTGATCCCACATTGCCACACAAGTCACGTTAAAGGCCACGGAGCTGGATCCGGCACCGAGCGGCGCGCTGGGAATACACAGAGATCCTGCATCTGCTCGGGAGGAGTGACAAACCACCCACTCCTGGGAATGCCACGGGACCGAAATTCCCCGTCACTGCCACAGGGGCTGTGCCTGTATGGGCAGGTGGGATGGGGGGTTTGTCCAGTGGTGCCTCTGGAGAAGGAGCAGGGCCGTGCCAGGGCTGGGGGCTCCGGGGAGGGCTCCAGGCACTGCGGGGGATGGCTGAGGAAGCAGCGTGAGGTTTGTTCATATTCTCCAGGGTTTAATTAACAACGAGCAGTGCTGCCTCCACACTCCTCTAACTCAACATCTGGCCAACTCAAACACAGCTGGACGAGCTCTGTGCTCCCACCCCCTGCCACAGCCGAGCGGGTACAGGCAGTGGTGATTAAACACGGCAAACACGGCACAGCTGCTTTCCCAGGAACCCCCAGCACCTCCCCCAGCAGGACAGGACAGGGGCTGAGCTGCTGCTGAGGGTCTGGCTGGTGCAGGCAGGAGGGGGCTGGAGGAATCCTGGTGATTCCATCAGCAAGGGACACACAAATCCAGAGCAAGGAGGGACCAGCTGGTGTCCAAGCACCAGCCGGCGGCTCAGGCACAGCCTGGGGGGGCCTCATCCTGCACCTCCAGGGCTGAGCTGTGCTGTCCTGTGGCCCTGCTCTGCCAATGGTGTCCCCAGTCCCTGTGCCTGTTCTGAACAGGGACAAGCACGGGGGTCTGGTGCTGGCTGTGGGGGTCTGGAAGCAGTGGAAGGAGGGGAGGTGGGAGCCCAGCCCAGGGCAGGACAGTGCAGTCCATCAGGATAGAGCCACACATCCCTGGAGGCCCAGGGCACGGGCTGGTCATGGCTCAGTTTGTCACCAGCTCCAGAGTAATTCTTGCAAAAAACCCCAGCCTGGTCTCACAACAAACCCAAGGTGGGAGGGCAGCCCTTCCAAACATCCTCCCCACCACGGGATCCAGCCCCTTGCTCCTGCCTCCCAGCAGAGCCCCCTTCCCCTGAAGCTGTTTCTCCAGAGATCCCCGAGGGGATCTGCCCAACCCCTGCCCCACAAGGGATGAGGGACAGGCAGGCACAGTGCTGTGACAGGGGCAGGGGCTGCTCCACCTTTGCAGCAACAATAGAGCCATGGAATATTCACAACTGGAAGGGACCCACAAGGATCAGTAAGTGTGACTCCTGGCTCTGCACAGGACAACCCCCAAATAACACCTAGGTAAGGCAGAGGCTCTCAAAAATCCCTCCAGCTCACCTGTACCTGGCTCGGGGCTGTGCCAGGACTGTCACAGAGCTGCTGGTGCCACCTGAGCCTCCCTGGGCCATCCAGGCAAACAGGATTGTTCTTGTTACACACGGAGCCTGCTCTGAAATTCCTGCCCACATCTCTCCCAGGAGCAGGGAGTGAGGAGGTGAGGGTGGAGGAAAGCAACTCCTGCTCATCCAAAACATTCACTGTGAAAACATGAGGCTGGAACAAGAGTTGGTGAAACCATTAGAACCAGTTTATTGTCACAGCACAGCACAGAGGTCACAGCCCACTCCTGGCTCTTCCTCCAACGAGACCCAGCACAAGCTGTTTGGGGCAGGGATTAGCAGAGGAAGCTGCAGCCAATCTGCTCCAAACTTTCCTGTTAGATCAGTAAATGGCCTCTTCACTGTATTAAGGAATGGAAGGAGCTGCATTAACCCCTTCAGCACCAGCCCTGCTCCCTCTCTGCACCTGCTTCCACCCAGGAGCAGCCACTGGGACCTGGCCCAGCCTCGCTGCAGCTCCCCTGGGGATGGCTGGCTCACATCTCTCCTGCTGCCAGGACGTTCATGAGAAAGCAAACTGGAGCAGAGGCACTGCAGTCCTCCTCCCTCCTTGTCCCTCTCCCCCCTCACCTGTGGCAATGCCAATCCCATGGAACAGGGTTTTCCCAAAGCGCCAGCAGCGAGAGCTGTGCTCTCAGGCCAGATCCCCTCGAGATCTTCCTGGGAGAGCCCAGCTCTCATTCCTATGAATCCAAATTCATTAGGGTCATGTTAAACAACTCGATGTCAGGCTGGCAACGGGCTGCAGGAGCCTTGAAGGGAAAACGCTGCCCAGAAATGCTCCGCCAGCACCGCGCTGGTGAATCCAAGGCTCTCTCTGGTGGGAACAGGCTGCGTTGCAGCACAGCCAGGACTGAGCAGAGAAAATAAACCACCGGGAGCAGAGCAGGACACAACCTCTCCCTGGGAGGGCTGGGAGCAGGGTCTGGCTGTTCCAGCACTGGCTGGGGTGACAGCACATGCTCTGGGGTCACCCAAACCCCCCAGCTCCACAGACAGTGGGGGGTTTGCCAACGCTGCACTGTTGGTAAACACGAGCCCAGGGCTCTGGGCCTGGGTTTATTGGGGAACATTAATCAGGAGAGAGCAGTGGGATTGGAAACAGGGCGGCTCCAAGGTACTCACTGCACTGAGGACACAAGGAGGACAAGGATGTGCTGGCCAGTCTTTGGAACATAACGGAAAGGACACGGAGAACACGACTCAGCCCAGAGCTGCTGCTGGCCCAGCACCACAGGGGAGCAGCAGAGTCTCTGGGATCACTTGTTGTCTAGCACCAGATCCCACAACCCAATGACAATCTCCAAAAGTCTCCAAGGACCCTCTGGTCCTTCTTCTGCTGTCACAGATTAAGGGTTGTGGTTTCAAGAACGTAATAAATAAAGATCTGCAGTGTCCTGAAGAGCATCTGCAAGCTGGCAGGTGAGCTTGCTTCCAAGAGCAGCTAAATCTGCCCACCACCTGGCCAGGCAGTGTTCCAGACCCTTCATCATCCGTGTGACCTGCTGTCACCCCACTCCACACCGGGCTCCGAGTGTCCTCCGCAGGGTCGGCTGGAGGGGACGGGGCTCCCTCGAGCTGCTCCTGGAGCAGAGTCTTTGTTGTGTTGCTCTGTGAAGCTTCAGGCCTCGTGTCTGGTACAGCACGAGCCTCCTGTTCGTCCCAGCCTGACATTCCTGCCTCCGAGCCCGTGAGGAATCGTCCCCCAGGAGCTGCCAGCGGGAGCAGAGTCCATCCCAGTCCATCCCAGTCCATCCCAGTGTCACAAAGGTGAACTCCTGACGACGGAGCAGAGCCAACGAGGGAGGAATCCTGGCTCTCAACACAGGCAGAAGGCTCCTTGCTGGCATTTCAAGAGATTTCTGCCAGCCCAGTCTCACTCAGCACCGCGGGGCTCCCAGAGCAGGATCTGAACCGTGACCAAGGCCAGCTCTTCACCTCACATGAGATCAGGCCTTTCCCCGACCAGAACCGCTGCCAGCAAGTGCAGAGCCAAGCAAACAGGCTGAACTTGGCCCAAATTAAACACCCTCAAGCTGGTTTTACACAAGACAGAACCATTTCCAGCCCGTAGCACGACGTGTCGCTGCCTGCAGGAGCTCAGCCCAACCTACAGCAGGCCAAGGGACACGGCAGCCCATCCACAGACAGAATCAGGAGAGGAAAAGTGAAGGGACAGAGAGGGACAGAGACAACAGGGTGGTCTGGAGGGCTTGTGCTCGCCCAGCCAAGCCCAGCACAAACACCATCGCTCCGAGGGTGGGATTTCCTGGGATTTCAGTCAGAGCAAAGGCAGATTGGCCACCAAAATCAAACCTACAGAGAAAAATTTGGCTTTGGAGGTTTTAGAGTTGCTGTTTAATCCCGAGACAGCGCAGCTGAGTGAGTTTAGAATTTAAGTTACAAAAAAAGAAAGCACTAGAAAATAATCTTGATACAAGAGCGATAATCAGTCGGGGTTCCCGCCCTGCGCAGGGAATCCCGCTCCACAATCCACCCAGCACAGCTGGGATGCTGCCAAGGCATTGCCTCTTCCCAGCACAGGCTGGGAGGGCAAACTGTCCTCGGTGAAAGTTTCGTGGGGGAATCCCCAGCTCTGGGAGTTAAGATGCTGCCACCAGCTCTGGCTTTGGCCTGTTCTTGACGGGTGACGCTTCTGTGGAAGGAAAAGAAACTTGTTACAGAAACACAGACTGTAAATACCCTGCAGCCATCTCCTGAGGAGGATCCAGGGCTCAGAATCCGTCCTGCAGAGCAGCAAATGCTTGCACAGCACCTGAAATAAGAGAAGTTGGTTATAAGTAATCCCACGTTCCCAGTATGGCCCTTTCTCACAGCACCTGACGAATTCAAACAGTTTCAGAACACACCCAACCCAGTGAGCCACCAGCCCAATGACACAGATCCAGGGCAGGAGCCTTTTTTGGAGTGCAGGGGTAAGTCCAGCTCTTCCCCTGATCCCTCAGATTTGGCACCACGAGGCTCAGACAGCTGCAGCCACAGGGCCAGGCTGTGTTTTGCTTGGCTCCCGCTGCTGCCACCACACAGCGATGACATCTGAGCCCTGTTTACGAGTAAACAAGCACCAAAGAAACCAGCCCCATTCCCCACATCCCAGACTGCTCCTGGGCAGATTCCACACGGAGGAAATGGCTTCTTCCAGCTCCTGTTTGCACAAGCAGGGAGGTCCAGCTTCTGTGAGCGATGGCTCGGGGTTCTGCTGCCCCAGGAGAAGAGTCTTCACCAGTTTGAGTTTTCAGCATCTCAGCATGGACAGACACCTGTGTGAGCTCCTTCCTCACCAGGCAGGGCCACCAGTGCCCATCTGGTCACCTCCTTCACGGGCTCTCTCCCACTTCCCAGCTGAATTCCCATTGCACCATTCAGGAGCAGACACTCCTGTACCATCAGCTGTGTGCAGCTCGTGCTCCAACAGTCCTGGAGCTGAGGGACTCCAGTGATCCTCACCCAGCTGGTTCCAACCCCCGTGACATGAGGTGAGAAGAGCTACGAGTCCTCAGAAGCCTCCATGAGATCCCATGTTGTGCAGGGAGAATCCAATATCCACAAAACAACTGTCCCTGTTTGTGACGACGTGCAGGGCACCACTCTGAGTGCTGTGGGAGAGTCTTGCCTGGGACAAGCAGGGCAGGAATTCCTCATGGAGCTTCACAATGCAACAAGGTGTCTCAAGGCAGGTACAAAGGAAGGAGGAAACTCCTGAGGGAATAACCAGATGCCGACGGAACAGAGAGCAGAGCCTCGGGTCCTCTTGGGTGAGGGCTCAGCTGGACCTGCCACACAACGAGGGGGCAGCTGGCACAGCCCACTGAACAGGGCTCACACCAGGGAGCTGGGACTCCTTCCTGTTTTCTGGGACAACACTTACACTGGGAGAGGGTCCCAGACTACTGCGTGGAAGCCAAAGCTGCAGAGAGAGCATACCTGGGATCTTCTCTGGGAGCGGCTCCGAAGGAACTTCTGGAAGCTCCAACTGTTCCTGCAAGGACGTGAAAGACAACATGTGACACACATCTGGCAGTGATCACAGCACCTCCTGTATCTCACTTTATCTCCCATTACAACCAACTTCCTGAAAGTGGGGATTTTGATCCCAAGAACGTCAGTCCTACCTGAGTGATAGTATTTAACTCTTCTAGAATGGCATCTTCATCCTCCTCGGTCAGGCTGCCAGCCAGGAGCTCATCTATTTGCTGTGGGAGAGAGGGAAAGAGAGTTAATTCTCACTCTGATGGTTCTTAAATAGGGCTGGGAACTCAGTGCACATCCAAGGAACTGTGCAGAGCAGGCAGAGCCTGCTCCCAACAGCCGTACGTACCCTCTGGTACTCCACAGCATCCTGGGTTTCTCCTATTATTCTTTCTACTTCTTCTATGGACATCACCTGAAGGGAAGAGCCAAAGTCCAGGTGTGGGTGAGGCCTGCAGGGAGGCAGCTCCAGCCAAGCCCCTCTTGGCCAAAGGTGCTGAGCTGCCCCAGCCACACGTACCTGGTGCATTTTGTTCAGACACTCGTTGCCTATTTTCAGGCCCTCAATGACCTTCATTTCAATCTGGGTGAATTCAATGTCCTGGACCTGGAATGGAAAGGAGAAAGGGAAGACCCTGCCACACTTTGGCCAGGCACTGGCACAGGCTGCTCAGGGCAGGGGGGAGTCCCCATTCCTGGGGGAATTTAGCAGCCGTGTGGATGTGGCACTTGGGGACAGTGGTGGCCTTGGCAGTGCTGGGGAACAGTTGGGCTCGATGGCCTCAGGGGGCTTTTCCAGCCAAGGTAATTCCATGATTCTGTGGTTCCCATCAGCCAGACACAGGCTGCTGGGACCCCAGAGAAGCCCTTTCTGTACTGGACAGAATTTACACCAGCAGTGAGAAATATCCACACAAAAAGCTCGGCACAGGCAGCTCCACGAGCACGTCCAGCAGCCCTTGAACTGATTTCACCTCATTTTCCAGCTGCCAGTCTCAGCTGAGGCCTCCCCAAACCCAAACATATCCAGTTCTGAAATTACAGTTCTGAGACAAGCCCAAGGAAGTCTCCACTGCAGCCACTCACACTGTGAGTAATTTTAGTAATTTACAAAACAGTATTTAACACATAACCTGCCCTGCAGATTCCAAACACACACTCCCCCCTCTGCCTCTGTAAGGAACAGTCATGGCACATGTACAATTCTGGAGACATCTGCCCTTGGACAGAGGGCTAAACCCCTGCCAGGACTGGCAGCTGAAACGGAATTCCACAGGATCCAGGGGAGTGCCCACCCAGGAGCACAGATCAAGGCCCCCCCAGCGACTGGCCCTCGCTCACCATCCGCTCCAGGTTGCTGATCTGGTTCTCTGTTTTATCCAGGAGTTGCTCCTGGTATCGTTTCTTCTTCAGCAGCAGCATGGCTTTCCTGGGGGACACGGAGGGAGGAACACTCAGCACAGCTGAAACCAAATAAAGGCCAAAAGAACCCCAACAAAAAACCACATTTGTTCTGTGCAACTTGAGCCACGTGCAATGTAACTGGGCTGCTCCTGTGAAGAGCAAGGATGAGCAAACTGTGTGCCAGGGAGAAATTCTTGGCTGGGAGGGTGGTGGGGGCTGCCCAGAGAAGCTGTGGCTGCCCCTG
>NW_021939798.1:11833222-11849150 GCF_001715985.3 Manacus vitellinus
GGAATGGGGGGGCTACAGGGGATGAGGTTATAGGGAATGAATGATATAGGGCACGGAAATAAAGGGAATGGGGGCTATAGGAGATTGGGGGTATAGGGAAGAGGGGACTACGGGGGATAGGAATATAGGGAATGGGGGGATATAGGAGATGTGGAACATACAGAATAGCAGGGATAGGGAATGGGGTGCTGGAGGGGCCGGGGGCTACAGGGGCAACACTGAATTCTTTCACAGAATCATGGAATTGTTCAGGTTGGAAAAGTCCTCTGAGACCATCACATCCAACTGATCCCCCAGCACCGCCAAGGCCACAACTAACCCATGTCCCAAGTGCCACATCCACACTGCACTTAAAATCCCTCCAGGAATGGTCACTCCACCCCTGCCCTGGGCAGCTGTGCCAGGGCTTTCAGGGAAGGAATTTTCCCTCATATCCAATCCATCCAATCCAGCTCATTTCTCGGGGCTGCAGCCAGCACTCCAGAGCTGGATTTGGGCTCTGCAGAGCTGCATGGTGGGATCACCCTGTTCCTGCTGCTCCTGGGCTGGGACACGTGCCTGTCTCCCAACACCTCCCCCTGTAACTGGCCTCTTCCACGGGGAAACCACCTGGAGCCCAGCACCCCAAATCCAAGTCAGCTCCTTCCTGGGCCACAGCTGCCCCCGGCCCCCCTCCTGCCCCAGGAAAGGGTCCTCACACCAGGAAGTGTTTCTGCATTTATTTTTTATTAACCATTTATTTGTCTGTAATTGTTTTACTCTCACATTACAATCGTGTGGGGGTTTTTATATATTTTTTTTTAAATCTTATTTTTATAAAATAAATAGAGATAAGTGAACTTTTAAGGTAGGACACTCTCCAGATCCTTGGTTAAACTCCATGATTGAATCTCTGCATCAGACCTGTGGAAGCACAGCCCACACACGCTCAGGAGAAAGCTCAACAGCCCGAGTTCCTTGAGATCCCACGTCCTGGATGTGGGGCTGCACCAGAGCCTGGCAGGAGCAGCGGCTCCCACCACGCACCTTCCCCCTTCGCCAGGTATTTCCTGGTCCTTCAACAAATACACTGATATAAGTTAAAAATCTATTGTTTTTTTAAGCTGTGAATGTTAATGGGTTACGTGTGATCCCAAACTCTGGCTCTCCCATGGAGGGGACCCCGCCGGGGCCGCGCCGGAGCAGCGCGGGAGCGGGTCGGGAAGAGGCACAGCTCTGTTAGACCATAATTAACTTTGGGTAACTGAAAAGTGGATTTTTAGGTAGTTTTTAAGTTTAAAGCCTTTGATTCATCATCCTGTGACGTGGCCCTTGGCCTCCCTGACACGGGGGATGGTGCTCGGTGAGGCCCCGGCGCCCGGCCGTGGTTTGAGGACCCTCTCCCAAGCCTGAGTCCTGACATGTGGGTGGCACCTTGGGATGGCCACCAGGCCACCTCCCTGGGCCTGGCCCAGGTGCTCAGCACACGCAGGAACACGAGACGTGGGGCAGCAGCAGCAGTGACAGGTCAGACACACCACAGGGGGTGTGGCAGAGGTGAAGTCACCGTCAGCATAGGGACAGAAGGTTTCTCACCCCTTCCCTCACCAGTGTTTCCTTCACCATGGCTGGCTGTTTGCTGAGAGTCTGCAGATCCCATGAGACTGGCTGGAAGAAAAACTGGGAATTTCTGGACCTTGCAGGTTGCCACAGTCAGTTTTGCACAGAGCAAGTTCTGCTCTCAGCCAGGTACATCCCACCTCTGGAAGGAATCCTGTCCTTTGGCTTTGCCTCCCCCTTCCCACACCCATTTTCAGACCCTGCACGGATCCCAGGGGACAAAAACATTCATTATTGAGACATGGAAGGTGCGGAAGACGGAGCAGGCTCTCCCTGGGTAGCTGTGACAAAGGTGCTTTGCTCAAAGCAGGTGACCTGCTGTCTTCCCCCTCCTTAGTGATTCTCTCGTGCTCAGCCCAGGGGTTCCATGCCCAGTTCCAGGGACAGACAAGCCACAGCCGTGGCCACACAGCGTGTGCAGTGTCCAGCCCCTCACCACCACCTCAGTGACCACCTGCTCATGGACTGGCCCCGGGGCCCCCTCGCTGCCCGGGCAGAGCTCCCAGGGGACCAGACGTGTCTGTGGAGTTCTCTGTGGGCAGAAGGACAGGGGCAGCAGGAGGGACAGTGCCAAAGTGTCCCAGACTCCCCACCAGCACTGTGGGCTTGGGTGGAATTGGTGACACAAGTGACTTGCTCCAGGCTTGGTGGGATCGTTGGAGATCTTCGTTCTCTTCCTTCCCTCTTCTTCCTCATGTGCAGCCTTACAGTGTGGGGCATCCTGCCCTGCTCTTCTCATCTCCTTGAGCCCCTTCTCCCAGGATTCCTGCCTCCCTGGGCCACCAGGTCACCTTCTGTCCTTGCTTCCAGTGGAGAGGACGCTGCAGGGAGGGAGGAGGAGGTTCATGCAGAGGAGTCACTTCCCTGCCTCCCTTGCCCCGCTCAGCAGTGCAGGAGCAGGTACATCCCATGCAGACAGACAGCTCGGGTCTCGCTGCCCTGTCCCAGGAATTCTGTTTGGCACAGGGTTGGCAGCAGCGGGAGGGTCCCATGGAGCTGTAGGTGAGTCCTGACTTAGTCCTTGAAGCAACCTACGCTCCAGTAAAACAAGGAACAAAGACTAAAACAAGACCCTTCTCAAGGGTGTTGCCTCATCCAAGTCCTTCCAAGCTCAGGAGCCGTGTTTCTGACAGAGAAGCCAACCACTGGAAACAAAAATAAATGTTCCTTTTCTGTAGCTTTTAGAGGATATAGCTGGAAAACGAAACAAAACAAAAACAAAAAAAGGAGATTGTCTCTTCCCCTTGTCAAACCCATCAGTAGCTAAGTCAGAAGAACAAATGTTCAAGTTATGGGGTGCAGCAGCAGCCAACACGAAACATTCAAGTCGATGATTTCACTATGTACAGGAGGCCCTGCCCCGACCCGCTCGCTCGCCGTTATCTGATCCGCTTCTCCACCGAGTACACCGAGATGTAGTAGTCATTGCTCCCGACGGCCAGGTGGGGCTGTGGGCAGAGCACACGCACAGTCACGGCAGCAGTCAGGTTGGAAAAGCCCTCCCAGCCCATGGATCCCCCCTGTGCCCGATGCCCACCCTGTCCCCCAGCCCAGAGCACTGAGTGCCATGGCCAGGCTTTCCTTGGACACCTCCAGGGCTGGGCACTCCAAACCTCCCTGGGCAGCCCCTGCCAAGGCCTGACCACCCTTTCCATGAGGAAATTCCTCCTCATGTCCAACCTGAACATCCCCTTGAGGCCGTTCCCTCTCCTCCTGTCCCTTGTTCCCTGGCAGCAGAGCCCGACCCCCCCCAGCTCCCCCTCCTGTCAGGGAGTTGCAGAGCCAGAAGGTCCCCCCTGAGCCTCCTTTTCTCCAGGCTGAGCCCCCCCAGCTCCCTCAGCCTCCCCTCCTGTGACTGCCTCCCCAAAGGTCCAGGTGTGGAGCAGTGACAGGGGCAGGTAAGGGTGACATTCCAGCAGGGACCCGCGGCTGCTCCGGCTCTGAGTGCGTCTGCTCTGACGCATTCCTGCAGCACCCACACTCCCAGCCAGTTACAGGCCCATTTCAGCCACAGGGAGAAATTATGGGGACTATTAGCTGCCAACTGCCAACATAATTTCTCTAAATGGCTGCAAATCTGCTCTTAGGAGGTGCCTGGGCTGAAAGGGAGCATTTCCTGCAGTGAGGGATGGGACAGACCCGGCCGGGAGCCCTGGGCTGGACAGGGCTTTGCTTTGCTTATTTGGCAAACCCATTTTGGGTGATTTTCCCCACTTCTTCCTCCATCCCCAACTGCAGGGCAGCAAAATCGCTCTTGGCTTCCTACAAAGAGGCTTTTCAGAACTGAGATGAGCCTTCCTTTACCCCTCTACCTTCAGGATGCCAAACACACATCCCTCAGGCAGGAAAACCACCTTCCCCCTCCTGCTCATGCCAAACCCTCACAGGGTCACACAGCTCCTCCCTCCCCTTCTCCAGGCCCTTGATCCTTCCCACCGCCCTTCTATTACATATTAAATATTTGTGTGCTGATCTGCAGGTTTCTAAAATAACTGTTTTAACTCCTTCCTGTTTTCCCATCCATTCACGTTGTTCTCTCAGGTTTTCCATCTCCTTTGTTTCTTCTCATCCCTGGGTGAGCAAAGTCCACCACGCAGATGGGACCTGCCTCCTACTTGAGCAGCAACCAGATTCTCTAACTGCTGTGACATATTCCAAATTTCCTTTTGTTCTGATTCATTCCAGCCTTTATCAGCTTATGCCTTCAATTTCTGCAGTTCTCCCATTTTCCTGACGTGCAGTTTTTTCCTGCACAGCATCAGCTTTACGTAAAACAGCGGGAGAGCAGCCCCAGAGACCTGGGGTGAGACCCCTCTGCAGAGCCCAGGCAGGGAATAGAGAAGCACACGAAATTTGGAAGTGTGAGCCCTCCCACACAGACACTAAGACATGCCAACCCCAAAGCCAGGCAGGGGACACAGACCCAGTGAGGGTGGAAGGCCAGGCAGCTGATGGCTCCGACTCTCTGTCCCATAAACCCGTCGTAGTATTTGATGTTGTTGATCAGCTCCCCGTTCCCGTTGTAGATAGCAGTGAACTGATTCATGGAGCCACTGGAAGGGAATGGAGAGAACATGGAGTCACTGGGAATGCTGCCTAGGGACAACACTGCTGCCTGGCAGAGCTGTGTGTCACACCAGTGTGCAGAGAGTTCTGGAACACACAAGGCCCCAGGAATGATGTCTGTGGGGGCAAATTTTCCCCTCCAGGGTCCCAGGACTTACCAGGCGAAGAGGTTGGCCTGGGGATGGATGTCGAGGGCCGTGAGCCCCTTGACGATCTGCAGGACCTTCATGGACTCGGGCATGCGGGGGTCGAAGAACCGCACGTCCCCGTTGACGCTGCCAACACAGGAGTTCCTCAAGGTCAGGCTGTGCCCCAGGCAGATCCCAAAGCCCAGGACATGGAGCTGCAGGGCTGTCTGTGAGCTGACTGCCTCAGTGGGAAATGAGGACAGAGCAGAACTGTGCCCTTGCCTTCCCCCTCAGCATGGTTGAGTTCTCACCAGTGTCACTCACATGTGGTCCCATCCACAGCACATTCAGTGCTGAGCAAACAGCCCTGCTCTGCCCTCAGGAGTGATCCCTCACTGCCTCCATCGCTCACAGCTCATCACCCAGCGTGTCTGTCACACCCAATAGACCCAGCTCCACGTCAGCCCAAATTCCTGCTGCTTGGCACAGCAGGAAATTGCATTAGAGAGCTCTGAGCAGATGGGATGTGCTGGTGCCATCCATTACTCCAAGTGTCTGGACACAGCCACACCAGTCAAAGGTGACCAGGTCTAACAGATCCTGTGGATGCTCAGGCCAGGTGTCATCCCAGGGATGGCTTTGTCAGGGAAGAGGGGAGGAAGCAGCAGCAGCAGTGACAAGGTATTGTGTTTTCAAACACAAATGACTCCTGTTTGTTAAGGATCTCTGAAATCCACCCTGAGAATCCTGTCTGTGAGATGCCAAGAGGGCACAAACCTCTGACAGCCCTGGAGCCAAGGACTGGAGACTGCTTCAGTGCATCTGTTGTGAGCTCCTTGTAATCATGGAATTATGCAGTGGGGTGGGCTGGGAGGGAATTTAAAGCCCATCTCATTCCCACCCCCTGCCATGGGCAGGGACACCTTCCACTATCCCAGGTTGCTCCAAACCCTGTCCAACCTGGCCTTGGACACTTCCAGGGATGAGGCCAAGACACTGGTCAGCTGGGGCACAGAAAGACAAACAGAAAAGTCTCCCATGGCATTTAAATCCCAGATGATCTGATCCTGTTCTGCCAGCAGCATCTGTGAGGCCTCTGGCACCACAACTTTAAAGAGTTATTTTTCCCAAATCGCTGATGGCCACACAAATGTGAATCACTCAGTGGAGCTGAGAACAATGGAAGCATTAATCAGAATATTGCCTTCAGTTTCCCTACCTCTGGAATAACTAATGCTGACCAAAAGGCTGTTCCACAGCATTACTTAGAGCATTGTAAGAAGCTGCAACTCCAGCTGTCCCATAATTAAGTTTAAGAGAAATTAAACTTGATTTACATCCTAAAGACTAGATGGAAATAGTGTTTGAGAAATCAAATATAGAGTGACTTCATGTAAAGCTTTGGACCTTTACAGGACTTTAAAATGGTTCTGAATGTATAGGGAGACTGGAAGAGCTTCAGCATGGAAGTGAAGCTCTGTGGGGAGGGATGACACAGGAAACACATCCCAGTTGGACAATAACAGGCAACAGGAAGCAACAACTGAACACAACATCACTGGGGAACCAGTGCTGGGTGATGGGGAGCTGCAGGATCCAGCTGGAGTTACACTCCTGTGTCCCAAATCCCTTCCTGGGCCAGGGAAAAAGTTCTGCTGAGGCTCAGAGAACTGCTCCATCAGCAATAACACCTTTGTGTTTCACAGGGAATAGTTACACCACTATGTCCTAACATTTGTTTTTCTTGGATCTTGCTGTCAGCTGAAGCAGAGGGAATGGGGAGGAACTGAAGAAGAGAGTGAACTGGGAGGAACTGGGAGTGAGGTGGCTCATGTGCACGACCTGAGCTGCTCTGGGAGGAGACCAGACCTGTTGTTTGAAGCACAACATCTCCTCACAGCCCTCCAGCCCCGAGAGCAGCCCGGGCTGAGAAGGGCCCTGAGGAGAGGGGACACCCAGCCCTCGGCCCCGGGGCACACAGACCTGACCCCCGGAGGAGCTTAGGGAAAGGAAGATTAAAAACTCTAATATGGGAGCTCGACAAATCTGGCAGCTGCATCACATAATCCCCTTCCTGAAAATCTTCATACATTTTTGCTGGCCCATCCCCCACCTCAGGAATGTTCTGAATCCCAGAAAACTACGCTTTGTTTCCATTTTGTAATCAAGAAAAAAGAGGCTCTTTGTGTGCAAACAGTGGCTTTGTGACAATAAATTATATTCTGCTGTTCTTTAATGGCCAAATCAGTATATGCTGCTCTCGCTGCAGTATTTACCAGGCGGCAGAAATGGATTTATGTGTAGAAAATTGCCAGGCAGCACAGTAATCCTGCCCAGCAATATGCCTGACAGATGCAACATCAGCCTTCCTCCTCGTGTTCTCTCCCAAATGACCCCACGGAGACATTGGCAATAAAGACCCACCACCACAACATATTCTATATCCAGCTTCGGCTCCTGCCTCGCTCCCTTCCTCCCTCACACGCCTCGTGACGGTGATTCCAGCATCTTGTTTACTCCCAAGCCACACCAACAGCCTTCCAAGGAAAGCTCCACATCCCTTTTTGCCTTCTCCCCACTGAGTTTGGAGCAGGAGTTAATTACTGACGCAAACGTCAAACTAAAGAGCTTTACCCTCTCAGCTCTTGGGATACCAGAGGCAGAATTTAAAGGGGAAAACAAACTGTGTGCAAGGGAAAACAGCTCAAAGAGTAGAATATCGTGTACCTGACGCTCATGATGTTGCCCTCGGGGTGTTTCTGCAGGTAGGCCTTCACCACCCAGGCCGTGTGCTCCCGGTAGGTCATGACCCGGCTGGGGAACAAGGAGAGACACGTTTGGAGGGCAAAGAGGAGGAGGAAGCACGAGGATCCCAGGGAGCCTGGGAAGGAGAGGGAATTACCATTCACTGAGGGCCATCCTCCTGTCGAACACGCGGATGGAGCCGTCCCCCAGCCCCGCCACGATGAGCGAGCGGTGGGAGTCGCAGGAGAGGCTGGTGACACAGCTGTCAGCTCCAGTGGGGATGTCCTGGGGAGAGAGCACACCACAGCCACGCTGAGACCACGGCCTGCCCTCACTCACTGCCCTCACGGTCCTACACCAAGGTCCTGCCCCATCCCTGCAAGTGTCCAGGGCCAGGTTGGACGGGGCCTGGAGAAACCAGGGCTAGTGGAAGGTGTTTCTGCCCATGGCAGGGGGTTGGACGAGGTGACCTTTAAAAGTCCCTTCCAACCCAAACCATTCCATGATTCCATGACTGCCAGCCTGCTTTTGCAGTGCTGCTCAGCTGCTTTTACTAGTTTTAACTGAAAATGTGTTTCCTCCCAACAGGCACAGGGATTATTCCGAGCAATCCTTTTGCCTGTAGCAAGTAAAAGAGAGCAAGTGGGTGGAAGGTGGGAAGGGACCTTAAAGTTCACCTCATTCCAACCCCCTGCCCTGGGCAGGGACACCTTCCACTAGCCCAGGTTGCTCCAAGCCCCTCCAACCTGGCCTTGGACACTTCCAGGGCTGGGGCAGCCACAGCTTCTCTGGGCAACCTGTGCAGGACCTCCTGGAGCTGCAGGAGCTCGTTTCACACTTCAATCCTATTTTTGCCTCTGTGCAGATTCACCTTTGGAGCTGCTGTTCCAGCCTGGGCTGAGCTGGGAGAGGCACCAGCCCCGGGGTTGCTCCAGCCCCAGCCCACCCCCAGCTCCTCCTTTGAAGCAGCAACACTCAGCAGAAGTGCAAATGAAGCACTTGTTCCTGCAGCTCCAGCCCAAGTGCTTCCAGAGGTGTGGGGTTTTGTACTTCAAAGAGGGAAGGCACCTTTATCCTCCTGGATTATTCCTGCTCTTTGTGCTGATTCTCACTTTCCCAGTTACTGAGTCAGGAAGTTCCAATCACTTGAATTTCAACACAACCCAATCTTTCCAATTAAAAAAAGAAACAACATGTTTTTAGACACTTTCGGTGCAATCATTAATCATCATAATTTAAAAGATTTTCGCCTCCTGAATTTTGCTGCTCCCTAATTTACATAGAAAAAAATAATATGCGAAAGTAATTAAGATTAACAGAGGCTTAATTATCCTGCATCGTGGGGTCAAAGTGTCGCAATTAATGTTCATCCAAGGGTAATTAATTTCGAGAAGCTTTGAAAACTCGACTTCCTTTTTATTCCAGCATGGTGCCTCCGTTCTCACCGACCAGCTGCTCCTCCTTGGAATTTCTGAGAAACTTCCATGTGGTTAGGAATGACATGAACTCCTGCAGTGCCTTTTATCTGTTCTGTGGCACGGAAAGTTACGTGGGACTGAAACTGCCCTCGTGGTGCCTCGTTTGAGGTGTGAACACCCCAGGTCCTGGCTCAGGTGTGGACTGAGCAGGTATGGAAGTGCTCTCCACATGGACTCAGCTTTCCTGGACACACACCTTTGGCTGGGAAGCACTGGAGCAGTGCTGCTCCATCACCAGCTCCGTGTGTGTCCCAGAGGAGCAGAGATGGCAGCAGAACGTCCAAATGCTCCACCACCAACCCAACTCACCCCTGAATTTCCTCACAAATCACAGAATTGTGGAATGGTTTGGGTTTAAAGGGACCTTAAACCTCATCTCATTCCACTGCCTATCCCAGGTTGCTCCAAGCCCTGTCCAACCTAGTCCTGGACACTTCCAGGGATGGGGCAGCCACAGCTGCTCTGGGCAACCTGTGCCAGGGCCTTTAAAGATTTACAATATTTCAATTACATGCTAATTAGGAAACCCAATCTGCATCCTGGTGCCTGCCTCTGGCTTCCAGATCCTCACCCTCCCCAAACACTGCTGCCTGTCCAGAATAACAGCAGCAACTTCTAAGAAAGCCCTGACACTCCCTGAGTACATGTGTGGTTTTACTGATCTTGGACCATGACCCTGGGGCAGGGAAGCAGAGAAGCAGAGCAACAGCAGCTCCAGGAGCTCCAGGACCTGGCAGCTCCTCACAGGTGAGTCTCAGCTGCTTTGGGATAACTCACCCACGGGATGTGCTCCAGGAGGGAAAAGGTGCCTGGGACAAGCACACAGGTGTTACCTGTACTTTCATTTCCCGATCCGTGTCCCAGATCCGGATTATCCGCACATCTCCCGAGGTCATCAGGAGCCCAGTCTCTTGTTCCCAGTCGACCACCATCCCTGCCCCTAGGACAGAACACAGGCAGGGGTGCAAATCAGCATCAGCATGGGCAGAGCTGCACTCATTCAGAGCATCAGCTCTCCTGACCTCGTGTGTCAGACACTGCCATTGTCAGAGGAAATGGAAAATCACACACACACATCCACACATCCCCCAAAGGGGATCCAATCAGCTGCTCCTGGATTGGAGCCCAAAATGCCTTTGTCCCCTTGTCTGAGTGCTCAGAGAGGCAGCCAGTCCTGGCAGCAGGGGAGTACAGCTTCCAGGACACTGCTGGGGACTTCCAAGGGGCCAATAAATTATCCAGCACCTCATGAGAACTCTGGATTAAATAATGATTGAAGACTCAACTGGTGACACCTCACAGAGCAAGACCTGAGAGCCTCTGGATCACCACAATTCCTCGTTCCAACACAAAGATGTGGGAAATGTTTCTCAACAAGGAACAGCAAAGTCAGTCAGCTGCAATATATTGAATTTAACAGCTGGTGGGAGCACAAACCAGTTTGCTGCACAGACTGGTAAGGACGGGAACACCCTGCAATGACAACACTAAAATCCTTTACAAGAGCTTTTGCTCCTCATCTCTGAGGGCACAGACCAATCTTCAGGTGAAGTTCAGAACAACATCCCATCCATTTTGTAAGAGCATGACAAGGGATTTTCTATCCTCAAAGCACCTGACACCTGCTTACAGACAGACTGTGTGTGCTCATGAACCTTGCTGGGACAGAATTCCCAGAGCAGGGTGAGTGTAGGTCACCTCCTTTCTGGGAAACATTGGCAATGAACCCCCTGATTCTGGTAGGGGAAAACCTCCAAGGAACAATTCTTGTACATTTTACTGGAAGGCACTCTGTACCTGTGTGCTGCCTCCACAGCTCAGGAATGTCCTGTTCAAAGCAGAGCCACACACCCATTATTGTTTGCTTTTAATGCTGCAAAGGCTGAGCAACCCCAAATCTATGGGATTTCCAGGGAGACTCCCATTCATCCATTACAAACAGAAACAAGAAATCCCGGGAGCACCACAGGAGGGAAGCAGAGAAGAACTCCAGGTTTGGTGCCTGTTTGCAGCCCCTGGGGCAGGGCAGAGGCAGCAGCAGCCCTGGCTCCCACAGCAGCATCCCTGCCCTGCAGAGCAGCATTCCTGCCTCCCAGAGCAGTTGTCCACCCTCTCCTCTGTGCCAAACCGAGCCTCTGGTGCCGAGCAGTGTTTCATAACCACACACAGCCCAGAGTCAGAACCCTCTGCAATGCATCAGGACTGCAGCTCCTGCCCTGAGCCACTCGCCTTCAGCACCATTCCCGTGTCTCCACTCCACAGCTTGCTTGTCCAGAAGGTACAAATGTGAATTTTTCTGCATTTACTGCCAGGAATCAGCCCCAGCAAGAAATTTAAGCCTACCCCAACATGCTCTTTGTCACCAAAGGGCCACAAGTACTTTGTACCAGAACAACCACCTTTACAGGGCACAAAAGGAAATGACAGAAACATCCTATAAACACTGAGTTTTCCTCAAAGATGACGGAATGACCCTGTTTTGCACAGATCCAGATAAAACATTTTCCCATCTGCCCTTCCTGAGCATCACAGCTGGCCAATTCCTGATCCTGCTGCATCCACGGAGGAGATTGCTGACATTTATTGACAGTCCATCACCTCACTGCAGGAAATTCGGGACTCCGGGCTGAGCTGGGAGCTTGGATCTTTATCTTTAGTCAAATGGGTTGTTCCTTCAGATTGCCTGGCAGCTCGGAGGGCTGGAGAGCTGAGGCAAACAAGCAGGCAGTGATTGAGATGATAAACATCACTGAAGTGTTTGCATTTGTCATCTCGTTTATGGCCCATGTGACAAGATAAACCTGGCAGCTGAGATGGATCTGGCCATTACCATCCCTGATGGAGTTCAGCAGGCAAAGTGTTCTAAGGCAGCTTTAAACTCCCAATTTCCCAGTTAGGTTCCCCGTTTAAGCCAAGGTGTTTTTGTCTGATCAGCACCAAGCCCTGTCTGGCTGCAGCTCCAGGGGCTGTTCGTGCAGGGGGACGCTCCCACCGCACCCCAGCCATGCCCTGACCAAGAAGGGGAGCCCAGGATGTGACTGGGAATGCTGAACCAGAACTCCAAGCTGTCTGAAGAGAAGAAAAGCTTTTGTACATACATTTAAGTCATTTGGAAGTGGGTAAGGGGGAAGGAAATGTTCCATCCAAAGCACACACTGACAGTGTGGAACGAGACAGAAATAGCTGAACTATTTCCATGTACGAGCAAACGTTCTCCTGGTAGAAATGATCCAGGATTGGCTCATGTTTCCATGCTAAATTCATAGTATTTTGGGACGAGAAGCAAACGTGGGACTTAATACTCACGATCATTTCCTTTTTAATTAACAGAGGTCCTTCTCCAGGATGTTACAACCGAGCCTGCAGCTCACCCGCCGCGTTCTGGCTCACGGCTTTGGCACCTGAGCTGCTCCTCAGCCTCCTCCTGGCAGGAGGGTGATGCTCTGTGCACCTGTGCGACCCCACAGCCGGGCTCTGCCCCACCTCCTGCCCTTATTCCACACTCCCACCTCCTCACAGAATAGGAATAACGGGGACAAGGCTGTGACACGGCCTGACACAGGCCAGGGGTGGAACCCTGGGGCTCCCAGAACGCAAGAACTGCCCCAAGTGGCGTCCCAGCCCTGCACTGCTGCAATGCATCAGGAGTGAGGATCACTGTTTGCCCCTAAGGAGTATTATGTTCTCAGATAATGAGCAACAAATATTCCACAGCTCAGGAAAAACGATTTTTAAAGGTCCGTGGTGAGTTGTTGTTTTTAGGTTTGTTTTTTGTTTGGTTTTGAGTCTTTTAACACCAGCACTTGCAGCTCCGTATGACGTCAGTTTACACACACCAACAGCCCTTCCTGAAAGTGTGACTTCCCATGGCTGTTCCCTCAGGATTCCCTCTGAGCAATTGGTCTGGATGGGACAGTTCCCTGGATAAATTTCCATAACTAACCCTGGTGAAAGCAGCTGCATTTCCAGCGTCTGCCTTCATTTGTAACGTCACTGGAACGTGGCCAGCCTGTCCTTGGCATTTCCACGGGATCGGGAATATCCACATGGAACACAACATAAAAGCATCTTGGATTCTGACTGATCATTTTTTAATCATGGGCCCTCCTGGTTGAGCAGTAAAGCACATCCCTGCTTTAATTTCCAGGAAGCAGTGGGAGGGTTGGATGACCTCACTCATCATTAATTTCTACAACATCCTCTCAAAAAGTGTCACTCTCCTCCTGCCAAGGACTGCACAGCGAGGGACAGCAGGAGCTGGGATGCTGGGAATCCAATTAAAAGAACACAAACCCCTGGAGCTGCAATTCCTCCAGTGATCTTATTGCCATAAAATAATCTGACCAAGAACATGGTGCTTTTCCCAAACTTCTTACTCCTGAAGGGCAAGGCACCAGCACCCCCTGACTCCTGCCAGCTCAGCTGCCTTCCCAGTGCTGAATGTCCTGGCTCAGACTTTGCTCCGTGCTCACACCAACTCCAGGGATTCCCAGAATAACCTGCCCAGTGGCCTGACAGGACCTGGCCCAGTAAGCCACTGGGGTTTCTTTAATTTATCCCTGACCTGTGAGACAGCCCCCAGTGATGCCAGAATGAAGAGACCTTCCCAGTCTTCCTTCTGGTAAAAATTCCTCATGGAAGCCTCAGTGATGAGAACAGATCTTCTGTATTATAATGACAAACCCAGGATATTTTATCATAAAATCATGGAATGGTTTAGGTTGGAGGGGACCTTAAAACTCATCTTGTTCCACCCCCTGTCATGGGCAGGGACACCTTCCACTAGACCAAGCTGATCCAAGCCCTGTCCAGCCTGTCCTGGCACACTTCCAGGGACGGGGCAATATCTAACTATTGCTGATGTATTTTGCTGTCAGGCAAAGAGCTGTTTCCATACATATTTAAGAGTTCTTCAGTGGGATGGGAGGAATCCTTGTGCTGCATTTGTCCCCAGGAGGACTGAAGATGCTGGGGAAGGCTTGGATCGATCTGTGTGCCGGGACTGTGGTCGGGTGGCGTCAGTGGGATCGATCCAACCGGAGCGGCCGGAATCCCCTCCAACTGCTGCATGCCCTGCTCACCGAGTGGGGAATTCCCTGCAGCCAAACCGTGCTAATTTTAGCCTTTGCTGGTGGATTTGGGAGTGAAGTGCAGGGCAAGGCACTCACAGCAACACAGCAGCTCTGCTAACTCCTGCCCCGCCAGAGAGATGTGCTAAAGTGGAGCTAATGAGCTCTGAATCACCTCCTGCCACCAGAGCCTCGGTGATTAATCAGTGCAGACACAGCCAGCTCTTATCAGTCAGCAAATATTAATAATTGATGAACATCCTGAAGTGACGATGTCACCATGAACAGCCAGGGACGCTCGGCCGTGCACACCCCCAGGATACCCTGACACATCACCATCTGTTCCCCCCAAGCCCTTGGCAGCTGTGGGAGAAGAGGGGTCAGGATCCAGAGTTTCAGAGACCCTGCACAGCCTTCCACCAGCCCAGGTTGCTCCAAGCCCTGTCCAACCTGGCCTTGGACACTTCCAGGGATCCAGGGGCAACCACAACTTCTCTGGGCAACCTGTGCCAGGGCCTCCCCACCTCACAGCCAAGAATTCCTTCCACAGATCTAACCTAAATTTCCCCTCTTTCCTTTTTGGCATATCCTTGCCAAAAGTCCCATACTCTGAGGCTCCTGGGAAAGATCCATCAGCATCTCCTCTTCCCATGATCTTTACAGCTGAAGTGTGTTATAAATAAACCCACAGTAGCTTTATGGTGGTTCCCCTTTCGAACCTGTCACTCAAACCCTTTTGTCCAGGGATGCTTTGATACCTTCCTGGAAAAGAGACACTTGAACATCCCACCCACACCTCCTCTGGCTGCAGGGAGCTCAGAGAGTCTGACATGAAGACTCCCTGCTCCCAGCAGTGGCTGTGCCTGCCCAGGGAGTTCCCTGCATTCCTCGCAGCTGTCACGGACACAGACACAAGTCAAGGGATGGGAGAGGTGGAAGCAAAGCTTCCCAGGAACCACAGGGACCCAGCAGTCATTCAAACCACACCAAAAACCCAACCAACCACCCCAAAGGTGGCCAAGGAGCTCCTCCCACCCACCTGAGCACAGGAACAGGAAAGCAGCACTCACCTCCCTGCTTACTTCTGTCAAGATAGATTGAAACCCTTCGGGCCAGACCTGTGAGGAGACAGGGATGAGGGGTTGGTGCTCAGGGTGAGTCGGTCAGCCAGAGCAAAAATAATCTTAAAAAAGGATTAGAAAAAGCAATTCAAATTAAAGATCCCAAAAGAGAAGCAGCAGCACCCAGAGCAGCACATGCCTCCATCCGAGCGCGGGCACTCGTTCCAGCACAGCATTCCTGGGAAGCCACCAGCCTGTCATGTGGAGCGAGGGCTTGGGCTGCCTGACAGCAGCACAGAGCTGACATTTCTGCTGGAACAAGGAGACCATCCCCTGCCTCAGCTGGTCCCAGTTCTCAAGTAGGTTGGGAAGTGACAGACGGATCTGAGCACAGAGCACGGGGCTGCTGCTGGGGGAGGTCGGGGCTCCTCTGCCCACACCTGGGTGGGCAGGCAGGTAACCAGCACCCTGAGAGTGCAACAACTCATGGGTGCTCTGTTTGAAGAGCTCCTAAATGGGAAGTGACCCCAGATACAGACTGGTTTCAGCCATGAAACCCCCAGGCAATGAGAGCAGAGCAGCAAATGGGGGTGAGAAATTGTGGGGCCACCCTGGAGAATCACAGAATCCTGAAATAGAATCCCAGAATGGTTTGGGTTAGAAGGAACACCTTAAAGGCCATCCAGTTCCACCCCCTGCCATGGGCAGGGACACCTCCCACTAGCCCAGGTTGCTCCAAGCCCTGTCCAACCTGGCCTTGGACACTCCCAGGGATGGGGCAG
>NW_021939798.1:11849290-11853091 GCF_001715985.3 Manacus vitellinus
CAAGTCCTTCAGAAGTGATATCCTGGTTCCCTTTACTGGCTGGAGAGGGAAAACACCACAAGGATCTGCAGGGAGCACACAAGGAACGTTTGATGACTGTGAACCAGCTGGCCCCACTTCTGCATTTTTCCAAATTCCAGAACTGTGCTGTTTTCAAGGACAAGGCCTTTCTGACTGTGGAGCTGTGGCTTGTTCCCTTTGTCACAGAGACCCCCCAGGTTGCTGTATGAGAACACGCTCACACCAGGCTACAGGTCCCTGTGCTGCTCCCCAGCCTGCAAACACTCTTTTCTAGAGAAACTGCCAGAACTCCCAAAGTCTCCTGCTGAGAAAGCACAGCTCCAGAGCACATCAGGTCTATGTTCCTCCTACGCTGCTCAAGAGAGGCATATTCCTCTTGCCTTCTGGAAGTGGGAAAATGGCCCAGGAAAGTCATGTTCTGGTTGTTCTCAAGAGCAAGTCAGAGATGAGTGTGGCATTATGACACAGGGGAAATGCTGGGAGAGGAGGGAAGGAAATCAATAGTGGGAGCAAACAAATTCCTGTAAAACTCCTGAGCTCTGCAGCTTCAAAGATGCATCTTCAGTTTTATGAGCCAGTGCTGGACCACAACTATGGTCTTGGCACCAGATGACTGTGAAGAGTCTCATTTCCACGGGGACTTGCTCCACATAGTTCTTTTGAAGTGGTACATTTATTTCTCTCTCCACAAAGGGATCTGTCCTTCTCTTCTGCCAAACCTGCTGCGAAGGTGGAAGGCAAAGAAAACAGGCCCCAGACTGCTTCCATCCATAAGGGAAAGAAAGAGGCAAAAACCCTCCTGTTCTGGTAAAGGCAACCACCCAACTCTCCAGCTCACTCAGCTCTGAGCCTGTTCTGCAGCATCAGATGGTGACAATCCTTTCAGGGGGTAAACCCTGGGCAGGGTAAGGGACAATCATGCAAAGTGCACATGGAAAAGAAGGCAGGAAAACGGGATGGGGCTGAGGGAGCTCAGTGGGCAGCTGTCACCACCCTCCCTGAACATCATGAGAGCTGACAGTCAGGGCAGTCCGGGGGAATTCCCAGCACCAAGATGCAAGATCCTGAATCCAGGGATGGGAAACATTAACCAACGTGCAGGAAAGCTGGTGTTGGCAAACAAATACAGAGTGACACTACAAAGGGCATCTCGTGATGGATCTTGGACCTGTTCTGCCCAAGCAGAGCCAGGCCTTTCCCTCCCAGTGCAGCCCCACTGTGTCCCTCCTGCTCTTGCTGACACCTCTAAAGGGCAGGTTGGGACCACGTCGATCTGCACAGCGGGCTCTGAACTTTCAGCAGCTCCTAATCAGTTCTGAGCACATCCCTCAGCGAGGCAGAGCCTGGACTCGCCTCAAACACAGCTCCTCTTCCCTGAGACAAACTGTGAGGAGTTAAGGGAAACATAACAGACAGGAGCTCACCCAGGCAGCACCAGGAAAATCCAATGAATAGCTAAAAGAGCTGTGTCAGACTCCTGGGATGAACCACATCAGCTCAGAAATGAGAATTGTCAGCTTTTAAGGTCAGGATGAATGATGATGGTCATCTCATCTGACCTCCCGCATAGCACAGGCCAGGGAGCCTCATCCAGCAGTTCCTCCATCAATCCCACAAAGTGCTGATTGAACTACAGCACACACAGGAAAACCTGAAGCCTTGATTAAAAATATTCAAGTGACAGAGAATTGCCATTAGAGCATCAGTACCTGACAAGGTCTCGGATGGACGGAATGTCCACCTCCTGTAATGCCCTAAAACCTCCTGTAATGCCCTAAAACCTCCTGTAACGCCCTAAAACTGACTTCAGGGTTACTGATTTTCTGGTTTCATCCTACATGTGGCTGGATGCCAGTATTCCTTTTTACACCCTTCTCTACCCAACTTTTATACCATTCCAAGCAGGCCAATGTCTCACTGTGCTGCCCTTCTGCACGTCCCAGATTTAGACTGCACTTCCTTTGCCACCTCCTGACCCACAATAAACAGCGAAGAACAAGTGCCAAAGTTGGAGCTCGGATTGAAGGACATCACAGGTGCAACATGCAAAGCTGTACAAAGGCTGGTTTTTACCTTCCCCCCAAGAGGACTCCGTGGGGACCCACCTCGTGTGGTTGGCAGCATGTCCGACAGCCCCTGCCAGGCCGTCACCATCTCTGGGTTCTTCTCCAGGTCTGCAAAGTTCTTCCACACTCTGATGGCACCATCATCTTGGGGAGCACAGGGGGAGAGAACACAAAGCAATGTCACTGCTGATGCAGCTCTCACAATTCCTCGTGCATGAGGAAGAAGAGAAGCAAAACCGTAGTCGCACAGACTCCAAAACTCAAGAGTGTCACTTGAACTTAATTATTTTTGTTAGAGTTGTTTTTCCTCTCTAATCACACATCTGTGAAACCTAAAGCTTTGTTCTACTGGAACTGTTCTGGAAGAGCTTTTCTCCTTCCCTTGAATAACACCTGACATTACATGTCTCTCCATTTCCCTCAATCATTCATTTTCTCCAGGATTCATCTCTGTCCTCCTCGCTATTGGTGCCGAGAGCTACATAAGTACCCACTCAACACAAAACAGCCCCACAGAAGCAGCTGAACCAAAGCCCAGCCCATCAGCAGCAAATCTTTCAAGAACATTGTGTATTTTTTCAATTTTCTCCCCATCTGTGAAACTTTTGTGCTAAGAATCAATAAATTGAAAGGAAAACGTCCTAAAGGCCCTCTCAGCTCCTCTTCCAGCTCCCTTAATTACACCCAACCTGCACAGTTCAGTGGGAAGTTGGAGAAGCTGTTGAAAACACTCCTACTGACAGGTTTGGAATGGTTCCTTGGGAGAGGAGCTGATCTGACTCACAGCTTTACAGACCAAAGAATGGGGCAGAGCTCTTCATGCAATCCCACATGATGCAACAGGGCCTTCTGGAGAACTGCTGAGGTGAGAGATGGACTAGAGAGAAACTCAGAACTACCTGAAAAGTTCAGTGCTTAAGCTGAGCCTCGCCTGCTCTGCACTGAAAACAGCACAGGGAACAGAATTTGAGTTCTTAAATTGTGGCTGCTGCATGATTTCAGCTCAGGACAACAGCTTTAATGAACTAAAATCCCCTTTGCCCAGGTGTTCTACAGGGGGAGGTGACCCTGCTCTTGCAATGATAGGTAAAGATTCAGAATGAGGTAACGAATAAAGCTGGGACTGGGAATGGAACACTTCAAGTGTTTGACTTGTCAGTCCTTTGAAAATCTTTCCAGCACCTAGTTAAGAGATTTCAGGACTGCCAGAAACAACCTTCAGGTTTGATCCTGGAAATGGCCTCCTCAGCTGAGAGCAGGCAGGTGAGTGCAGGGGAGGGAAGGGTCAGGCTGGGACAAATCCAGAACAGCTCACCCAGACTGGAATTCTGCAAAGGCCCCCCAGTCCTGCCCTTATACATGGGAAAATGTGTTCTCTACCTGTGGCAGTCAGCAGCAAGGAGCAGTCCTGTCCATTCAGGTACTCCATCGCTGTGATCCGGGTGTACCGAGGGTTCCCGTTGTGGAAATAGTCCAGCTTCTCCCCTTTCTCCCAGTCCCAAAAACTGTGGGAGAGAAAAATAGCAAGGCAGCAAGTCAGTTCTCAGTTCTCTTTGTAAGCTATAAAGAGATGTGCACATTATCCAGTTATATCTCATGGATACCAGCTCAATTTGGATTTCTCCTTTGGAGTTTGGCATCATTTTACTAATAACATATCATAGAATCATGAAACGGTTTGGGTTGGAAGGGACCTTAAAGCTCATCCAATTCC
>NW_021939798.1:11853847-11936834 GCF_001715985.3 Manacus vitellinus
GGGACAGGAGCAGCACAGCTCAGCCCTGGGAATGGCCCAGGGACAGGAGCAGCACAGCTCAGCCCTGGGAATGCCCCACCTGAGGGAGGGGGCTTGGACCACCCCGGCTTCCCAGAGCCACGTGTCCCACTGCCCCCCTCCTCCTGCCCCCAGTTCTCACCAGCAGACCCCCAGCACTCCCCTCCTTCAAGGAGCTTCCCAGACCCCCATCACCGACAGCCCCGACTCCCCCACACCAACTGTGACACGACTTAAGGCACAAACTAAAAACTGTGGTGACAAATCAGGGGGCCCTTTATGTTGGCAACCAAAGAGAACAAGCACAACCAAGCCCAGGGAAACACCAGTTTGTATCGAGAGAAAAACCAACACCATTTCTTCAAAATATAAAAAATGAAAATGCTTTTTTTCAACTTAAAATACAGCATTTCACTGTAGCTTGTGGATTATTTATTTAAGCTTCCATTTAATTTCTTTTAAATTTTAGGTTAATTTGCAAATGAAAAATGTATTTTCCATGGAGACCTTAAAACGATGGGTAAAGACTTTTCCCATCTTGTCTTCAGAGCAGTTTCCTATTCACAAACAGTGTTGGGACCCCTGACACTGCTATTTTTTGGCACACTACGAATTCATCACACAAACCCCTAAGCCCAGGAGACATCTATTCAGCTCGAGTTTGTTTTAGAATGCATCCATTTAATCTAATTTTCATTAAAAGCTTGTAAGTCTATTTTAATTCTTTTTAATATTTCACATTTTCATTATTTTTTTAATGAATAGTGGCATTTTAGTCACTCAGGTCAAGCAACCAAATATGAACACTGTCTAGAAAGAGATTTAATTTCTCCAGGCAAGCATGAAAAATCCCCTTCTTTGTATTCAAACAGATCTCCCAGGCCATCTCCTGGGCTCCAGGTTCATTCCTGTTTCTCTGGTTGATGATATTCTGCAGTTTCCCGACAGGAAGCTCCACATGGCACTGAAGGGAGCTCAGGAACCTCCCGACGATGAGGCTGAGCCCTGGGCACTTTTCCATTCAGCACGTTAGGATTTCCAGCTCCATGTGCCTCCACGAGCATCCCCAGGGAGGACCAGCCTCCACCACATGGTCCTGCCCCAGGAATGCCACTGGAAAGATGCCAGGAGCTCGTGTAAATGCAGCTCCCCAGCCTCTGCTGCTCAGGGCACACAAGAAGCAGGGATAATTCCGGGATGCAAATTCCTCTGAAAGCTTCATTAGGTTCCACCTTATTCAAATAAATTCCTGTGCTAAGAGAATTCCAGCCCAGAAGCTGCCTCAGAGAGTCCTAAATAAACACAGGTTTCTGGAGAGCTCACACGAACCTGAGGCACATTGGAAGCAGCACACACAAAGCCATACACACAAACACTCAAAATATAATGGGATATAAGGAGTAAATGATCATTTACAGAGCTCAGCAGAGCAGAGAACGTGAGAGGCATCACTGAGGCCTTTCCTGGGCATGGTGGGGCGTGTCCAGCAGCTCCTGGGCTGCTCTGCCATGGCCATGTCTGTCCCACATCCAACACTGAGCTCTGCAGCTCTAAGGGTTATCCTCCAGCATTCCACCTTCTCCCTGGGGGAGTCCCTGCTCTGGGGCTCCCACACTGGTCAGCCAGCCTGGAGCTGCCCTGGCTGAGCTGGAGCCGTGTGTTCAACGGGCAGGGCAGACAATGGGCACTTCAGGGGGTCACTTCCCTGATGTGAACAAACCCAGCAGCTGAGAACAGAAAGGGGGGCGACCATCAGTGACACACCTGCAGCAGCATCACCTCACCTGCACCAGGAGGGAAGGGTCCAGGGTGAGGGTCAGCACAGGATCACCGCTAATTGGGGTCATCACTAATTGGGGTTTTACAGTTCAGTGTCCTGAACAAGGGAAACAAGCCACTCACCCTTCTGGATGATCTTCTGGGCCTGCTTCCTGACCCGGGCGTTGCGCAGGAACCGCCACTCCCTCTCCTTGCGGATCTGGCTCTCCAGGTCGTGCTCTTCAGGGATCTTTCAGGAGAGGAATAGATACACAAAACAAACCAACAATGACCATCACAACTCCAGGAATTAGCTGACTGATCCCACAGTCCCTGTGACTCCCGTCCCCTCCAAACAGAAGTCTGGTACAATCCAGATTTCTCTGTTTAACACTCCTCAGCTGAAAAGCATCACATAGCAACCCTGAGATAAAGGGGGAACACAGCTCTGCTCCAGCCAGCTCAGAACCCACTGAAATCCTTCTTCCCCTGCTAACCAAGGACCGCAGGCCTAGAAGGTCACAGCTCCTTCCCAAATCCCCGGGATGCTCAGGGTCCCACCACCATTTACCAGTAACAGCCTGTTTTGGTTCCTCGCACTGGAACGTGATCCCCTCGTGTCACCTGGGTTTGATTACACACAAAACTCCCCCAGAAACTGTGGAGCAGCCACAGCCACTCTGAGCTATTTGATGATATTTATTCACGCTCCACAGCTCCAGGTTTTGGCACTCCACGGCTTCCCTGCAAAACCTGTGCTCCAGGCAGAAGGCCAGGTCGGGATTGGGCAGCTCCTGCCCAGGATGGGAGAAGTCCCAGTGCTGCTCCCACCACGGGCATCCCCACCCTTAGTCAGAGCACAGGATCAAAAGGAGTAAGCCATGTGATCTCATCCCCAAACATGGCAGGAGCTACATAAGAGGTGTAGCATTTTTAATGCTTAAAACGTTGTCCAAGACCAGTAACCCCCCTGCTCTGGAGCCATTCCTGGATCAGTGAAGGGGCTGAGCTACAGGACTCTGATCCAGCTTCTTTTGATGCTGGCTGTTCCAAAGGAGTAACTCTTGGAGAAGGGAGACGAAGTCCTTCCACTCCTTCCCTGTGCCTCAGAAACACACTTTTTCCCTGGATAAGAAAGTACTTAAATCATCTGTCACTATTACAGTGCCTTCAAAACACACTATACTTAGGAAAACACTATCAGAGCTGAATTTCTGCTTCTTTAAAACAAATAAAAAAATAACAAGCCCACCCTCCACCTTTCCTCCTGGTAAAAAGAAAAAAAAAAAAAAAGGTATTTCTATTTCAGTACAACACCTATTAGAAAGGCAATGACAAACGACCCATAATGTAAAGCAATAAACAAACCTGAGCTAAAATACATCAAAGGAATTTGAGAGTGGAGAGATGACACCTACACCTTAATGAAAATCCAGCTTCTCTGGGAATAAATTAAAGTAAGCCCTAAAAGGCCAAGGAAGAGCCCTTGGACCACCACTGCAGTGAGTCAGAGCACACAGGAAAACAGCATCCTGGCCCCCCGTGCCCACCCACCGGCAGGGCTGGGCTGTGGGATGGCCCTGCCAGCTTCCCAGGCACAAACCAGCGACACCTGAACCCTCCCACCTTGCGGGGCGTTTGAAAGTCAGCCAAATTTTCCTTCTCTAACACCGTATCTCTCCCTCATGCCATGGCAGTGGGTGCCAGGAGGGCAGCAGGGAGGATTTGGCGCCCGGCTCCAGTGGTAGATCCAGTTTTCCCTGGGTAACATTCCTGCAGCAGTTGCAGGGAGCTCACTTCTCTCCCCGGGCTCTGAACGGCGGCCAAGGCACAGCGCTGCAGCTCGGGCAGGCATTTATCAGGAAGGATTTCTTATGTAATTCTCACCTTCCAGGATCCTTCCCAGCTCCTGCCTGCATGTTCTGCCAGTCCTGGAAACAACAGATGCCGGCTCCCTCGCTCCTTGCCTCAGGACTTCCTGACAGCTGGCAGCCAGGCTTTCCTGCGCCGCGCGCGCCAAGGCCGCCCGTGGCTCCCAGAACAGCCTCGTGCCACGAGGGATGTCAGGGAGAGGAAAGGCTTTTGCAGAGATCAGAGTTGGGGTACAGGGAGCTGCTCTTCCTGGCACACGGACAATTTGCAGCGCAGTGTTTTCTTTCCCCGTTTATGTGATTAGATAATCGATAAATCCAAACCGGGATGATGGTCTGAAACGGAGCCCGTGATTTACACTGGAAATTAATCCCTCAGTCTTTCCAGTGAAAGCATTCTCAGGGCAAGGTCTATGAAGCAAAACTAAATTCATAAATTAAATATGACTAAGATGCACTCACAGTCATTTTATGTTTATTCATTACAGGAACAGTTGTCTTGTCTTTCCCTGTTTAAGAAGGCAGGCAGCGGCTCCAAATGAACGGTTGGAACTAAGCATCAATGTCATCTTTTTCCATCAGTACTTGGTAGACTTTACTCTTTGCCTTTTTCATGAGGCTGAAGCTCCCAAAAGACAGCACCAGGGCTGTTCCTGTCGCTGCAGGAACGGGGACTGAAGGAACAGAGACTCCATGGAAACTCAGGCAGCACCCGAGCTGTCAGTCCTGCTTGGCTTCCAACCAAGAAACCTCAGAGAAAGTTCTCCTAAGGGGATTTCTTCCTGTCCCTTGCACACACACCAGCCACTCTTAACTCCAAAGTTATGTATAATTCCCTGTTAGGATGGGATAACACTCCAGTTTTCCTGCAGAAACCATCTCCTTGGCTTTTTAAAGATGCTTTGCAAAAGTAACGGGGAAATAATTCTCTTCCTCGTTTTATTAGAAAATACAGATTTGGTTTTGCTCACTGGCACTTGTGGGATGCTCAGGGTGCAGCTGCAGCACTTCCAGTCCCCTGGGAGACACGGAGCACTCTGGGACTCCAGGAAACCCTCGATTTCCATGACTCCCCCTCCCTGGCTCCTATGAATTAGCACAGGAATGCTCCATACTTTTTACTGCTTCCCCTAAAGTAATTTTGTCTATTTTATGGACATGAAGTAGCAGTAAACCCACCCCCCACACACAGAGCTCCCCATGCACCCACTGCCCCTGCCCGTGCCTGGCTGCCTACTGTGATTTATTTTATTAATAAAGACCCTTCTTCTCTGGGAAGAGCTTTCCTTAAAGAGCAGACAAATGTTTTCAATAAGAACAAAGAGCTCAAACACCATCTCCCTCCTCCTGTGTTCTTGTCAGGACTTGAATCAAGACACCAAAACTCATCTTGATGAGAGAAAGCCCTGGCTAAAGCTGACCAGGCAGCCCAGCCCCACAGGCCAGATGTGTCCTAATGAATTATTCTGCTCGTGAGATCAGGAGAGAGGGAATTTCACAGCAGCTCAGGAAGTGTCAGGCAATCACTTCACCAGCTACTGCTTCCTCCTGGTGATTCCCTATGGAAATCAAGAACCTGCCAGGCAACTACTGTTCTGATATCCTAAACTTGGGCAGTTACCCCCCCCAGACACTTCAGTGTGCCTGAAGAGTGGGGATGGATGGCTCGGTGGCAACTCCTGGATGAGACAGTACTTAAAATGCACAATTTCCTCATTATTAAGATTTAAATATCAGTGGTTGGAATCAAACATCCGTTGTGGAAGTGGCCTTAATGCAGGCTGGGCATTGTCCTTCCCAGACACAGCAACCCCTCCAAGAAATGGAGCTGAAAGCCCTGACAAGTTTGGGCTCCCTGACGACTCCCAGAGCACCTGGAGGTTTGCTTTAATGAGGGAGATTTACTGCTTATTTCATACTTAAACCTGAAATCTGAGCTTTGGCTAAAACATTCTGGGAATTTAACAGCTAAAACATTCTGGGAATTTAACAGCTTCTCCTTCCAGTCACTGATGATCTTTGCCCATCTCTCAAGAGCCCAGGTTTGTGTTTTTCCTAGAACAAGGCTTCAGTTTATCGTTCACTTCATGCAAAGACAACTAAGTTACACAAAGAGCTCGCTCCCCAAAAGATCTGGGTGCAGATTTGTCATTACCATCCTTATTCTTTGCCATAACACAACTGCTTTTATTTTTATAAACTTTAAAACCCAGCAGTGAGGGTCCCCAAGTTTCCTCCAGGAATTCCTGTGGATGCCCAGCCACGCTCACTTTCTGCTCTTTGAGTTAAAGGTGTCTGTCCTGGGTGCCTGGGATCAGAGCACAGCTCTGAAATCCTGCTCGAGGACAGAGTGAAGCCACAGGTTCCTGCTGTCACTGGGATGCTCTGACCTCCCCCCAGGGCAGCAGCCTCCCTCCACCATTTCTCTGCCTCTTTTAGCATCCCCATAGCCAGGAAATTCAGCTGGAATGTCAGAAAGAAAACAGCATCTCTCCTTCTCCAGCCTCTCACAGCCCTTTCTGGAAAAAAGGACCTTCCTTACTCCATTTATTTGTATTAAAAAAATCTATTAATTTTAACTATAATGCAATTTTCAGTATATAGAGAAGCACAACATTTCAGATGAAACAACTCTGCAATGCAGCCAGGCAAAACTGGTGGATCTGGACTACAGAACCTCTCCTCACTTTGACATTCTTTGTTGATCGTGTTCCCATGGGGTGCAGGGTTTTTCCTCTGGGCTCTGTCCCTGGTCATACCCCACTTCCCCAATCTCACTCTTCTGCTCCCTCTTATTTCTTCTTCCCTCTTATTTACAAGCACAGTGGTCCCACAGCTCCTAGAGCAGCACGATGCAGGTAAATCCACCCCTTTCCCTCCCCAGACTGGAGGAAGAGCAGGGCAGGCAGGAGCCCAGCAGTGCTGGGGGGCTGGGAGAGCCCCCCCAGGGGATCAGGTTACCTTCATCACGGGCTGAGCAAAGTACTTGGCGCTCCAGTCGCAGAAGCCCGTCTGCACCGAGGCCGAGATGAAACTCTTGTGCCCGACGGCGTCGTCGGCATCGTCGGCCGTCTGCCAGGAGAGAGAGAGAGGGTGTCACCACCCCAGGGCAGCTGCGGGCACAGGGACACCCACACTGCCCTCAGCCAGGCAGCAACAGCCTCGAACACACTGCCCAGGACAGGGAACTCTGTGCACCCGGCTCTGGGATCGCTCCTCACAGTCCCCCCTTGGGAAGGAGCAGGGACACCAGGCTGCTGCAGGGACTGGGGCTGTGTCACCCCCGGGTCACCACAGGGAGGGCCCAGCAGGAGTTTTCTCACAGTGTCCCAAGCAGCTGGAGCAGTGAGGATGACTCAGGGTCCAGCCCAGCAGACACAGCTGCACGCCCAGGGCACACATGGACCAGTGTCTGTCACACAGCACGGGACACCCACACAGAACAGGGAAAAGCTGCTCCATTCACTCAGGTTTCAGCCATTTTTTCATAAATACGAGCCAGGCTGGTGCTGCCAAACCCCTGAGAAGGGAAGGTGTTCCTGCTGAGGCTGCAACACTTCCTTCCTGGGATCACACAGGACAATTTCCCCCGTCTCTGCTCTGCTGAGGCTGGAGAGCAGCCTCTGAGGGTCATGGATCTGACTCTGGGTTATCACTCAGACAGACAAATGTTCACGAAAGAATAAGCAATCGACTCTGATTAAACACATTTCTTAGTGGCAGAAGTGAATAATGCCCCATCAAAAGCTATAAAACACAATTTATCCTGAAGAAAAAAAATTAATCAATTTTTATTTGGTTGGTTAGAGGAAGCCAATCTGGATTAGCAGCAGCTGGAAGCAAACGAGGGATAGACAGAAATTAAACCCCAACGAACAGAATGTGTGACAAACCCCAGCAGGGGGAAGCAGTCAGACCTGACAGGGAAGGCTCCTTACCTGTTCTGGCCCTTTGTCGAACATTTTCCTCGTCCTGGGGAACTGGTGGGAGTGGGGGGTGTACTGGACCCCCATGTTGCCCACGTTGGCAGGTCGCACGGACGCCATGTCCCGGCTCACGGGCTGCTTGGTCACGTCGTTGGTCAGGCTGGAGCTGCTCGTGCTCGTGGTTGGGGGGGACCCTCTGAAGGTCACAAAAAAGAGGGAAAGGATTTAGGCTTCGCTGGACACCCAGTGGAGTTACCTGGGATGGGGCTGGGCAGGGAGCACTGATCCCCCTGGCAGAAGGGGCTGGACTTACCCCACTTGGTGGATGTGCATCCCCTTGTTGGTGGGGCTGGCGGGGGCCGACTGGGTGAGCGAGGAGGTGTCCAGGATGCGCTGGGGGCGAGCGTTGACCGTGGCCTGGAGAGAACACACGGAGCCCTGAACGGCCGGAGCGAGGCCCAGGTCACACCCACACCACTGGGGCTGCAGGGACTGAGCTCTCTGCAGTGGGGGGCTTAAAATGAACATGGAAAAGCCCCTGTGCTGCTCCCAACACACGAGAGGATTTCGCCACTTGTGTAGTCAGAAAACACTTACCAGTAAGTGCCCCCGTGTTGCCTGCACGGAAATGGCTCTGAGCAACACATCAGCCTTTCCCTGAGCCAGCTGCAGCCCAGGACCTGCACCAGCACCCCAAAAACGTGGGCAAGGAGACAGCCCAGGGTCTCCTCAGGTGCCACTGGACAAGGGGACAGCCTGGGGTCCCCTCAGCAGCCCAGGGCTCCCTGCAGCCTCCAGCCTCTCCCTCCCACCTCGTGACTGAGCTCCCACCACGACCTCAAGTGACAACACGTGTTCTGAGCATGGAGAAAAGAAGGTTCACTCCCTACAACTCCCTGGAAAGAGGCTGGAGCCAGGTGGGGGTCGGGCTCTGCTCCCAGGGAACAAGCAACAGGATGAGGGGAAATGGCCTCAAGCTGTGCCAGGGGAGGTTTAGGCTGGATATTGGGAACATTCCTTCCCTGAAAGGGCTGTCCAGCCCTGGCACAGCTGCCCGGGGCAGTGCTGGAGTCTCCATCCCTGGAGGGATTTCAAAGCCATGTGGATGTGGCACTTGGGGACACGGGTGAGTGGTGGCCTTGGCACTGCTGGGGAAGGGTTGGACTCAATCTCAGAGGGCTTTTCCAACCTCAGTGATTCTGTAATTCAGCCTCAAGCCTTTCATTAAAAACACCTGGATGAAGCAACTTGGGGGGAAGCAAACTTTCCTTTTAAGACTTTTTGATTTCAGAAAGCCTTTAGAGGCCACCACTGAATCCTGGGTCCTCTTTGTTTGTTTTGGTACTCCAAAGAGCTTGTTTGGGCGCTTTCCAAAGCTCAGGCCGGGAAGGAGAGCTGCACCATTCCCATCTGCATCATAAACATAAATCCCAGCCCAGCCGCAGTCTGGGGGAGAAGCAGCAGTGTCTGAAGGGCCCAGGGAATAAAGCAGCAGATTTCCTGCAGGAAGGCTGCATGCCTGGGCAGCCCACTCACCGTCTGCTCACACACAGCCCCATCCCCACAGCCCAGAGCCAGCCTGCAGACACAGAGCCATGGTCAGGGCTCCGCTAAAAACCCAAACAGGGCGGGCTGGTCTCGTTTGAAAAGAAAAATCCCTGAACCCCAGAACAGCTGGGGTTGGAAGGGACCTCTGGAGATCATCCACTCCAACCCCCCTGCCAAGGCAGGGTCACCTCAAGCAGGTGACACAGGAACACGTCCGGGTGGGTTTGAAATGTCTCTGGAGAGGAAGGGTAAGATGGGATATTGGAAATAAATCCTTCCCTGGGAGAGTGGGGAGGCCCTGGCACAGGTTGCCCAGAGAAGCTGTGGATGCCCCATCCCTGGAAGTGTCCCAGGCCAGGTTGGACGGGGCTTGGAGCAACCTGGGCTAGTGGAAGGTGTCCCTGCCCATGGCAGAGGGTGGAACTGGGTGAGTTTTAAGGTCCCTTCCAACTCAAACTATTCCACAGTTCTGTGATAAACATTTAGTTCCCCGCTACCATCCAGAGGAAGAAGCCCCTGGCTTGTTTGTCCAGGTGCTTCCCCTGGAGCTCCCCAGTTCCCAGCCAGGTCTCCCAGACCACAAAGTTCTGCTCAGCTGCGTCAATTAAGGAATCCTCAGCTGTCCCAGTTCTAAAATGAAACCTCTTCTTCCCCGAATTTTTAACTAATTACACCAAAATATTAAATCCCTAGAACACTCAAGTGGTTTACTTCACCTGAAGCAGTATTCTTGTGGAAGCAAGAAAATCAGTTTTTGTTTGTATTCACTGATAAAATTCAACCCCCAAACTGGGAAGTGTTTGCACAGACTGGGGAGGACAGACGTGCCCCAGCATCCAGGTGCTCCCTTCTCCATCCAACAAAGCTCCATTAGCACCAAGGAAAGATCTCAGGATACAGTTAGCAAAGATTTAATAGTCACTAATTTGCATTAGAAACCAGAGAGCTCCTGCCTGAGCTCCCAGCACAGAGCCTGGAGCTCTGGCTGTGGGTCCTGCAGCTCCAGCTCCTATCACGGCAGGGCTGTGGCCAGAACAGAACCCATAAAGGCCAGACCATGACCTGGGATCTGAGCCTTAAATCCCATTTTGATGGGCATTTAACAGGTTGTTTGGTCTTTGTTCTAATAAGAAAGCCTTGTTAGAAGGCAGCCAGGCCAACCGTGACCTGGGATCTGAGCCTTAAATCCCATTTTGGTGGGCAGTTGGCAGGTTGTTTGGCCTTTGTTCTAATAAGAAAGCCTTGTTAGGAGGCAGCCAGGCCAGGTGGTCCTGGCCAAAGCAAAGCCCACAGCACTGACACGGTGCCTGGAACCACCGGGCAAGGTCCATGTTTAAACACTTTCCTCACGGATCTCATGGCTAAGGCAAAGAGAACAAATAAGTTTTGTTCACTGAAGCATCCCCAGATAAAAATCCCTGTAAACAGGAATGCTTCTTGTTTTCCAAACCCTTTGGAAGAGCTGTTGCCTTAGGAAGCAGGGACAGACCAGCTGACGAGACACAGCGTGAGATGCATGAGACCCATCACCTGAGCTTTGGGACTCTGGTCAGTACCAACACAGTTTGGTCCAAACTGCTCAGAATCAACACAGAATTTACCCAGTCAGTCATAACATTCCCTAGGGATATCACAACATAACGATCACAATTCCTGCTGGCACCAGCAGTGCCAGTGAGGGTGGCTGCAGGGCACAGCAGCACCAGTACTGGTATCAGTCCATCTCTCCATTGGCCAGGGAGCAAGTCCTGAAAAAATATTCAAGTGAGGAAAAGGAGATCTGGTTCCTCTTTATATCCCTTTTAAAAGTAGGAGCAATATTTCATTTTGCAAAGAGCCTGCCAAAATACAGAACTGAAACTGTTTCATGTATCTAGAGCAGAGAGAGCGAAATCTTCCACCTTTTCCCTTCTTTCTTCCCCTCACTTTGGCATCTCCAGCCTGGCAGTCATTTGTTGTACTCCCATATCACCAGGGAAGGGCTCAGCTCGTTGCCCCCACTGCCAAAATAATTCCCTCTCCCAAACCCAGCCTTGACTGCTCACTGACACGTACACTTCAAACAAATGAAAGTGTTCAAATAAGTAACTATCGTCCCAAGAGAAAATATGATTTCAAAGCAAGAAATCTCTAGGGCATTAAGATGGCAGTGCACAATGCTGGCATCTCTTACTGCAGCTTCAGCTCAGCAGCCCAAGGCTGAAGATCTGGGATTATTCTCTGGGAATGACCAGTAAGAGACGTCACCTGGCATTGCAATGGCTCATGGTCTCGATGCTTCAGCGACCAGAAAGCAGGGTCAGACAGAGCTTTCTGTGCCCAGCCCGGGCCGGGGGAGGCAGGTGGTGAGAAGATGTTCTGGGGTGGCCTGGTTTGGGTGGGGGGGGAGGCACTGCCCCCTCCCCAGTGACGGCAGCCTCCAGGGACATCTTGTCAGCCTGGGAGGATGAGATGGGATGAGGATGGAGGTTTAGGCGCCCAGCCTGGGCTGGAGGTGAGGAGTGGCAGGGTGTCTGCATGCTGACTCACATGTACTAGTTCACCTGGGTTGGAGAGCCGTTGTGGCTTCAGTCTGCAGGCCAGTCCCACTTGCATTATCTAAATCAGTTTGCAAACGGATAATTTAATGAAGAATATTTAAAGGTTTATCCCAGGGACTGATCTAGACAAGTAGACTTCTAAACCAGACCTACTGTCAGAGGTCTGCACCTAATTTATACCCTAAAACAACCCCAGGCCCTCCCCCATTTATTCATTTTACCTGATCAAGAGTTCATAGGAGAGTTTATCATCTCAAAGCATTAAAAGCTCCTTCTGCAATAGGCAGAGCCCTCCAACAGACCCATCCAGGTCAGTCTGCCTAAGCCTTGCCTAAGCATGAACAAATCCACATACAAACACCTGGCAGGCACAGGTGAGCAGGGACAGGCACATACCTTGTAGGCAATGCTGTTGAGAACCTTCATGGCCAGGTCAGAGACGTCGGGGTAGGGGTCGGCAGCCAAGTGAAGGAGCACTCTCCAAATTTGGGTATAAACACTGTTGAAACTCACACCTAAAATAGTAAAAAACACAACAAACCCAAAGCCTTGTGCTGCAGCACATGACAATCCATCAACTCCAACTCTTTGATCTGATGTGAGAAAATTCATTAGAACTCCAAACATCCCCAATGACATCTCAGGAAACATCAAGAGAGGAGCTCAAAAACACCCCACATGGGAATTTTGTCTCCCTTTTGCCTGTCTGTGAACTCTGCAAGGGCTTGTGAAATCAAAGTGGGAGAAAGCCAAATAAATTTAAGACTCCCTAAATCAGCTCCAGTCAAGCTGCTGCTTTTCCAGGCTCCTGAAGCAAATCACCTGGAAAGGCCAAGTGGATAATGTCCAGGTTTCTTGAGCTAAAATACTAAATGCTATAAACCCACTGCCTTATATTTTTGTGATTATTTTTGTCGAATTGTTTAGGGGTTTGTGCATTCTACAAGTTTACTAAATGTTTAAACCAAAGCTTTAGGAGCTGAGCCTTTGGGAAGCAGTGAGTCCAACTCAGTCTTTCCTACTGACATTTGTATCAATCCCTCCAATTTGTTATTTAATGAGCATATCTGCCATTTGGTATTACAGCAGAAGGGACCGACAGATTCAAAGTACAAATCAAATTAATAAGCATTTGTAACAACTGACAAAATCCTGTGAACATTTTATTTTGCTGCTTTTAGGCGAGTAGTTTGTTATTCTGTCTCCGAACCCTCCCGGTGTCTAATCATGCAACACCCCAGTTGGGAGTTGAGCCATTTGGACAATATTAAAGTGGTTGCACTAACAAAAAAAAGGAGCTAAAATAGAGATTTCAGATGAGTCACAATCAATGGTAAATGACAGATCAAGCTGTTACTGCTTTTCCTCTCGTGTTTCTGGAGGCATCTAAATATAAAGTTGGGAGGAAAGGGCTCCTTGGTCACCAAGCAGCTTCTGACCTGGCAGAGGTGCTAAACCTGATACTCAAAGCAGCAGAACAGACTGGGACAGACCAGTTCTGAGCTCTGGCTGAAGGCAGCAACAAGCTCCAGGAGCCCACAACAGGCTGCCCCTCAGATGCTGCTCTGCCTGCCCAGGGGAACCGTCCTCTGTCAGGACATCCCCAGATTGTGACAAATCACTCTGCAAAGGACCAAGGCAATATCCCAATAACCCAACTCCTCCCTCTCCACCTCTCCAAACTCCTCCTCCTTCCACCTGCAAAGGGTCTCTCTCTCACCTGGAAACCAAAGGATGTTCCAAGTGATGTCTGCTTAAATTCTCACCTGGAAATCTCACAAGTGTCTATGATGGGACCACTTGGACTGTGCTGCTCATGTGCTGGGGGTGACCCGCAAAGAGTCCTCCAACTGACCCCAGCCTTTCCAGAGCAGGTCAGGGACAGAGCCTGACAAATCAGAGAATCCCAGACTGGTTTGGGTTGGAAGGGATCTTAGACTATCCCATTCCACCTCCTGCCATGGGCAGGGACACCTTCCACTAGCCCAGGTTGCTCCAAGCCCCGTCCAACCCGGCCTTGGACACTTCCAGGGAGGGGCCAGCCACAACTTCTCTGGGCAACCTGTGCCAGGGCCTCACCATCCTCACAGGGGAGAATTTCTTCCCAATATCCCATCTAACCCTGGCCTGTGTCAGTGGGAAGCTATTCCCCCTTGTCCTGTCCCTCCAGACCCTTCTGCAAACTCCCCCTCGAGCTCTCTTGGAGCCCTTTTAGGCACTGGCAAGGCTGTAAAACATATAACAATGTAAATTGTTATAAGGCTGTAAATTGTAAAGGTTATAAATATATATTTATATAATACTGTAGAATATTTATATAATACTGTGAAATTGTAAAGGCTGTAAATATATTACAATGTTAAATCCTGGAAGCTTCTATTACCAGGGAAAGAAAAACTGGAGGGGGAAGGATAAAGAACAAGAGAGGGAGGGAGGCGAAGTGCTACAAGCTGTGGGAGGAAAAAAGCAGCAAGGCAGGTAAGGTCTGAGGTGTGCCCAGAGCTCTGCCTCCTACACTGGGTCTGTCAGGAGTTACATAAGGACCAGAGGGAAAACTGGATGCCTTGAATTCTTTAAAGCCCTTGAAAGAGAGTAAAAGGAAAGGGAGAGCAAGGGGGCACCCAGCAGAATTTCCAGGTCTCTGATAACCACCTCGTTCACGAAGAAAGAAACCCAATGACATTTTTTATACATCTAAGCATCATGAAAAAAAACAAATTTAAAGCAGAAACTGTGCTGGTGCAACTCCTCCTTCACCTGGCAGCCTTTGAGGAGAACACAGGGAATTTCTACAAAGGCATCTGGGGCTCAGGGCTGGTGCTCCAAGGGCTGGTCCCCCCCAATGCCACCTCCCCACGTCAGTGCTGTTCTGTGCATGGAGTGTCACCTCTGAAACAGCCCTGTGTAAAATCCTGAGCTCTGAGTCCCTGGGATAATGGGAACAGCAGAGGTGGCAGGAGGAACAGCAGCTTCATTCCACGTAATGGACTCAAGTGCACAGGTTAACCACGAGATGCAAACAAAGAGCCGAGCAGGAGATGGGTGTTAATCTAAGCAGACAGCTCTGTAATTAGTCACACTGACTGAAAGCCAGTCCAATGGACCTTGCAGTATGGATTTATGTTTACAAAATGATTCCTCTACGCCCAGAATGTCAAAAACAAATGGTCTGCCTTTCCCTTGACTTTGATTTTCCTTGCACACACACAGCTTGGTTCCATTCACCTGCGAGCCCCACACAGCCACCCTGGGGCTGGGCCGGGTCCTGCAGCTCCAAGGGGGCCACACCAGATGCAAACCCGACTGCTAATGGCTTTATTTATTCTCTTTGATCTGCCAGGCTGGGACAGGGTTTCTTTCCAATCCCCTGTAAAAATCACTGCAGTGATTTCCAGCCCTCCACGGAAGGGGCAGTTCCACTCCCCACCAGCACCGCAGCAAAACCAGACCAATGGCAGCCCCAGGGCTGCTGCTCTGCTGGCCCACAGTCAGCTCCTGGGGCAGGGAATGACACCAGGGATGGGCATGGACTGACAGGGAATGAACCTGCACACTGGGACAGGGAAACACGTCAGGCTGAACAGCCCTGGGGATTCAGGGACCTGCTTCCCACCAGTGCCAACCCCACCTGCCCTGGCAATGTGCAGCCCACGAGTCTCCCCTCTTCCCACGAGGGACACAGAGGGACCCTGGCTGAAGAGGACACCCCAAGTCCCTGCTGATCTCTGAACTCTACTCTGACAAACGCTGCCTGTTCCCCGCAGGCACAGCAATCCAGCCCCCCCTGCCCCCTGAGAGCCTCCCTGGGCTCTGCACGGGCTCCTGCACACCCCAAACCAGGTGAGCCCAACGGCAGAGCTGAGCTTTTAATGCTTCAGCACAAACCAGAACCAGCTCATTAGAAAGAAGTTCCCTCAGAGCAGGTACCCCCTGACCAGGGCTGATGTCACCAACATGAAAGCAGCCCACCATGACCAGCCTCCACAGCGAGTTTGCATTTCCAAAACCTACCCAAATCCCTGTGTTTTGCTCCTTATTACTTCTCATTATCTCTGTGCATTAAACATATTGCCTGGTGAGAGAGCAGGAGGCTCTACCTGTCCTAACACTCACTCTTATTTCCTGCACCTCCCTGTCCACCTCCACCTCTGCTCTCCTCATCCTCACTGCAGCAACCTCCCGCTGTCACTGTTACTTTGAGGCAGGTCCTGTGACATGGTGAACAGTTCTCCACCCCCAGCCTCTCCCGCTGGAAAAGACAACTATTCCCCAGCATTTCATCTCTCCAAGATTTATTTTCCTCCCTCTTTGATCACTCCTTAAGATCATCTTTCCAGTGATGCTCTCTGTAGGACAAAGACTTTCATCATGCAGTTTGGATATGAATAATCAGCCTCGAGGTATGCAATCCCCCATCTTAATTTCTCCCCTTTTCCTATCTTAAAACTAAACATTTCCAGGACACCAAGATTAATGAGTGGCTGTATGGAAAAGCAGCAAGGCTCAGCTTCCCTTCCAAACTGATGTCTTTGTTGACTAACCACAAACTGCCTCTTGCCAGCTTGAAAACTGGGCCAGAAATAAATGTGTCTCCTGGTACAGCCCTGTCTGGCCAAGGAGCAGCTGCCAGAGAACAAACACCTCGGCTGAGAGTACAAGCTGCATTTGGGGGGGCACTAAATGGGGACATTTGGTGTACAGTTAGCTTAGGAACTGCTTGTAAAATGGAACAAGGAGGAATGGAGAGCTTTTCCTCCAGTTCATGGGAAGTACGTGGTGTGATGCCTCTGTGTCAGTGAAGAGGCTGATCCAGAACAATCCCTCTGGCACCGTGTTTCTAAAGCTGCAAGAGAGGAAGAAAGCCCTGAGCATCAGCAGGTTTGGCTGCCCCACCCTGGAAGTGTCCAAGGCCAGGTTGGATGGGGTTTGGAGCAACCTGGACCAGTGGAAGGTGTTCCTGCCCATGGCAGGGGGTGGGACTGGATGGGCTTTAAGGTGCCTCCAACCCAAACCATTCCATGGTTCTGTGATCAGTGGATCAGCCCAGGGAATGCAGAGTACAGGACACAGTTAAACCATGCCTGAAAATGTCTACTTTTACAGACCAGATTTCTGCTTTGCTCCGAGTCTCCCCACGTGCCCAAAACCATCCTTTTTACTGCTCTGGCTGCCTCAGATATTGGCAGAGGTGTTACTGCAGAGCCAAAGCCCCATTTCCTCTTCCAAAGGACACAGAGCAGAGCAAACACTCCTTCAGTCACGACAAGTCTCTCACCCAGGTGGGCTCCCTGAGTTGCCCCTTGCTGGCTGTACAGCAGCAGTTTAGTGCCCATTAGGACATTAAATATGGGGTTAACCCGGGCCAGGCACAACAGCCACAGAGCTGTGAGGGTGGCTGGGGCTGATGGCATCTCTCCTTGGGGAGCAGGAGAGGGCTGGAGGATGGTGATTCCTCAGCAGGAATGAGAAAAGCCTGGCTTGCAGCAGGCAAATGGGAAGGTAATGGCATTCTGTGCGAGTCATGAATTTTAAACACTTCTCTAAGCTCTGCCATTTCCAGCTGGGTCTGAGCTCTTTGATGGAATAGGAATGAGGGAGGCCTTGGAGAGCTGCTCTCTTTGCTTTCCCAGGTCTCCTTCACCTCCTCCAGCTCCTCTCCAGATTCTTTTCCAGCTCTGCTGTACAGCCCTTGTGAGACAAGCACAAGCCATCAAGCAGACACAGGGTGCTCCAGTGGGAATGGGAAAATTCAAGTCCTAGCTCAAGGTGGAGAGAAATTTCCTAACATCCCTGTCATGCTTTATGAGATCCAATTTCATTAGTGACAATCAAAAGCGAATTAACTGATCAAGTTCCTAATGAACACATGATTTTAAACTGCCACAGGGGCTCAGGAATTACCATCCCAGAATCTTTCAACTCAGAAGAGCCAAATCACCATTAATTCTCCCAGAAAACACAGAGCAGAGAAAAATGTTTCTTCAGTCACACAGGTCTATCACCCAGGTGATCCCTCTCTTGAGTTACACCACTCTCTTTTCACTGATTTGTGAAAATATGGGCCCATTTACTGATTACAAAGGAAATACAGAGACTTCCTCCAGCATTTCCCTGTGGTGCTGCTTTCCCTGGAAAGAGGCCATTCCAAAAGCCAGGTTCTTCTGCCTGGTGCCTGTGCTGTCGTGCCAAAATGGCTTAGGTTGTCTGAAAAGCTACAGGTAGTTTAAAGCAAAGCTGTTGTGGCAGTCAGACACCACTGGGGAAGTTACCTGAAAAACAACTGGGGTGGAAGAGCTTCATGTAAACGTTCCAGTTTGTTCCATAAAAGAAATGCAAACAATCCACTACCCAAATCAGCCAGGCACTGCACAAACACAGGGACAACTCCCCTTCCTTCTGGGCCCCAGCACTGGGCTCTGCAGAGTTCTGCACATCACCCAGAGAGGGAAATGGGACAGACAGGGGCTGCTGAGTGGTGCTCATGATGCCAGAGCTGTTTATCCAGGAGAGACAATGGAGAGGGGATGGGAGGCAGCAGGATCAGCCATGGAACCTTCAGAGTTCTATGGAACACTCAGTCTTTTTGCTTTTAAGACACAATCTGGGACTTTTTAAGTCCTGTTTTAACTATATACATATAAACCTGCAGAGGAAACAAGCTGGGTCAGGTTTCCCTGGAGGAGTAACACAGCACAGGGGCTGTACAGAAACACAACCCACATGACAAATCCCCAGAGAAGCAGTTAGTGCTGAGGCTCAGCTGCTGCAGCCACGGGATGGGGAGTCCCTGCTTCACTGTCTAGCCAGTGAAACTGCAGTGGGTGTGGAATTCCTGTATACCCCAATTTTTGTGCTTAAATTCCTAACAGGACCATTGTCCATTGTAACGAAGCTCAGAGCTGGAGCCAAAAGCTCCCATTCCCAGTCCTCCTACCAGAGCAGGAGCCACCCAACCAAACACAAAAATTTCTAGTGTTGTGAGAAATTTTCTTGGAGTGAGATCAAGCAGGAGCCAGGATCCCAGCCTTCCACACAGTCAAGAGGTGACCCCAAGGGAAGGGCAGGAGAGGCTTTGCTCACCTATGAGGGAGTTGAGGGAGGAGTAGGAGCTGACTCGTCTCATCTTGTCGATGGTCTCAAAGGACAGGATGTACTCCTCGTTCTCGGGGCTGCCCAAGGTGCTGCTGGCACTGCTGCTCGTGCTCAGATTCCCAGGGGAAAATGCAACAGAGCTTCCAGCTGCCAAGAGAAAAGAACAGATGCTGGAACAAGGACTGGTGAGAGAACAATTTTTACCCAGACATAACAGCTCTTTCCTAAATCCTGCCACACTCAGGGAAGGTGTGGGCAAACCCACAACTCCCCTTTTTAATACTGAATGATTAAACACAGAATAAGCAAAAGACTGAGTTAAAAATCCACTTATGCTTGGAAGCTGGAAGACACCTTTTTGGTCCCCAAACACTCAGGAAAATCAATACTGATGACCAGAAAATTGAAACTAATTCTGAAGGAGGTTCTCACGGAAGCCCTCGGAGCTGGATAACTGGGGCTGAAGCGCCGGTTCCAGCCCTTGCTGTCCCGACGTGGTGTCTCCTGGCTGGCACAGTGGGGCCGGGGGGAAGGGAAGGGAACTGAAAGCATTCTGAAATCTCTTACACTCCTCATTCAGGCTGAGGTTCTGCAAGGACTTGTTGAGGTTCCTGGCCGTGGTGACGGCTCGGATGTTGCCGTAGGAGCTGACCGAGCGCAGCCGCGGTGTGCACGGCCCGTCCCGCACCGGCGTCAGGCTGCCCCCCTCTGCAGAGGCAAAACACACCAATTAGAGGTGTAATCACCAACAGTCAGAGTGTTCTGGTTATTTCCCAGCAAACATGTAACTAAAACACCACTAACATGAACAAAATTCCGTGGTTTTCTGTCAGGCTAAAAGGGAACGAGGTACGACGAAGGATCCCGCCCACCCAAACCCCCACCTGTGGCAGCTGGAGAAGGCAGAGGGTAATTCTTCTCCTCTTCTATGAACTGCAAAGCCACAGTGCAGAAATTGCTCTCGTACTGAACCACCAGGTGACTCAGGGCCACCACCAACTCCTGGGGAAAGAGCACAAGGAACACCTCATGGTTACACAGGCCAGAAACAAGGGACTGCAGGCAAACACAGACCAACGTGGTCATTATTTCTGCTATTATTAGCTGGCCACCCAGGCTAATAATTCTCCCTTAATTCACAGAGATGAGCTGCAGGGTCCAGACCTAATTCTTCACAAGCCTTTTCTATCTCAACTGGCTCCCACTACTCCACCACTCCTACCCAGCACTACCACTGCTGAGTAACCTGCTCTAGTGGAAGGTGTCCCTGCCCATGGTAGAGCTTGGAACAAGATGAGCTTTAAGGTCCCTTCCCACCCAAACCATTCCATGATTCTGTCACTGATTCTGCCCAGTGTTGTCAAACTGAAGCAGTATCACAGAAAGCACTGAGCAGCAACAGGAGCCAGAGCTGGCTTTGGCTGCTGTCTCTGTTCAGAGACTGATCTCCCAAGGAGAGATTTATGAATCTCACAGAGCATTCAGTGTGACACGCAGCTCTCTTTTGAATTAAACTGATTAAATGCTGGAACAAGACAACAGAAATGAATCCTTGCAATGCTGGTGACAAGTGCCAGGGTGTTGATGTTCCAGTTAAGTAAACACAAGCATTAGGACACCTCAGAACAGCCCTCAAGAACAATCCAGAATGTCAGAAACTATTTAATGTACTATTGATGTATGATGGTGCATCAGAAACTGTAACTCTCCCAAATCTGAAGAACTATTCTGAAGCTGCCTGTGATCCATCCTTGGGGTTCTAAAGGCAGGAAGATCTCACTGAACAGAGCTCTCACTCTCTCCACAGCATTCTGACTCCCTCTCCTCTTCCTCCCCTAGGACTGCCACCACTCCATGTTTTTAGCAACACAAAACTATTTAATTTAAAACCTGAGATCCTGTAATGTAAACTATTGCAATCAGACTGGTGATCAGCAGAAGAGCAGCCCAGCAAGAATTCTCAGTGTTTTGTGCACCTGAGAAGACTCTAGTGTAATTGCTCTACTTCCTTATCCCTGTCTCCACATTCTCTTTAAATTAAAAAAACCCTAGGATATAAAAATTCCCACAGCCTCCTGAGATGATCCCTCCTCTTCCAGACATTTAGTGGAACTCTTGATACAGTCAACCCACAGAAACACAGATCTGAACAACAACCTTGTCCACATGTGGACACTGACACAGCTGCACCTGCATCACTCCTGTCAGGGGCTCCTGACAGTGCAGAGTAAGGGAAGTGCTGCAATGTTTGTGCTGCCAAAGGGTACGTGGATGCAGCAGCACCCCTGGACACTGCTGGACAGACCCCTGAGCATGCAGCCTCTGGCCTCAGCACTGAGCTGATGTTGCTCATCACTTGTGCTGACACCTCTCTGCAGAAGCTGAAGGTGAAGACTCCATGAGCTGTGGTTGCTCCATCTCTGGAAGTGTCCAAGGCCAGGTTGGACGGGGCTTGGAGCAACCTGGGCTAGTGAAGGTGTCCCTGCCCATGGCAGGAGGTGGCACTGGATGGGCTTTAGGGTCCCTCCCAACCCAAGGCACTCTGGGCTTCGATGATGATTCCGTGATGGACCAGACCCTTCCAAGGCAGAGCAGCTCCCTGGGAAGACTGTGGAAGGCAGCCCCCCCTGCCAGCCCGGGGCAGGGCTCCCCCCGTACCTTGCGCACCATGGGGCTGCCGTCGTTGATGAGCTGGGCCAGCATCATGGCCACGTTGTGGTCGATGGTGGTGGAGTGGTCCGTGCGCTCCGCAGAGTTCCCCACGAACGTCCCCAGGGCGAAGACGGCGGCACAGCGAACCTGGGCACACAGACAGCCTCAGCCACTGCCTCCTCTGCCAGGGGACCCACTGCACCCCTCTGGGAACCTGCACTGCTGTGTCAGGGGAACAGCGAGGGGTAAGGGAAGCCCACGGGGAGTAACGACCCGGGCAGCCTCAGCAAAGCACTGAGCTTTAAGTATTCACAGACACGGGATATATTTAATTTCCCAGAATACTTGGTGACCTTCCCATGGGTGATTCTTCCAGTTGCGTTGCCTTGAATATTAATGAACAGCAATAAGGTAAACACAGAGTTCCTGTTGGGATGTGAATCTATAACAGGAGTGCGGACTACAGTCTTCAAATATGGGCTTCTAGAAATGTAGAAGTTGAGGGAAAAAAGGAAAAAAATCAAGAAAAAACTTTGGACAGCCCACCCCACCTCTGCAGAAACACTGTTCACAATGTGGGGAGATTGGGGCCAGAGACAGGAGGTGGAGGATGCAGGACAGAGGCTGAATGGGGAGGGGATTCTCATCTTTAATCTCTGCATGTTATTAGAGGTGTTTAGCTCAGCTCCCTTCTCCCATGTGTGCTGTCACCTCCCCGGGCTCTGAGGGGCTCTGTCAGTCACTGCCAGGCTCAGCACAGTCCCTTCTCTTGGGGAGTGTGTCACAAAGGTAAAACACATCCAACTGAAGGTGGATTTTCACACATGGCAGTGGGAGAACAGTTTTCACACTTGGACAAAAAGACTAAAGGTTTTTTTGCAACACAGGGTCAGTTTTGGGACCACATTTCTAACAATCTGATTTTAATAATGTGATATGCAAGGAAGCAAAAAACGTGGCGTTTCCCAACTCCAGTGCCCAGATCCCAGGGTGCTGGGGTTGTATGAACTTCCCCTGCATTTCTTTGGATGCTCCTCTTGCAGGGCTTGTTTGATCTGCACCACCATGAAGAAACAGCAACAAGATCTTTCGCTGAACCAGACACAAACATAAAGCTCTGGAAGGCCCTGGTTCATAGGAATTTCTGTCCTCTGCCAGAATTCCACCAATTCAACTGGCATTTACCAGGAAAGTTAGATTTTTACCTCTGGGATTGGATCCGAGAGGAGGCTGTAGAGCTTCTCGTGAGCGCTGTCTCTCACTCCACACCACCTGGCCGAGTCAAAGTTCTGCCAAATCCGGCCCAGACAAATGGCCACCCAGTGCCTGAGGAGCGGGTGGGGATCGTTCAGCTGCTCCAGGCAAATGGCAATCAGGTTCCCCTGAAGGCAGGCTTCCTGCAACACAGAGCAACGCCATTTACTGGGCATGACAGCCCCCCACCTCATCCCCACAAAACAAGACTAGTTCTGAAAGACACAGAAAATCAGGAGAAAATAATCATTCAGTGGTTTTATACTGATTTTGTAACAAAATCCCACTTGGCAGCAGCGTGAAGGGAAGGGCAGGCACAGGCTACTAGAGCTGGTTAAATCGTTGAGCATTAGAAATGTTTCCTGTAAGGCATACAGCCTGTTTTTCCCTCACTGGAAGTATTCCTAGCACCTGTGAGAGCCCCAGGGTTTATGGCTGATTCCACAGACCATTCCCAACCATTGGGTTCCCACTTGACAGGACCAGGCACTGTTTCCTTCCCAGTCTGCCAGTGGCTGCTGGAGGGGTGGCTGTGGAGTGACTCATGTCCTTATCCTCCACTGCCAGGTGCTTTGTCACACCCCCAGGCCAATTTTTTTTTTTTATCCGTGCAGAAATAACATAAAACAACCTTCTAGCTCAGTTTCCCAGTTCAGAGCTGGGCTGTAATGCAAGCCAGGACACCTCCATCGAAGTAAAGGCATAAGGCAGAGAGAGGCAGGAGAGACTGAAGGGAAAAGGCTGTTGGAACTCACCTGCCCAGTGTTGTAGTTGTTCACAATCACAGCCAGGATAAATGCTGTCATTGTCCTGTGTTCAGCCTGAAAACAACCCACAACTGAGGGTTACCTGGAGAACAGTGCAGGGAACAGCTACACCCCATCCTGAGACGTGGCACTGTTCTAAGTTTGTGCCACATGCAGTTTGTGTCACATTAAAATAATGAGAGAGAAGAAAGAAAGCTGGAATTTTCTTGGCAACAGCCTGTCACACCTGAGACACTTCCCCAGCCTGCCCACACGATCCCCCCAGCCAGCCTGGCACCCTGCTCTGGGGAGGGCTCCCCAGCACCCACTACAGGAACCCAAACAACTGCTGCTGAGGGAACTGCCAAAGCTATGGGGCAATTCCCTGTCTCTGCAGCCTCCTGGAGCCCCCAGTTCCCACAGAGTAATCTCCTTATAGAACTTTGTCTGTAAATCCTTGTTTGGTTTGGCTGCCTCTGTCACACTGGTGGGAGCATTGCTGACTCCCAGTACAGCCCTGGTATGGGGGGCAGCCCCACACCAGCACCAGAACAGAAGCTGAACAGAACAGATCAGCTAAAACAAGGTAAGCAAATGCTACAGGAGTCTGAATAAACATGACTTGTCCTTACTGGCATATAAGGATCTGCGAGAACCGAAAGGAAATACTTGTGTCCATTGTCCTTCACCAGGTCAGCCTGGCACGACTGAAAAAGAGACCAAGAAAACCTCAATGAGAACTACAACACACATGAATTCGCTCCTCCAGTGATGTATAAACGTTTCATGTCTCAATCATTTTTCTCAAATCTTGTTTTCATTTGAGAAGCAAATTAAAGCTCAAACGCTTCCTGGGGCTGCAACCAAACACCCTGTGGGAATGGGCTGACAGGGAGGAGCAGGGAACCCTCTGCTACCCCCAAAGGGACACAAACAGCAGCTGGAAATGTGACCTCCTGCTTGGGGAAGAGTTAAATGGGATATCTGTGCCCCACATTAAACCTCCACAGTATTTATCCTACTACACACAACCTAAACTGCAGAGCAGCTCCAATGCCTTTCCAAGCCCCCCAGGAGACAGGGCAGGTTTCCTGGCTGGGGTAAGCACATGGGTTTGCTGACACACCACCTCAGGCTCCAGGCTGATGTAATGGGGTCACACCAAAAGGATACACAGCACCAAAGTGGAAATGTAAGGGAGGAAACACTGACTTGGCAATGAACCTCCCCTGGGTGCTCCGGGCCAGAGACAGGATCCTGCATCTTTTATCAGGAGGAGAAGGTGAAGGAGGGAACTGGCTGCTGAAAGGGGAGGGGATGGCAAGGCAGAGATGCAAGAGAATAGTTTATTGCTGAGGGGAGTGAAGCTGCTGGTTTTGGCAGAGCAAAGAGCAGAGGGCCTGGACTGCTGCCAAGCTGCAGCTACAAGAGGCTTTCCTGGCTCCTGTGTCACTGCACACACCAGGCTTCCTCTGCCCCTTTTCTTCCTCAGTGTCATTACTTTCTGTTCCTTCCACAAAACAATCTCTTGGCTTTAATGTAGGCACACAGAGGGGAGGCTGCCCAGCTTCACACTCATTGACTGTGCTGCCTCTCCAACCCAAATTCCTAAGGCTCAAGGGAGGGAAAGGATGGCTCTAAAACCAGAACACTCACTAGACCCCTCCCTGCTCAGATCCTGTGAACAATCTGGAATCCAGCACCACTGACACCTCCTCCTCCTCACAGAGTAAGCAGCTGTGAATAATACAACGTGACCAAAACAGGCTGCAGGCTCGGTGTGGACGTTCAGAACTCACAGGAGATACTCTGTTTGCAAGAAACAGGAGCTGCTGCCTGTCCCCTCCCTCGGCAGAGCCCATGGCCCTTCCCTGGGGAACCTGCCCCCTCCTCCCTTCCCACTCCCACCATGTGTTGGTGGAGTCAGTGAGTGAAACTGTGGAAAAAAACCCCAAATACACCATTTAAGAGTATTTTTTCTGTCTTGCTGTAAAGCAAAGCCTGCAAATGAGCGAGGCAACAACAGAGCATGGGAGGGAGCGTGTGAGGGGGCAGGAGGGAAGACAGCCCTCTTGGAGGGGAGGACAATGGGACACCAGGTGGGAATCACACCTTAGCCTCCCAACACGAACCTGGGGCTGAGGCCCCAGCCTCAGGTGCCTCAGAAATGAGCTTTTCAAGACTAGCTCTAAGATGAATAGTTTTCATTTTCTTTGCTTTCCAAAATCCTCTTAGGATGTTAATGAAAATATAGTTATAAAACTAAACCTGACAATGCTGGATCAACAGAGGGGAAAACTTCAACCAATTCAGTGCTGTTCTCCATACTGAAATGGAGGAGATATGCAAAAATAACCCCCAAATAGGAAAGATCCAGCATCCACAAGCAGTTCAGACATTCTATATGGGCTTATAATTGTGCCTGAATAAATGTGTGCACTTCTCCTAATAATTTTATTGTGCTCAACTAATTGCACCCACAAACCATAGAGCCGTATAGACAATTATATAAATTTATCTGCAGTTACTTACTACTTAATTATTTATCTCAAACCCCACCAACTAGAGCTCTGTCTGAGGCCATCTTCAAAAAAAAAGGCACATTGCTGAAACCCCGAAGAACCAGGAGGACTTACACTGTCCACTGCCAGGATTTTGGCCCAGATGAAGACAAGGAGTGGTCGCAGTTCACGGGCTGAGCTCTGAAGTAGCTTCAGCACATAGGGGAAAATGCCAACAGAGAGGGCCTGGGAGGCAGAGAGAAGAGCAAACCCCCATGAGCAACACCCCTGTGAACAAACCCCCTGTGAACAAACCCCCATGAACAAACCCCCCGAGGCAGCTCAGCCCCAAGGGCCGATCACAGCGTGCTGCCAGGACACAGCATCTTTAATGACACAGCTGAGAAACTTGGCAGAAAACACTTTCCCACATTCCTAGTAAAGAGGGGATCCCTGTGTGTTTGTTGCTCATTTTAATCTTGAATGTCACCAGATATTTCCAGACTCATTTGGTCCACGGAGACTCCGAGCTAATCCAGCACCAGCTTTCCCTCCTTCCAGCCTGGGCTATTTTATACTTCACAATCTGCTCCCTCCCCTCAGCTGGGGCTGTTTGCTCTCTCCAAACACTGCAACAGCTCAGCAGTTCCAGCCTTCCCACTGCAAATTAACAGGGCTCTCCTTACACAGACTTTTAGCAAGCCTTTCCCATGGGATCAGAGAGCACTCCCAGGAGGGCAGGGAACACAGGAAATCCTTGAGGATCCCACTGTGAGGGCTGACAGCCTTCCCAAAGCTCAGTGTAGAGGGAATGTGTGGTGGGGTTCAGGGTGAGCAGCCCCCCAACCTGGGGCAGCTGGGCATGGTCCTGACACGGCCAGTGAGGGTGTAATACACGTCCCAGCCAGAGCAAAGGGCCCTATGCTGACCTCAGCTATGTCCTGATCCTCACAGAATTGGACAATCCAGAGGTTTTAACACCCCCTTTAACACACACTTTCTTCCCAAGCTGCCTGTGCCTCCAGCCTCCCTCTGCAGAAGGGACTCCTGGCTGAGATGGAGGAGGGAGGTAAAGAAAACCACTAAAAAGTCCCATCATTGAGCTGCTCCACAACCAGCTGGTGCTTCATTTTCACTTTTATCAACCAACAGCTCCATTTACAGGACTGTTTTAAACTGCTCCTCTGTTAAATTCTTATTTATGCTCCACACTGTGCTGCCACTTCCCAAACTGCAGAATGCAGCTGCTGCCTGCTCAGAAGAGCTTGTAAAATCCAAACAGATAAAGAAAGATAAGAAAGTGATGCAGACAGTAAGCTGAGAAAACAGAAAAAAAATGTGTATGCTTTTTTGGGCTATTTATTTTACATGACAAACCTTACTCGTCCCAGTTATTTCCTCCTGGTTTGCCCCTTACACTATTTTACACTAAACTATTCCCAAGGAACTCCACTGTAATGGAAATGAGCATGGAAATGGATTTGATTAATAAAACCATTGTTCTTGTCGGGATACTTGCTGCATTTCCCACACATGAACACACAAAACTGCTCATTTGTCAAATATGTGGATTATCCTCCACACATTCCTTCCCTAAATCACCATCTGTATTTATCACCCATACTGAGACAAAGCAGAATTTCCAAGCCCACGTGCAGCACCCACGCACCAAACTGACAGCCCAGGGACCCAGGTCCAGGAACCTTCCCAGCAGATCCAGAGCTCGCAGTCGGTGTACCTGGCTCAGCAGCACCTGCAGAGGAGAGGGAAGAGGGATATTGTACAGGGAGCAGCAATCCCTGTGCCTGCAGAGCACGGGGAAGGGACCTTGGGATCGTTACAGCACCTGGAACAGCACGGCCTGAATGAGAGGCTGAGGGACAAACCCTGGCTGTGAGAGCCTGGCCAGCGAGGGGTCACACCCCAGGAACGCTCCTGGGGAGCTGCTCCCGACACAGGGGGAAGCAATTCCTGTGGATTTGCCTTGCCCAGCAGAGCAGGAACGTGATGGCACCTGCAGCGGGATCCGAAGGGAAGCGACAGCCCAGCCTCCCACTCTCCAAACAGCTCAGGAGCACAAGGAGAGGCTTTGCTTTCCTTGGCAAATCAATATCTGAGACTTAAGAGGGAGCAAAAGGTCACATTAGTCGTTAATAAAAATCTCATTAAAACAGAGTCTGACAACGCTAATGAGGTAGTGGTTTACTGGCTTATACCTACCCTGGTGTGAAATATTAACAGATAGACTTGCAGTTCTTAATCTCCTTAACAGATGTAAGATATTGGAATGCAACATTTAATCCTTGGTTTAAATTGAGCAACATCCCTCAGATGGATCTCAGGGAAAGAGGTTCCTTGATTTACCTCCCCAATTCCATCCCCTTCTCAGTGTTTTTCCACGTTGCATATTGAAATTAAATTATTTTTCATGTTTAACATTGAAGAATAACTAAATTACTTGGCTCATGTCTCACATTGTGGGTGACTGGTACTGGATACTGAAGTAGTGCAGGAAAAGTCCAGAAGAAACAGGAGGATGTGATAATAACGTTTCACTCTGAGTAGCTGAGCTCGGATCTCAGGACAGGTCATAAGAGAAAGGATTTTGGTCATCCTGCCCTAGTTGGCACCTATTCTATAAACCAGCCCAGGAATAACAGGGGCAGCTGTTTGTGATTAAAGCAGTACCAGAAACCAGGGCAGGTGGAGGCTGAGGCAGGGCTGGGACAGCAGCAGGACCTGGCAGGGGCAGGGTGCTCAGATCCCACATGGCTGGGATCCTCTGACCTGCAGAAAAGCCAAGGAAATCCCCAAATTCTGTCATAGCTGGGCAAAGAAATTAATCTAATTGAAAAGGCTTTCCAGGTGAAGATACAAATCTCAGCTCCACACTGCTGGCATCCCACAAGAACATTCCACCAAAGCACACCATGTCTGCTTTGAAAAGCTCTGTTCCATTACTGTCCAACCCAAACAAAGGCCTCCATCTCCCAGGATTTCCCATTCCCACTTCCCCAGCTGATCCACACAATAGCCTGAACTGCCATGGGCAGGGACACCTCCCACTAGCCCAGGTTGCTCCAAGCCCCATCCAACCTGGCCTTGGACACTTCCAGGGATCCAGGGGCCAGCCACAGCTTCTCTGGGCAACCTGTGCCAGGGCCTCCCCAGCCTCAATCTAAACTGGGAACACAGAATCAGCCTTTGTGGGGTGACAGCAGCAGGGTCTGAGCACTCCCATGGGTCAAAGCAAAGAGACACCAAAAAGGGTCTGAAACCATCCCTTCCCACCCTGCCTCAGCTGCTCTCTAAGCATCTCAGACCTGTTAACAACCCATCTGAGTCCACTGTACAATTAATATTCTATAACTGTAACAATAATTACGCTGTCCCAGCTTGTTTTTGCTCCAGGCAGGAAAGCAGGTTCCTTTGCCAGGTGACCTCCCAGTTTCACTGCAGAGTTTTGCTGCCTGCAGAGCCCGCTGGTGCCAAACAATCCATTGGAAAGCAGCAAAGTTGGAGCTGGAGCAGAAGCCTGCCTGCTCCCATCACAGTGACAGAGACAAACCACACTTCTCCACATCTACATCATCTCTCAAGGCTTGGGAGGCTCAGGAAATTAAAGTTTGGTCTTGCAGAGATGGATGGTGCTGTCAGTCACAGATCCAGCTGGCAGCTGACAGGGAAGGAGAGTCTCCCCACAGACCCTTTTAGAAGGGACTGGGACCACAGTCCTTTAATCAGAAAGGTTTTTAATTCTGCTATTGGTAGAGCAGAGCCCACAGGCACCTGGGCCAGGGTTTGTATTTCTGTCAGTGCAAACTGCAGGGGAGGAGAGGCCAGAGCAGGTGACAGATGACAACTGCAATGTGGGCCTTGCCATAAAACATCACCTGAGACGCCCTGTTCTGTTTCTCCTGGATTTACTTCTCCTTTAAACATAGGAACTTTGTTTTGTCTGAGCAAAGCCTACCAGAACTCTACATTCCTCCAGGCACAGTCTTCAGAGACTTGTTTCTATGTTCTTGCAGCAAAATTTCAGCCCCACATTAAAGGGAACACTTCCCAGGCTGTACCAGATGGATAAAGGAGCCATTTCCACACTGTTTATGCTGCAGTAACTTCCACTCTCTGAAAAGAGGGGGAAGATAAAAGTCTCTGCCTGATAGAGCTGGGATACAGAGGAGAGATGCCATAGGAGAGACAACAAAGATGTGCTGCTCAGAGAATCAGTGACTCCGGGGAGGCAGCAGAGCTGACACCACTGCACATGGACTGGAGTGGGAGCTTGGCCCAAGGGAGCCAAGGGATGGGGCTGGAAAAGCACTTGGGCTTCATCTGCACGGGTCTAGTGGACATGCAACCAGCTCTAATTCATCCTGGAGAAGCCCACAGAATTTTTGTTCCCCAAGGCCATGGGGTTGGCAGCCCTGTGCTGAGCAGGCAGGGGAGGCACGGACATGTGGCATGGACAGGGAGAGGCAGGGTCCCCTGGCCAGGCAGGGCCCCCAGGCAGGAGAGGCAGGGTCCCCAGGCCCAGGCAGGGCCCCAGGCCAGCGCTCACCTGCAGGACGATGGGCAGCTGCTCCGGGGGGTTGCGGTTCTCCACGCCCATGGTCAGCCACACCTGGAACGCCGTGAGCTGCTCCGCGAAGAAGGGGCTGTGCTGCGGGGGCAAGAACAGCAGTGCAGGGCTGGGGTAAAAAACCAGGAGCGAAGCAAATAGTTTTGGCACCTCTGGACTTCACTGTTTTCCAAAAAGCACTCTTTGTAACTGACGTGTCTGTTTGGCAGCTTTTAAATGTACACGAGTTTTCCAATGTAATTCCCTTTAAATATGCTGGCATTCCTTTATGTGAGTGTTTGGAAGCAAGGAGAAGGAAAGAGTAGAGAAAGAGGAAAAGTTATCACAAGAGGTCTTGGGGTGGTGAACAGGCTGCCATGCCATCAGTGACTCCAGCCCTTTCCTCCTCCCTGGCAGGGCCAGCCAACCTCTGCTGAACCACAACACTTGGCACCAGGCAGAAATCCAGAGGGTTGAGCACAAAGCATTGATTAGAACACAGGGAATAGATCAGAGGGGTGCAAGTGTCTGCCTGCTCCAGCCCCTGTCAGGGGTGAGNCCCAGTCCAGAGACACAATCCAACAGCAATGAAAATAAACTCCTCGTGCCATCCATCTCCCTGAGTATGTGGTACCAGCTCTGGGTGAGAACTACTGACCAGAGCACGCAGCGGCTTCCAGGGAGGAATCCACAAGGAAGCAGAAATCAATGGGGAAAAAAGGAGTGAAGAGGTGGAGGAGGGGGAGCAAACCAACCCAAAGACACCCCCTGAAGGAGCAGCACGACCCCCTAGGCCCTTCTCCATCAGGTTATTGTATTTTCCAGGTCTGACCAGGCAAGAACACTTCGGGAATAGGCAGGAGTCAGACACACATGGTTTGTGATGAGCTGCTGAGACAGAACAGCCTCAGGAGGCTGTCAGTGGATTTATCCAGGTCAGGCTGGACTCTCAGCCCCCAGCAGTGAGGGAATGGAGGGGAAGCAGCAACCCTGTGCCTCCCCTGGCCCAGACATCCATCCCAGCTGTGCCATGGGGTGGTGAACAGGCTGCCATGCCCTCAGTGACTCCAGCCCTTTCCTCCTCCCTGGCCAGGGCCAGCCAACCTCTGCTGAACCACAACACTTGGCACCAGGCAGAAATCCAGAGGGTTGAGCACAAAGCATTGATTAGAACACAGGGAATAGATCAGAGGGGTGCAAGTGTCTGCCTGCTCCAGCCCCTGTCAGGGGTGAGCCCTCCACTCCCTCCCAAACCACAGCCAGGATTCCTACGGCTGTGAGTGTCACAGGGAGTCGTCCCCAGGTGATGTCTGTCCCTCTCTGCAGAGCAGGCACAAACCCCACGGTGTTACTGACCCTGGACTGGAAATGGAAGCAGAAGGAATGGCTCTGAAGAGCCCTGAGCCTGCCTTTATGTCCAGTGCCTGGCTTGGCTTGGAATCTGGCCCCAACTGCACACTGATGGCTCAGCCCACCTCAGTTCCAGCCAAAATCCACAATAAACTACACTTGTCAGGCTGGAAAAGCTGCTTGTAAATTGTTCTCACCCTGCCCTGATCAATCACCACCTGAGAACGACCACTCATTTACTGATCTTGTGTCTGATCCCCAGCAAGTCTGTGCCTCCTCTCACCCCAAAATACTCAGAAATCTGCTGAATTTCAGCTCATTTGACAGAGAATATCCAGGTGAGGTTTAGCACTAATATAAAAGCCCCCACTGACATTGTTAGAGACCTGAAATAAAAATGAACATGAGCCAGGGGAAGAAAAATCATATTTTTTACATTTTAAAACACAGCACATACAGTGAGGAAAGCAAGGGGTGGGAGGATAAAGGCCTCAGGGCATCCTGATCAACTCCCAGCCTGGCAGGAGCCCACAGTTCTCCTCCTGCACTCGAGGCTATGGAGACAACCTGCAATTACAGCCAGAAAAACTTAGGAAGTTTGGTAACCCAACCAAAATGCAAGAATGTTACTGAAAATTAGAAAGGCAACAGGGTGGAACAGCTACCTGAGATTGTACAATCATTATTGTTTGAAGGTTTCAGTTCATGAAATGTCAAAGGAATACCAAGAAAACCCATTCTGAACAGAGGAATTTAAGACAAATATAATATTAAAAATTTTACTTTTCTGCTCTCTCAGTCAAATAAAGCAAAAAAACCCCAGTGACTCCTATCAATGACACTGAGCTTAGGAGAACTCTCTGAACATACCCTCGACCTCTATTTCATGTTTATTTGAAAGGAACTCTACTAAGAGATAATTTTCACACTTAAGCCTTTCAGATAAAAAATTGTGCTGCACGTTGGGACTCCCTTCTAAAGGTATAAACCCTTAAACTGCCACAATTCAAGGCCCAACAAGCAGAAGGGACGAGGTGTTGGATGGGGGTTAAACTGGGCCCACAACACCCCAGGACACTCCCCAACTTACCCTGAAGGCAGTTCCCTCCTCGATAATTGTGGGTAACTGGGAAAGGCAAATGTCAACAGCCAGGTCCCAGGCTTGCCTGGAGGAGAGGGTGAGAGAGGGAAGAGAAGGAATTACAAGTTATCCGTAAGGAATAGCAAGGGAAATTTAAATTCTGATCATACATCAATGTGGACAAAGCAGTGTTGTCTGACTGGCTTAGATGTGCTTGGTATTTTTCAAAAAGCAGGGATAACGTGGACACAATTCAGAAAAGCAGTGAGAAGGTCTAGTCCAGCACTGGATGAGTTCACAGAGGTTCACAGAAATCGATGCTCTCTGCACTGGAGAAAGGAGCCAGAGTCAGCTGCAGCCTTATTACACACCTGTCCTCATCCAAACCCGGATGACACTTCTTTTTTAAACCAAAAAATGAACTTAATCCTGGATTAGCTCCAATCCAGGATTAAGTTCACACCTCCATGTGCACCCCAGCCCTCGCCTGTCCTGCATTCCAGCCACAAACAGCAGCTCAGGAAGCTCCATCCCTGCTGAGCAGCCCCTCAGCTCCCAGCTCATGGATACACCCCCACACTCGTGCTCCTTCTGCACCTCCTGGGCACAGACACTGTCCCTGTGTGTCCCTGCAGCCCTGGGAAGGGAACTCAGCTCTGCATGAGTCACCCCAAGGATGGAGGGATGGACACCACACCAGAAAAAGAGAAAATACTTAAATAGTTCAGTTTTTACTCTTATCTACTGTACCACTGGTGGCTGAAGTCTGGAATCACCAACTCACAGAATGCCTTGGGTTGGGAGGGACCTTAAAGCCCACCCCATTCCACCCCCTGCCATGGGCAGGGACACCTTCCACGAGACCAGGGTGCCTCAAGCCCTGTCCAACCTGGCCTTGGACACTTCCAGGGATGGGGTACCCCAGCTCTGGGCAGCTGTGACTTAGGACATTTCAGTGGAACAGCTACAACAGCAGGTGAGTTACAAGTGGTGGCCCAGGAACCTTTTGTGGCTGATCCAGTGCAAAGCAAAGGTGCCAACAGGCTGCTTCACCATGCTCACAGACTGACATAAATGCATTTGGGCTCCAAAGTTCCTCAGACATCTCTAAAATAGTGAAACAGCTACTTTTCACCCCAGAAACTTATAGCCCTACTCTGCTCAGAGACGTTCCATGCACTTTTCATTCAGCATATGAATTTATGCACTCTGAAGGGCTAAGTTAAACCCCCACCCATGGGGTTTCTTCCACAAAAGAAAGATTTCCTCTCCAGACACGTTGGCTCTTCCGTGGCTCGTGGCATCCTGTGTTAACATCAATAGCCAAAGCCATTTTTCTTCTCCTCGGAACGTCTGCACACACGAGGCCGTGGGTGATAATCAATACTCTGTATTTTAGTCACCAGCTCTAATAACTTCTTAAATCACCCTGTTTTGAGTCAAACAAACCTTCCATCAGACCCACTGCCGAGCGATCTATCCCATCAGCACAACTGGGAGCTGTTCTCGACCAAAACCAATCTCTCCAATTAATGGAAAAATAAATTCTAAGGCTCTTGCATTTTTTTTTTCCATGGACTCAGGAGCTGCAGCTTGGTTTGGCAGCCCCAGACCTCGTCCCTCAGCTTCCCACACTCACCTTCCGCTTGACAACGTGCTGCCAATATAATTAAGAGCTAATCAAGAGCTAATCAAAGCATGGGCAGAAAATGCTTCCCATGAGCTCCATACAGACCCAGGCTGGAGACAAAACACTTACACAGAGCTCAGGACAGGTGTTTACTCCTGGTTGAGGCAAAGGCAACTAGTGCAAATATAAAGATACTTTTACATCAAGCAAAGGCATACTTTCTGAGTTTCTTGGAAGAATGGGCAAAACACCTAAAGAAATTCTCTGCAGCACTACAAAATGTCAATCCACAGGGCCTTTGAGACAAGTTTTACTACGCAGGAAGAAAATGGTTTAGAGATCAGAGACAACTGGTCTGATTTTGGCTGCCCATAAAAGGATTCTTTGCAGGTCATTACACTGCAGAGGCACAGCACTAAGATGTTGAGCTCCTCACAGTAATTTTAGGTAAGTAGCACTAATACTGCTACAAAAATGTCCAAAGCAACCCCACGAGATCAAATCTCAAAGGCTTTAAGTGTTATCAGAAAGAACAAACAAAAAAATTCTAAAAGAGATTTTGGTAGATTAAAACAAAATCTCTTTTTTACGCTTCTAAGAACGGGCTGTTAAAAGCCAGCAGAGACACTCGGCCGTGCCACTCAGACTTCTCAAACCTTCAGCAGGGCTGGCCAACGTCACTCAAACCTCCTCAACCTTCAACATGTAATCTTAGTGCTCCTGCTCACCACAGCTGAGAGCTGCTGACTGACATCAACTGAGGAGGAGACTCTGCTCCAATCAAACACTTCAAACGATTCTCCAGCCCTTCCAGATTTCCTTAACACGCCGCTTCTGTTCCCTCTGTGGGAAACACAAACCCTCCCACCCCAACAGGACACCAGCACACAGGTTTGCTCCTCTGTTTCCAACCACTGGAACAGCTACTCCTCCCTCAGCAGGCTCCAGGTTACACACAAGTTGCACGCAGGTACCTCACTGCACTGGCAGAACAGGCAGTGGCACTAAACAGGTGTTACAATAATTAAGATTCAAACCAAGCCATAAATGAATGGGAAAGGACTAAACCACAGGGGTGGGGAGAGAAAGGGATGGGAAAACACTCATTCCAGTGCCCGTGACAGTCAGGGCTGTGGTGGGGAGGAGGAGCAGTGACTGACAGCTGCAATGTGCCCGAGGGAGCTGGAGAGGTGGGCACACGGTAAATGTGCTGCCTGAACTCCCATCACAGCTCAGCTACAAACAGGAGATAAATTAGGGAGCAGCAGGGAACCAGGATGGGGTGTTGCATCCCACAAGTGATTTATGGAAGCCAACCCAGAGATCTCTGCATCCCCCTTTGCACAGATTGCTGTCTGGAAACGGCTCTGCAAGGTCTGTTTTCACTACATTTGGTACAAAAAGGGCTCAGTGATCCCTCAGCATCATTCTTTCCTCCCTCCTCACTGTGCTCTTCCAGTACTCCAGACCCTCCACTGTGATAAGGTGACACAGGGCCAAAATACCCCAGTGCTTCCACTACACTGGGCTATGAAAGAATGTGTTTATGAGGGGTTTTTATACTACCTTGTCCTAATTGCTCTGCAGGTACCAAAAGCTAAAATCTCCCCTTAGCTGGAAGATGGACTCAACTAAAAAAAACAAGCAAGGAAGTGACTTTGTTTATCCCAAAGAAGTAAAGCCAGGCAGCACATCAGCAGGAAGGGTCTGTGAAGGGAACTGATCCAGCAGCTCAACCAGGGACCCACGGTGGGAGACCAAGCCCCCTCCTGCCAGGGGATCCTGCAGCTCCCAGTCCAGGATCAGTACCAGTGAAAAGGCACTGCTCACCACTGCACAACAAACACCAGGGCCAGCACTCCCCCAGTCCCTCTCCCACGACAGACACACGTGTATTTGTCTCTATGTTTTAGTCCCAGGTTTTCTTGGCCCTTCAGCCCAAGTCCCTTTCCTTAAGCCCCTTAGATTTAGCTCTAGCTAGATCTATCTGGATCTCTCAATCCCTTCCCCCTCCCCAGTCAAATACCCTTCTCACTACAGCAGGACTGTTTAAATGTTCAATAATTTAACATGCACTCATCAGCTGCCTCTTTACTTTGTTTCCCAGAGGAGCTGCAAAGTTTGGGCTTTCAAGCAGAGAACAGAAGGCAGAGTCCCAGCCCTGCTCAGGGACTGGTTTATTGCCCAAACCCACGACTTGCTGGGCGATGGAAACCCCCAGAAACACTTGAACAGCAGAAATTCAGCCCCATGAGAGCTGCGTGTGTCTGTCTGCACCCACGGGCACCCTGAGCTGGCAGCTCGTGGAGGCACATTTTCTTACACGCACATTTTCTGGGCTGAGTCAATGTCTAATGCTTTTAACTCTCATGTCCCTTTTTCTTTTTATAATGTATTCTTGACATCTTTTAACACTCTCCTTTCCTCTGGGAGTCGTGTGTATCACACTGCACCGCACACAGGACCAGGGAAAAGGAGTGTTTGTGCCGGGGAGCAGCTGAAGGGAAGCCGAGGCCACGTGCAATCCTGGGGTCGGGCCCAGGGTACCTCCTTGTTCTGAATTGTATTTCTGGAACCCTTAAGTATTGCAGACTGTTCACATTTGTTCTTCCTGTCAGTACAACTGCAGGACACGTCCTGTTTGATTGAACATCCAGATCCCAGCCCGAGTTCACCTGCGTTGCAGTGACCCCGTGACCTTCCTAAGCTGCTTTAGGACACAGCTGGGGAGCTGCTCAGACACAGCTATTTTTAAAAAACAGTTATTGCTATGAATATTTGGCACAACTCTGAAATCCTTGCCTTCTCCCAGCACATCCCCCTGGCTCCAGACACAACTCAGAGCTCAGGCTTTGCTATTTTTGTGCTACGTTCCTCTCCATCAAACTCTCCGTAGTCCAATAATGGGACTCAGGGATGTTAAAACTAACACAAAGACACAAAAAAATGTGGTTACAGAGTAATCTGAATTAATCTAATCCTTCAAAGGTCAAACAGTTCCAAATACCCCTTCAAACAATCACCTTCTTCTTGCTGAGACACTGAATGTTTCAGTGCAGCTCAGTGAGCCTCATTTCCCCGAGGGATGGCTGAGCAGCCCTGCATCCATCCTGCACACTCCACAGTGCCCCAGGACTCCTCTCTCACCTGTAACTGGGTTGCTGCATTATGGTTTCCTTTTCTTTTGCTTTATTATGACTCCCTTTCAACCTGAATTTCACGGTCTGTGTACACACCATCAGAGTATTTCTATTAGGGATGAATTGCAGTTCTTCCAAAGCATAATTAAGGTACTTGGGGTCTAATATATGACCCGTGTTAGGAAATATTTCCAAAGACATTACTAGGTCTTTTCAAAGGCCATGAATAAAACCAGCTGGCAACAGCAGCAATGTATAAACCCTGATCCATCAGGGCAGAGATCAAGGTGCTGACAGAGCATCCGGGCTCTGTTCTTATGCACAACAGCCAGAAGGACTCACAGCTGAGCAGCACAGCCAGGCAATCAATAGATATTAATATTAACATTAATCCTGTGTTAGAGCAGTGCCTGCAGCAGCCAAGAACTTGCAGTGTGAGGCACCACACAAACACAACCAGCCCGTGCCCCAGGGGCTCACACCTGAGCAGGGAAAATTCAGAAGGCCAAGAGCAGGAAAAAACAGAACATGTCAGATCCCACCAAAGAGGGCATGGTCACAGAGATCAGCTCTCCTGATCCTGAAACATGGTGCCCTCTTGGTGAAAGAAAGACTTGTGGGTCTCTGAAAAAATGAAAGTTCTCACTTTTTCTCAACTGTTCGGGTAAAAAGGATAACGAGCAGGGGCAAGACTGATTTCCCAAATGAATTGATCAGAACAAAAACTTACTAGGTTAATATTTTAAAAAGCTGTTTTCAAGAGGACTAAACCCAAAGGCAGAGCAGCTTGTTCCTCCAGCAGCCTCAGTCCTCCTTATACCTGTGCCAGATCCCCAGATTAGGAGACACCCAAGTGTGACCTGGGGGAAATTATCTGACAGGCAGGGACATGGGTCAGTAAAGGAGAAAAAGAGCAAATGGTTGAGATTTAATGCCTAAAAAAGGGCAGTTGGAATTATTCAGGAGGTAAATTGATGCTCAAGTGTAAGGAATTTTTTGCAGCATTGCTCCCACCACTTGCAGATCTTGCTGTGGCAGCCAGGACTCGCTCCCCATAACACTGCCTGACATGCTGGGGGGCAAAAATGCAGGAAAAGTCTCCATAAAGCAGCAATCAGAAGCCCTTGCTGTACCATGCACCACACAATGACGTGCACATCGGTTCAACATGATCATCACATCACTCTGTTGGAAGTTTCCATCCTCTCCAGCACCCCTGTGCCCAACTCTCCTGCCCTCATCACATCACCCAGTTCATCCAAACAGCAAAATGGGTTTGGAGGTTTCAGATCAGTGATCCATCAGGAAATTCCTGAATGGAAGGTGACTATTTTTAGAAAACATTTAAGTGAGTCCTAAATTAGTTTCTAAATCTGTCCTTACTGAAAGTTCCTAATGACGCCCTGAGCCACCTCTGACGAACGTGGAATTTTCCCCTTTGCTGGATTTGCTTCAAACTGCACGTTTTTTAGAGGACACGGAACAAAGTGTGTCAATTCTCTGCTCCCTTGTTGTCTACTTCACCAGTGTTTGGGATTCACAAGGAAAAGAGTCCTGTGTGTGACTGTTCTTAAGGAATTTCTTCTGGTGAATCCTAAAAGCCAGCACCAATGCCACTATCCCATGGAAGCTCTGAGGGGCTGCACAAAGGTGTTTCCAGCTTCATCCTGCACCTTCACAAAGGAATTTCCAGCACCATCCTGCTCCAGGAGAACTACAATATGAACAAAGCAAATGTGTTTTAGACTCCATCGTGCTGCCACGCAGCTCTGGGAGAGAGACAGAACAGGATCCAGCTGTTCCCAGTTTCCTGCCTGGGGTTCAGCCCATGGATGGCAACACCAACTCTAGGTCAAGTCATAGTCCCATAGGAAGCCAGAAATATAGGCTTTTAACAGGTTGGTAATAAGAATGAATTATATTCCTACAAGGGACAGAAAATATAGGTTTTTAATATGCTGGTAACAAAGAAGAGATAAATAACTTCAGAAATTTACTGGCTTAATTTCAAAATTCCTGCAACACCACATTCTACTCTCCTGCAACTGAAAACTGCAGCTGATGGCTCGAGCTCTGCCATGTCCAGCAGCACCAGCAGCTCAAAGACACCACGGGAACTCGAGTGGCTTTTCCTGCTCTTCAGTTTTAAGTGTCCCAGTCCCTCGTGTGACACTGATAAAACAACTCACCCCAACTCACCCCATGTACAAATGACAAAAGCCATTTTCCTCGGGAGCTCCTGATCCAAAGCACTCAGGAACATTGTTTGCCACGTCCCAGCACGTGGAATGTTCAGCTGCCCAGGTGCTGACAACTCCAGCCAAAGGCTCCCCGACTGCCTCCAGGATTTCCATAATTAAAGCAGCTTTGTGGTACCAGCAAATGCCTCCTCAGTGGCTGCCTGCACTGCAAAGGCTCCTGGGGCTCCCTGCTGCCAGCCTGCCTCCATTCCCTACAGAAACCATGGAACCATGGAATGGGTTGAGTTGGAAGAGGCCTTAAAACTCACCTTGTTCCACCCCTGCCATGGGCAGGGACACCTTCCACTAGCCCAGGTTGCTCAGAGAATTTGAACTCCGTGTTACACTCATCCTCATCCCTTCATCCCTCCTCTACATTCATTTTCCTCCACATTTTTATGAAGGAAACTTATTAAAAGGATTCTGGAAAATGCAGGCAGGTTAAACCCCCTCAGTTACCTTTTCCTGTCACTTTATCAGCCTTTAGCAAGGCTCTGTTCTCTCCCCCAGGGACCCCATCAGCCTCACTGCACCAGTTTGTACTTTGCCCAGTTTGGTGCTGCTCTATTAATCACACTGAGTAAGAAAATAAAAGTGAGCATTTTTGTTATTACTGTTATTATTATTATTTTTATTATGATTGTTCACGGGACATTTGCTTGATCGTCAGAACTACATTTAAGAGCATTTTGATAACTGTGCCACCTCCATTTCCATTAATCATCTTAAAAGCAACAGTAAAAGTAGATGAACTCTGCAGCAAAAATTTCTTCTACTTCAGCAATGCAAGTTAAGGATCTTCCCCCAGGCCCTCGGCTCTTCCCACCCTGCACAATCCCAGGGGACCAGCTTTACTCTGGGAAAATAAAGGCAGCAGATGACCCATTTCTTTGGTATTTGGAGTGAAAGATGACATGGCTGGACTGAAGGTTCTGCACCACAGAATTACAGGATAATTAGGAATGCACAGAGCAGAAGCAGCTTTGGAGATGAGCATTAGGCTGCCACAAGCTGTTCCATTCCTGATCCACTGACTGAATCAGGGAAGCACTGCGGAGATTTCAGCAGAATCATGGAATGGGTTGGGTTGGAAGGGACCTTAAAGCTCATCCAATTCCACCCCCTGCCGTGGGCAGGGACACCTCCCACTAGCCCAGGCTGCTCCAAGCCCTGTCCAACCTGGCCTTGGACACTTCCAGGGATGGGGCAGCCACAGCTTCTCTGGGCAACCTGTGCCAGGGCCTCCCCACCCTCCCAGGGAGGAATTCCTTCCCAACCCCGAGCAGTGCCAATCCCTGGTGGCACAGCTGCCCAGTCTCTGTGTCACTCACCACATGGCGTGCATGTACGTGGGGGGGAGCCGGGGGCTGCTCACGGGGGTGCAGTTGTACGACCTCATGATCCTCTCTGCCAGGAGAAAGTTCCGGAACAAACTGGCCACGAGCAGGTCCTGCCGGAAGAGCTTCTGGAAAAGATCTGCCAAGAGAGTGCAGGAGTTACCAGATGCACATCTGCAGCACCTTAGGTACTGTGCAAAAATGGTTTGAAACACAAAGCCCTGTTAATATTTTGTTCCAGTGAGGAGGAATCTCCAGCAGTTTTGCAGCGAGTGACACACCCACTGTTAAACTCTGCCTGCAGAGCTCCCTCAAAGCACTGCAGCTCCTCTCCATTTCACACCAACACAATTAAACACTTTCTACCTCAGGTTCTTTTTTGCCTTTTCTGGATAAAATCCCCCTTTTTGCTTTTTCACTTCAGCTCAGCCTGACTAAGTTTTTGGAAAATTACTGAGGGAGAACAGGACCTCTGTGTACTGTTTAATCAAGAACTATCCATCTGTTAACTGGCAGTTTGATGCGCTTATGAGAAGCCAAAATGAATCCTAAAAGATAGCAAATGTGCTCTCTTCTACAGGACAGAGAAGAATTGATGCTGTGTGAGCACTAGGAAGAGCAGAGTTGGAGAACTGTTTACAAATTTGGCTGCCTGTGCTCCAGAAGTACCAATTCAGAACAGGGGTAGAGAATGGGATGAAGTTACTCATGGGAAACACAACTGCCTTACCAGCAAAGAGGAAAAAAACCCTTTATTTATGGTAAGCCCGGAAGAAAACAGATTGCTCTTTGCAAATACAGTAAGAAAGAGAATTATTCAAGCTAAAACAATTGTGCTGGCACAGAAAAACCCTTTCTGGGTTCTAACGATCAGGTTGCTGCAATGCTCTGGTAAAAGAAGAAATAAAAAATTAACCAGCTTTAAGATCAGGCCTGATCTGTTCTTCCAATATGAGGGTTTAATTTTCTCCTCATTTCAGTGTCTCACTTTTATCTGCTCTGCCTGAGCCTGCCCCTGCTGTGCCCCCCTGCTGCCCCTGCCCCTCGTACCCCTGGGCAGGACGTTCCAGGCAATGGTGTCTGTGATGGCTGTGAAGATCCAGTTCAGCTCTCCCAGGGGAGTCCTCCTGTCGTTCAGCCTTCCAGGAATCCTACAAGGGCAGGGAAAAAATCCACATCAGTTTCCTGGTAAAAACCGTGTTTCTGAGACAGACACACACCCCCCTCCAAACCCTTCTAAGGGGGATCTAGAGGTAAAGGAACTCTTTGCTGGAACGTTTTCATGTTACATGGAGACTCACCAAGTGGCAAATCCAGCCACAAGAGCCAAGCCCTGGTAGCAGCCAGGGCTCTGGGCACAGCTCTGTGTCACAGGCAGGGAGCAGTGGGCAGAGGAGACTCAGCCTCGCACTGCTGAGACTGAAACCAGAATGTTTTGCCAAGTATTCCCATTTTGGCACTCATTTAAAAAGTGTCAAAATAGGACATACAGAATATAGACGGTGCAGAAAAAGCTTTAAAAACTGAATCAGTGGCACAGAGTGAGAAATTTAAGGTCATCCTATGCACCCTACCGAGGAACAACGTGAACGTTGTGGATAAGCACCTACAAGAGGAAAAATCCTGGTGCCAACAAATACCTTACACAAGTAGAGGAAGAAAGAAAGAAAGAAAACAAGGAGAGCACTTGACCGTGAAAGGGAAACGATTCAACCCTCATCTCAGAGGGCTGAGACACAGACACCTCAGAGGAGCAGAGCTGTGTGACCCAGTGACACTGTGCAGCCTGAGACACGCAGAAGGTCAGAGAGGATGAACCAATGGTCTCCTCTGGCCTTCACATTTATTCTCCTCAGAGACAGCAGAGACAACAGCCTGGCCAAAGCACAGTCAGTGAAGAACAGCAATGTTCCACCAGCAGTCTTGCTCTTCCAGAGCCCAGGACTTTGTTTTTGCAGGCTGAAAAAAGTAATTCAAATTTTTTCATACCAGAGCTGAACAAATTTCTCATATGAGAAGAAACCAGAGGACCAACAGGCAAGCCGATTTCTGTGATGGAAGAGCCCAAGTGACAGCCTGCTGGGACTCAGGATCAACACACACACACATCTGGGAACACAAGTGGCTGTGAACTGCTGTTCGCTGTCCTGAGTTTCTGCCTTCATCCTGACCAGCTTTTCTAAATAAGCTTTTGAATGTTTATTTGCTCCTCGTAAAAACAAAGACAAGAAAAAATGAAGAAAAAACCCCAATCACCCAACAAACCGAGACCAGCAGACTCAGCCCTGGGCTGCCTTATCAATAATCAGATATACAGTATAAAATATACAGCCTGGTACTCCCAAGCACAGCTTTCCTCCTTGTGAGAAAGTAACAGGAACAGGATGAGAAAGTTTCACAAACATGCACCAACACAGTAAGACATTCTATGGATTTAATCCTAATTTAACTAAACTTCCCTTCTGTAACAAGTTTTTAAATATTTAAAGTATCAACACAAACAGAGGAAGTTTCTCTATGGCCACTCACCCCTGATGTGCAGCAGCACCATTCCCGTGCAGGGTCAGATGCAGCACATTCCCTTGGATAAATACAGTTCTAAACCAGCTAGAAATTAACATCTTATAAAAAATTCCTGTCTGTCTCAGTATCAGAGGAAAAAAATACATCTCTGCAGCAGTGTTTGCTAATGGATCCCCCGGAGCGAGCGCAGGGAACACGAGGCCACACAGTGCTCTGGTGAGGATTCCCCGTCAATATTTGCATTGCAGAACACCCTCTGCAGCAAAGCAGAGCTCCCCAAGCCACGGGGTGTCAGTTGGAAACCAAAGGGATCCTTGCTGAGCTTCCCCAAGAAGCCAAATGCTTGGCTTACACCACGTGGTGGCAACTTCCAAGGCAGTTCTCAGACATCAGGAGGAATTTCTTCACTGAAAGGGTGGTCAGGCCTTGGCAGGGGCTGCCCAGGGAGTCCCCACCCCTGGAGGTGTCCAAGGAACGCCTGGATGTGGCACTCAGGGCTCTGAGCTGGGGGACAAGGTGGGGATTGGGCACAGGTTGGACTCCATGAGCTCAAAGGTCTTTTCCAGTCTCAGTGATTCTGTGTGAAATCTCCTGAACTGGCAAGAGCTGCTTAGACGGGATCACCACAGCTACTGTGCTCAGAGACAACCCCTTCCCAGCACAGGATCACAGGGACGATCCAGGTGTGCTGTGCCTGGGCTGCTGAAACCTTGGCAAAGCACTGGAGAAAGACAAAGCGTTTGAGGTTCTCCCCTGCCTTGCTGGAGAGCTGCAAAGCCTCCCCGCCTGTGCAATCCTGGCAGCTCTGTGGGAGCATATGAAAGGAGTGTTGCCATGAAAACCATGCCTTTGAGCAGGATCTTCACTCTGCATTCACAACAGGCTCTGCCTGCACTACACAGACTCCAAAACAACGGTGATGAAACGAGACACTCCACTGCAATCAAACCTGATTGACTGCAGAAGAGAAACTTTGCAGAGTAACATCTTCAAAAGCAAAGTTCCTCCTCAGCGCAGGCACCACTGAGGGATGTCCCCACGGGCAGGGTGACACAGCAGCCCTGCTACACCAGGGCTAATGGCACTTCCTGACACACACTGAAACAAGCTGTGACGTCTTGCACTGAATTTTCTAGAAGAAAATCAAGGGGCTGAACCTAACCTAGGTCTGAAGGCAACCTAGGAATTATTGTCTTCCCACTAGAAATAAAATAATGAATATTTAAAAAAAGGCTGCAGTATTTCAGAGCTTGGACCAGCACATGGTTGATTAAATATCTGCAAAGACACCTCCCCAGTGTGTCTGTGGTGCCCCAGCCCAGCCATGGTCCTGTCACAGCACGGCTGTCACTCTGCCTGCCACCACCATCACTCACTTGCCCAAGAGCAACAGGATCATCCCTGTCCAGTCCTGCTGAAAATAACATCTCTGTTCCTTCCACCAAATGCCTTTCTCCACCTGGTTGTGAATCCTGGTGGGTTCTGCCAAGCCACAGACTGCCTGCTAAGTGGCCCCATTAGAAGCAGGATCAGCTCTCAGGGCTTTTTTTTTTTTTTTTCCCTTCTCAGGGAATTTTTGTTTAGAGAATTCCCTCCTTCTGCACCATAGACCCCAGCTAAAAAATCCCAGGAAAGCAATATACCATTCCTGATCCCCTGAGAACAGGATTTCAGGAGAGGTAGGCCAATGCAGCAATAGAGATTAAAGCACCCTTGTACATCCCCCATTCCTGGCACCCTGCTTTGTATTTCAATTACCAATGGATTCATAAACCATACTTTAGGGGTTTTTCCAAAATTTTTAAAGAGTAGAAGCCCAGTTCATGTCACTCAGCAGCCACACCCCCAGCACAGATGGTTTGAAGTCTTGGGATCAAACAGAAAAGTCCACCCAAGGCAGCAGGAACATGAACAGCAACGCTGCCAACCAAGAATCTCACGAAGCAGCAGCCAGAGGGTCCCAAATTCCCAGTCCTCCACCAACATAATTTTCCTTCTTTTTTCCTTTACACTTTGCTGCCTGGCTCCAGAAAAGATCTTTCTTTCTAAACCAGGGATTATTTTGGCTCCATCTCAGAAGATCAGTGATACAAAGGCACATCAGGATCCACCACACGTTCCTTCATCAGGACGTGGGCTGAGCCTGGATAATTAGAAACTGGAGCCCTTCAGAGAAGGTGCAGCTCAATTTAGCCTCAAAGTCTGCAGCTTAATTGCAATATAAACTCTTTCCCCAGTTCTAAAGACAACTAAATTATAAATTACAATATACACACAGGCAATCCAGGAATTATTCCAGGGCTATCTCGAGATGCAATAAAAATCTGTGTTTTCTATAATTGATATATGGAGAAGATTAAGATGATGAGGTTTAAATATTTGATATCCACGGGAACCTACTCCTGGCTTGTTTTCCCTGAAGACAGCCTGGAACACACACACACGTGTGCTGTGGCACCAACCAACACAGACCAAGAATATTGAAGAGAAGTCTATTTGTGCCAGTAAACTGCACCCTGGACATCCCTGTGTCACAAGAGTTCTAATGAACCCCAACAACAGTGTTTCTACAGTCAGGATTTCTCCGAATTGAATAATTATCTTTAATTAATCACTCCCAGTCTGTGTGTGTGTCAATGCTCCAAGAACAGGGCATTCAAAACAATCCTCAGGGAGCACAGGGCTCCTGCATCCAGTGGCTGCACACCCCTGCTGCCCTGTCTTTAAAAACAAACCAAAATGTCTTCAAAACCAGCAAAGACTACAGAGAACAATTATTATTAATATCTCAAAATCTCCCTTGCTTGCATAAACTGAAGCAGAGTTTGAAGAACAGTTGTCCTGGATAATCACTTTGCCTCAGCTGCCTGACAACCAGGAATTATGCTCCAATATCGCTTGGAAAAAAGGATTATAACGTGTTTCAGTGGTGCTAAATCTGAGATCCACCATCCCTGTCAGACAGAGAACAGGGGGACAGCACAGTGACAAGTGACAAATGATTTCTGGTTGTTTTGCTGTCCCTCAGTTGGGTTTGGGGACGTGGCTGCAGAGCTTAACCCTCCCATGGGCAAACCCTCCCCTACACCAGCCACACACTGGGCTCTCCAGGAACAATCCCAACCTGTGCCTGCAGTGGCCATTTCCTGCCTGGTCCAGGCTGGCAGCACATTCCAGAGCATGGAATGTGCCCAGCTGAGCCCGGAACAGCCGGATCTCCCCCCAGCAGCTCCCTATTTCCACGGCCACTGCTTGTTTCAGCACCACAATTACTGCAGGTGCAGACTCTGAACAGCTTCCCAAAGAAATTTCCTCACAGACAAACAAGAGAAATGCAAGAAATAATGAGGAACTAAGGAGCAACAGGGAAAAAAGAAAATATGTACAAAATTTGGCTTACTTCTCTATTAAATCCAGCGTGACTCCTGGCACCAGCCTGACACTCTTCTGCATGCAGAACCTGGGGAGAGAGTAAAATAAAACACACTAATTGACTGTTTAATGACAAGGTTCTGGGGAGAGAATGTGGAAGGAGGTTTCTTTATTGCACTGTTTCTGCTTTTAAAATGGTGTTTGGGTAGGGAACTTTGGCACGGCATAATGAGACCCAAACAAGGCCCTCAGTATTTGTCACACTCGTGATTATGCGGCGATTTCCATCGTCAGGTGTCAAAACTGGGGTATTGTAACTGTCACAGTGACAAGTTTTCCAACACAGAGCGGGGGAAAAGGGCTCCCAGGCATCCAGCACGGTCTCCCGGGAGCAGCACAACGACAGAGAGCTGGGGAGGATTATGCTGCTGGAATAATGATCAGCGTTGGCTGGGTTTCCCTGAAGAGATGTGGCACTGCAGGCAGGGAAGGGAGAAAGGGAGGGAACGGGAGGGATGTGTCAGGTTCAGACACCTCCGTTATTTAATTAAAAAAACTGCTGACTCCATTTCCTCAGCTTTACAAATCCCACTGCTCCAGGAACACCGGCCCAGGAAACGCAGAGTCCTGTCAGTACCACTCACTGTGCCTGGAAAATCCCAAAAGCTGCCGAACCCAAGCGTGTGTGGGAAGGAGAGATGGCTGCTGGCCCAGATTCCCAGCACCCTTCCCCTCCTGCAGACCTCCCTGGAGGTGCAGAGGGCAGAGTGGGAACAACAGCTCTGGGACAGAAATCCAGCAACTTCAACTCGAGAAATGACTTCCTCAGTGACAGCACCACATTCCCAGCCCATCAGCCCAGTCTTTCAGAAATCCACTCTCTGCTGTTCAAGGAAGAATCTTCCCCTCAGTGTAATCTCAGTTGACATTTACTCAACACTGCACTCATCACACAGTTCTGTGAGGGACCAGGAGGGCTCCATGGGCAGTCCCGGACCAGGAGGGCTCTCCTGCCCAGCAATCCCACCTCCTGCATCCAGCTGCTGCAGCAGGAGCCTCACCTCACCAGAGCCACATCACCCACATCCAAAAGGCTCTTCCCCAGGCAAAGGAGAGAACAATTACTTATTAAGGACAAGATGTGCAGAGCCCATTTCCGAAACCTTGAGGCCCCTCTGGTTTTTCTGTGGCATTCCCTGCCAGCAGGGCATCCCTTGCTGCCAAGGCAAGGATGGGGATAGGCTCTGGAAAGCTCAGTGGTCCCCAGGCTGCTTTCCTGATGTCTGCGTCATCCAGCACAGAAAGGAGCCATAAAGAACCCGAGAACCTGCAGTGGGATCCCTCTGCAATCTGCTGAAATATAAAATTCTTACGACAGTGCTTTACAGAACCAGGCGGGGAAATTCCCTCCTAAACACAGCCACAGGCAGAACTGGGTCACTGGGATCAGCCTGGAGCCTCCCTGCACACTGGGGGTGCTGGAAGACTTTAACTCCTCTCGGTGCCTCCACATCATGACGTGTCTGGAAGGACTGTGAGAGCAGCACAGCTCTGCCCTGTCACACACTGGCTGTCTCTAAAGAAGTGTGTCCCTGGAAGTGTCCAGGGGCAGCCGGGACAGGGCTGGGACCAACCTGGTCTAGTGGAAGGTGTCCCTGTCCGTGGTAGGGAGCTGGAATGAGATGGGCTTTAAGGTCCTTTCCAACCCAAACCATCCCACGATTCCATGTCTCTGTTGCAGCCAAAGCTCTCCCCACTGCCCTGGATATTTGGAAACAGAGTAGTCCATGAAACTCCCACTGAAGCAGGAGCAGCCTCTGCGCCGCCTCTCCAGCAAGCACTGACTGCCAAGAAAATGTACTCGTAAACAAAATGTTCCTCCGCCTGTGTCTGCACCCCCTTCATGGCTGCGAGGCTCACACGTGGTGTCTCGTCTGGGGGCTGTGTCACTGTCACAGACAGCAGGTAACACACTGGGGCTGCACGGAGACAGGCCAGGGAACAGCAGCACCGAAGGAAACCCAGGAACGAGGGTGCAGCTGGTTCTCCTGTGACTCTGAAACTCAGGGTAGTCTGTCTAAGTCAATGTGGGACAGAGGATCGGTCGAGTCAACCCCCAAAATCTCAAGCCAAAATGCAAAATAAGTATGTTAGAAAAAACAACCAAAACACTTTAAACATTTGTTTGAACTGACCCAACAGAACATCAGCTGCACAGCTCCCGTCCTCTCCCCTGCCCTTCTGTTATGGGTGTTCTGGAGTACAAACTGCACATCTCAAATTCCCCAGGCTGAGCAGCTCCCAAAAGTTTTGTTTCTTGTTGTTTGGGGTGTTTCCAGCACTTTTCAGGAGCCCTCTCACTGTTTATGAGCAGGATTTCACATTTCAAAGCCACAGGGCCCTGAAGCCAACCCAGCCCAGCGCAGCCTTCGCTCCAACACGTGGAATTCCGGATCTATAACTGCAGCTTATTAACACCTTCCAGGACTGATGGAAACACAAGCACATGACTCACCACTGAGCACGACTTCCAGTGGAGCTGCTTTTGCTTTAGACAACGTGAAACACTCAGATCTGCGTAAAACAGGGCACCAAACACTCTGATTCCTGCCCGTTTCCTCAATATCCGCGTTTGCTTCCCGACAGTGCCATCCGTCAGGATTAACAATCCATGCAGCTTAGCTCCAGGCTCGCCTCACACAGAGCTTTATATAGTCACAAGATATATTTGGAATACGTCAGCTCACAGCAGTCACTACACACCAGGACAATCAGCAGCCAGGTAGCCAAGATCCACACTCCAGGTTCCTGGAATTGCAGACTGGCATCAGGAGTGTCACACACCACACCCAGAAGGGCATAGCTGACCTGGGTTTCTCTCCCCAGCATCAATTTTTCTTCCCCTGAAAAGAGACTGAAGTGGCTGCAGCTGCAACTCTGGCTGATGAGGGATCCTGTCCATCAGTTACCAGAGAGCAAAAATGGGATGGATAAACATTTCTTCACCAAACTTTCACTTGCCCATAAATTCCATATATGAAACATTATTAGAGTATCAGTCCAGAATTGCAAAAAAGTTGTATTTCAAAAGCAATTCCTTTCAGGGAAAGGGCTGCACTGAAGGAAAAGGGAAGTTTTAAGGGCAAAGGTTTTTGTGTTTATTTTTGGTTAACTGCTTTAGGGCATCAACATACAGTTTGGATCAAACTCTTGGAATGCAGCAGAGGATCTGGCTTTGCATACATTGTGTTTAACATTGGTGAAAAACAATGTTCCACAAGCAGTACTTATTATTTACAGGATAAACCCACACCTGCAATAATGACAATCAACTGGGAGCACAACCTCCATCGGAGAACAGAGGAGGGATTTCAGTGCAGTGAGTGACACAGTCACTGGATTAGGTGGCAGGAAATGCTCCCCCATCCAGGAGTTAACATGGCACCTTCCAGCATCAGCCCCTGACCAGCTGAGGGTGATGGTTTTAAATCCTTCCCCCGAGGCACAGTTCTCCAAACGTGTTCCCTGTCAAACACCGACCAGACGCAGCCCAGAGAATCTGTCGTGCCCACACCAGGTGTAGCTGTGCTGAGAACCTGCCCTGCTCACCCCCTCAGCATGTTCCCATGGAGATGAAGGAACAGAAAATTCCTGAACAGATCATAATATCTGAAAAAAACCCCTTTCATAGTACATCTAACAAACAAAACCCACAAAAAAAACCTGTCTTACAGAGACCCAGCATTTTCACTTTAAATCTGGCAGAAACTGTCAAGTCTGGTAACTGAAGGGAAGGAGAACCCTGAAACCAATCCCTTCCACTTCACTTCTGAAACTCCAATTTGCCATGAACTACTTCATCTCCAACAGGCACCAAAGCCCATGTGAGGGATCCTCACGAAATAAATAAAAGTAGTTCCCTGAAGCCTTATTTTCATGCTTACAAAACAGTATTTCTCAAAGTTCCCCTAGGGAATTTTGTCACTGTTTAAAAGCTTCCATGAGAAAACACCTTGGGAGCTCATGACATCAAAAAGAGGACAAAAAACTCAACAGGTTTTGTGCTGCTCCTCACAGGAGCAAAGAGAGCCAAAGGCACCACATACCCAAACCAGAACCTGGCCAAATGAACTCAGTTTGCTGCTAATATGAAACAGAAAGAGTACAAAGAATTGTAATTTATTACAAACATCTCCAAAAGGCAGCAAATAACTCTTGGAGCTGTGGTGCCAATTCCTCACCGGCATGTGCAGTGTCCAAAGGCTTCTGCCTGTTCTAACCAGCAAATGCCCTGAAGTTTCTCCATTCTGGACCTGACACAGCCCTGAGGATCAGGTGAGATGTGCCCAAGGGAACAGACCACCAGAGCTCTGCACAGCCTGGGGGAACTGGACTGTCCCCCTGGCACCACAGGCCTTTGTGGCCCCTGTTGCTGGGTAAAATACTGCTCTTGGAAAGCTCCTGCTCCCTGTAGCAGCCTTTTCTAACTTTCTGCCTAATTAATTTGGTTTGTCATTCCAGAACATCTTTCCTTGGTTTATCGTTCCCCTCCTTCCACTCCAGTACTATTTAATGCTGCTGCATTATTTACAGCAACTGCAATATGTGGAAGATGATTTGTGCAAAGGACAGTTTACAACAAGTTGTACTGCACTATGTACTATTCCTGCTCTCTGAGGAAGCAGATATTTAATTCCCAGAACAGTAAATCCCTTAATCTGAGCAAACCCAGATATTGGGTTGAAAACTAAAATGCAGTAAGTAGCAGACAACAATATTTTCACCTTTCTAGTCGTGATTAATAAGCTGCTGTCCCAAATGCACAGCTCAAACCCTGCAACTCAGCACTGCAAGGGAAGCTCAGGTCAGGTGAAGTGTCTGGATTCACAAATCCCCCCGTCCTGCTGTGAGCCCCACACCCCTGTGAGCCCCTGCAGAGCCTCACTCACCAGCGCAGGGCGATCTTGATGGGGGTGGTGAGGCAGGAGGTGAACAGGTCTGCTGGCAGGTCGGGGATCATGGGCAGCAGCTCGTTGGCCTCGCAGGCTGCCAGCTGGATGCAGTTCTTCATGGAGGGGGGCAGCGGCATCTGCGCCAGGGGGTGGTTGGGGTTGATGGCAGCCACCTGCAGGGAGCAAGGAAACCCCCCAGGGGAGGCAGGGAGGGTCATTTCTACAGCACCAGAACCTGTGAGGAGCTGCCAGTGCCCCATGGAGCTCTGGGTTCAGAGAAGTTAAGGCATAACGTAGCACCGGCCACAGCTTTCACTCATATAATTAACAAAATTCAACTGTTAAGTATTTAATCTGTCCAAGAAGAAATACTCTATATACCAATACTGCCATTTTCCAAAACCACAGTGATGCTCCTATTTAAAATTTTGGCTAAGAATGATTTTTGAGGCTAATAATTCACAGAATGAAAACATAAATAATCTTTCCAGTGCCTTTCTGAACCAGGTAAACAAAGTAAACACTTCAACCACCCAAAATTTTGCTCTCTGGCACTCAGAAGTTCCTAAAGGCAGAGGGGATGCAGTGTAACACCTCACTGCCCGTTGCTGTAGGAGTCAGAAAGCAAAGCACCACCACAGTGACCCATGAGCTGTGTTACCAAAGCTGACAGAAGCACATTTTTCCAAAGACCAACCCTCCAGCCAGCTCAGTATGGGGATACAGTCGACTGATAAACTCATTCTTTACCATCCTTACACATGAAACACTCTGTCTGTGTGAGGAGGGAATCCATTTGGTGCCTCAGAGGGTCAAAAGGGAACAGAACATTGTGTGACAGTCCCAGGGCCTGGCACAGCCACACACCTCCCACCTGGCAAAGCAACCTGACAAGCCAGGGAGAAGTTTCTGCACCCTTTCAAGTTTTTTGATTCTTTAAAGATAATTTTTTCCATTCTAATCCCAGGGGCAGCACTGACACACTTCGGCTTTTTCCAGTTGTCTAAATTAGCTGGGACCTGTCTCTGCTCCCAGCTGAGCTGAGCTGCTTCCAGCAGAGTACAGTACCTGGGGGAATGAAGGCACCCTCAAGCCATCACTCTCAATAACACTGGAGCTCTATCATGGAATCATGGAATGGTTTGGCTTGGTAAGGACCTTACAGATCGTTTTGTCCCAACCCCCTGTATGCCAACAACTAAATAAAAGGTAATTAAAATCCTGCAAAGCTCTTTCATTTGAGGAGAAAGGTTTGAGAGGCAGCGTGGGAAAGCATTAGCTCTTCACAGATGTATAAAAACAAAGCAGTCAAACTGCTTAGCTGTGGCTGTTCACTCCCTGAAGAAAGCCCTGCCCTTGGGGCATCCCTAGAAAGGGCTCTTAGGGGGAAGCACATTTGGAGGGATTTTCAGCTCTCTGAGCACTCTGAAACACTCAGGGTGTTTGTCACAGTCTGGTGGTGCCCCTCAGGTCTGAAGGGGAGCAGCTCAGGCTCCAGGACCTGCTCAAGTCCAGCTTCTCCCCAGTATGACGAACCACAGAAACTGGTCCCACACACTGGAAATATCTGGAGATTAATTAACAACCTATCAACAACCATAAATGAACAATGGGAGCAGCCAGCAACTACAGACTTGTCAGGCTGCTCAGGACAGTGATGGGACACAGCTTTCCTGTACAGGTCAAAAAAAAGGAGAGGAAAAAAAGAGGGTTGAGTAAAGCCCACGATGAACAGTTATTTTTGCATCCTTAGAGCATCCACTAGCCTCAGACTTTCTACACTGCTTGGCTCTCTCATAAACACAACTTTTTATTAGGGCAAGATAAGGAATCAAAAGATCAGAATCCCTCTGGCAGATTAAGAGAACAGCAAACTGCTTTGATCTCCTTGCAGGAAGATGAGGAACAATTATCCTGATCACTCTGGCAGCCCCTCTGGAGCACCAGTTCCAGCTTCACTTCACTTTTCATGAATTTGAACAATTTGATAATTTATAATTTTCCAAATGAATTCCCATCCACGCTCTGCAGGATGCCCTGAGCTCTCTGCTCTCTCTGGTGCCACGTCTCTGCTTTCTATTAATCACGAGCAGGTACCTCAGTCAGTCATCACAGTTAATGAAATCTAAAGACAGAACGAAAAGCTGCCACACAAGCCTGAAAGTATTTTCATAATCATATTAATTGGTAGTTTTAACCTGTGCTGCAAGAGCAGAAATACTGAAGTGCCAAGAACAGTCACCACAAAAGCCCCCCCAGAAACTGGAATTTGGAAGGAAAGGAGTTATAGCCAGGGATACTGTTACCATCTGCTTGGAGGCTGTATTTGTGACAGTCAGCTGCTTGATTAATTAACACTCCTTCCTTGAAGTTTTGGGGTTTTTTTCATATAGTACCTCAGAGCTGTGAGAGTTTAAGAAGTGACCCTTTACAAATGTCCTCTCCCAGGAAGCTGAAGGCAGCAGGGGGGTCTGGCAGGTGGGAGTCTGCACAAAAAATTCAACTTCTTCCCTTCCACTTTGCATTTCAGATCTACTTCAATGAATTTATTACTAATTCCATTTGTAACCAAAGACAGCTTTTCAGTGGGAACACATTCAGCTTCAGCACTCTGTGGAACTGGAACCACCACAGGACAATCCCTCCGGATGAGGTTTTTGTTGTTTCACATTTTCTCATTCACTTTAACAGCACAAAACCATAACTGCACCCAAATACAGCCCCAGAAACCAGGCTTTTGTAACCAAAATAAATGTCTCGTTCACCTCAGCATTCATTGCAGCACAAAAGACCATTAGGGTCCAAATTGATTCTATTAACGTTAACATTTAATTAGTGCTTGTATTAAAAACCATTCCAAGTTTAATGGGATAGCAAACTGAACCAGAAAGATTGGAGTGGCAAAGCTATTTGCAAATTAATTTGCCTTCCAACATGGTTTTAAACACATTTTTCAGTGTACACAGCAAAGCAAGCTTGAAGTTCATTTGTGTTCACTGAACACCACCAAAGCTCTGCAGCCTGTGCTCTCACCTCCAGCTCCTGCTCCCTCTGTAGTGCAAATTGCTTGAAGGACTTGACAATAAGGCCGGCGTTGGAGCAGTCGTAGACGAAGATGGAAGGACTTCCCATCCAGGTCTGCAGGTCGTATATGGAGAGTGGGATGTACTGAGTGTAGTTCTGTAGGAGAAAAACACCCACTCCAGTCACCATGAGGCAGAGAAACAACAGAACTTGAACTGGTGAGATAACAGAACACACCCATAAATTTCCAATTCTGAAATCCCCAAATAAAACCTACATTGACCATATTAATCAATTCAAGTATCAGGCAATAGCTACCAAAAACTAGGACTGGGAACCCAAGTCAACACTAACCACGAGCAGATTTTATTGTGCCATTGTTTGAAACATTCAACTCCAAACTAAAAGCCCAAAACTCCACCAGGCATTTTCAGTATTAGGTATTTAGAGCTCTGATTTGTGCTAACAACTCCAAACAGCATTTAATAGTCCAATTTTATCCCAAATTTCTGCAACACTGATAAAGGATGCAAACCAGCTGTCTTTAATTTAACATCAAACATCCTAAACTGAAAAGCCCATCAATAAATCAAGAAGGATAATTAAGCCCCTGCAGCCCATCAGCCCTACCCTGCCTGAGCTTAACGAGATGCTTCATAATTTTATTACAGCTTTAACTTCTGTGCAACTTTCTGAATTATCCAATAAAATTAAAACCAACAAAGCTGCCTTCGACAGAGCGAAGTACCCACAGCCCCCTTTCTGTAAATAGGAAGGATTTTGTTCTGTGTCTCCCATTTTAACGCCCCCAAATAACCGGGGGCAAGAGCATAAAAATCAGACATTTAAAACCAGCTGTGAAGGGCCAACCCTGAACTAATTGAGCCGAAAATATAAACCAGAGAGGATTTCTGCCTGCAAAGAGTCACCACCAAACACCCAGTGGCTGCCAGCAAGATCCTTCCCAGCTGCAGGGACAGGACAACCTGGCGTTCCTACAGCCCTGAGCTTGGCCCAAAACCCTCAGGAAAAGCTGTGGTGTTCCTATTAACATCAGCAGAATGATGGATGGGATCATAACTCCCATTTAAATTCAAAAGACTTAAAATAGCTGTAATAAAACCAGTAAACTTTTGCAAAAATCAAATTTTCAAGGACACGTATCAGTGTCGATAAAGACAAAAGGGATCATAAACCATATGTTACGTAAGGTGGGGAAGGGTAAGGCATTTCCAAACCCAGTTTTGCCCATATATAACAGTTTCGGTTGTTTTATTAAAATTAACAGGAGAAATTGTTTATAAAAGCCACAGTTTTGGGGAGTTGGGAGCTCTGCAGATCACTGCAGGATGGAAATGATGCATGAACAGCTCCTCTACAGCACAGACCTTTCTTAAGGTCATTCCTCCCATGAAGCACATTCCAGTCACAGGAAGTTACACATAAAATACCTGCTCTGACACATCCAATCAACGACATTTTATGGGCATGAATTGTTTTAAATTCATATTTCTAATGCATCTGGCTCTAGCCAAGACTGGATTATAGCTCTGATTAATATTGTGGTATTTCCAACCAGGAGAATTTTATATTCCAACTCTACTGTGGGGGTCACATAAAACATCAACATTTGCTAATGATATGTAAATGAGCTAATTTGAAGAAAAAAGGAGTGTTAACTAAGAGTTTTGCAGCGTGGTTGTTCAGGGTGATGCTTTGATGCTGCCTGGGTTGGGCAGAACTCGGTTGGATGGTTTGTTCCCTGACTTTGGTTTGTAGGGAGAAGTTCCTGCTCTGCTCCCACTGCTCCCACCATCCCTCTGTGCTTCTTTACGGGAACGACACAACAAACATCCCAACTGGGAATGGGCTGGGAACAGATTTCACCACCACTGGCCGGTGAGCCCAGAGTGCAGCTGCTCTCAACAGAACCCCTCAAGAACTCGGAGCAGGAGGCAGAGGCAGCTGGGCCCCACCTTGTTGAAGACCCAGATCTCCCCGTTGACGGTGGGCCGGGGCACGCCGTGCCCGTTGTAGTGGAACAGCACCCGCTCCTCCTTGGCGTTGCGCCGCAGGGACGTGCACAGCTTCTTCACCTCGTCCACCGTCGGGTCCAGGCTCTGCTTGTACCTGGCCTGGGGCACAGAACAGAGAACCCTTCAGCTGTGGGAAACAACCACTTCACATACTGGGGGCCACAGGAATGTGCACAGAAACTGTTTACTCTGGGAGAAGAAAACATTTCCAGTAGAGCTGAACAAACAAAGTACGTCTGCGATGGTGTGTGGGCCTGTGCACACACGCACACCAACAACACGGGTTTGAGGGAGTTTATCACAGCTCCCAACTCTGATCCATTTCACTCAGCAATTATTAATATTCAAAAAGCCTCGGGAAGGAGAAATCTGTTGCAACATTGGCCAGACTCAAAACTAACCCCTCATGATGACTGGCAACCAGTGACAGGACCTGAGTCCTGTACAAACCCTGCCATTAGGAGCCTGTTTATAAACCAAACTAAGGCCTCAGAAGTTTGGGCTTTTTAGGTTTTCCTCTATGACAGGGAAAGATAAGAAAGTCTTAAAATATCAAGGTAAAAGAGGATCAAGCACTTTAATGTAGAAATGGTTTGTTTATCTATGAAGCTTGAAAAGCAGATAACGGTGCTGCTCAATTAACAGTGAGCATCCCCAGCCAGCAGGGAAGAGGGACACAAGGAATGGCAGCACTTAATGATTGCAACAATGGAGAAAAGCAAGCAAAAGGAGGAAAAATATAAAGCAAGAAGCAGTGATGTGACACCCTCATCCTTCTCAGGAACCTTGGCACTCAGGAGAACGAAGAGGCCACATTAATCTTCCCACGGATCCTCCACCTCCTCCTCTCTCCACTCAGTGCTGTGATGAAGACGCTGATTTGCAAAAATGTGCCCCTTAAATCCTAGCCTGCCTGTTGGCAGCTTTACCAGCCACCAGAACCAGAGTGCTGGGGGATTTTTCAGCCTTTTTTCCACAGGAGAACCCACTCATTCGAGCCCTCCTCGTGTCCCTCGCGCACCAATACTAAACACAGCTCACAATTAATGGAGGGGCATTCATACTCTGAAACTAAAGTCTGTAGACCTAAACATCCAAATAGCTATCTAAATAGCACTGGCCATATTTAATGCTTAAATCTGAAGTGAGGTGGCTCTGCCCCAAAGCCCATTGCCTATGGACACACTCTCACACAATTAGTTATTTTTCAAGCATGAAATCACCTTGTAATGACGTGCAGGAAAACCAACACCAGGATGAATTTCAGTAAGCTGAGAAGCCACAGAGCTGGCCTGGACATCACCAGCCACCATCAGCCACACGCAACAAGACCCCCCAGTTCCCACATTCCCATCACATCTCCAGGAGCCACAGAACAAGAAGTATAAACTAAATTAACTCAAGTATTGAATTACTGAGCATCACCTGGAGAAGGTAACAGCATTTGAAACTGTCTGGGTAGCAGGAAAAGGGAAACCAGGAAGCAGGACTTCAGTCTTTAAAGGAATCCAGAGGAAATCCAGAGCAGGCTGAGCTCTGTGCTGGGCACTTGGTCAGAATAACAATAAACAAACAGAACAATGAACAAACACCTCAGGGAAGAGCCCATTCAGCAACTTTAATGAGGAGTCAGACTTTTTAAATCAAACTCTTATCTTGTAGAGTTTTTTTAAGAAATCAAAGAGTCTGGAGATGAGAGGAAGTATCTTTTTTATATAAACCCATTTGGATTCCCAGAGGATATTTAGTAAGATCTCAACACAAGATTGGGAGGAAAAGTCCATATATAAAGACTTGCTTATGAAACAGGCAGGTGGGGGGAGAATCCTTAATTTTGTCCACAGAGAGAAGTCGCTGGGAAGTTCCAAGAGGATCAGTTTTGTAGCCTGACTCATCCAACACTACTAAACACTGTGGGAAGGGGCAGCAGGAATACGACTGCCTGGTGGTGGCAGAGGGTGGTCCCGGATCCCTGCAGGCAGACCCTGCCACGGGGACAGGCCCAGCAGTGGTTTGGAAGAGGATTTTCACTACCATTGTTTTATACTCACGAATTCCTTTTCCACTGACTCCATCACTACGGACTCCTCCCGGTGCTCTGTCTCCCTGCACGATGCCAGGCTGGCCTGCTGCCAGGCCTGCTGCCAGGCCTTCTGAGGGGGGAGCTCTTCTAGTGAAAAACTACAAACTTCACTCATAAACAAAAACACTTTGTTCTTTGGTTCATTCAGAACAGTGATTAATATCTCAGGCCTGCGATTCACCGTGATTTAATTTTAATACTGACTAAACCACAGCTTTTTTCTTGCATCAAAGGAAGATTTAGGATCCTGCATTTGCACTGGCTTTGGAGACACATCAAAGAACAGATGAATTCAGAGCTGTACACGAACACTTATCTTTGCACAACTGCACAATAAACAAACAATCACAGACAAGAACTCTTTCAGGAGCAGTAGAATCAAGCCAAATTTTCTGCTCATTTTGGGGTTTTCTATCACCTTGCAGCCTCCTCCTGAAGGTTTGGCTGTTTTCACTGAATATTTAGGGTGAATTCAAATTCCGAATTCTCAACCCTTTTACAAATGGCCCGTCCCAGGTTGCTGGGATGAGCTGGGGGTGCACGATGCAGTCCCACAGCACATGGTTTAACAGCCTGGCTTCCTCAGGAAACCAGTCAAAAACACACTCAGTCTTTGGAATTCATGTAGGAACATGTTCTGCTCTACCCCAGTACAAGCCTTGGTTTAAAATAACCCTTAACTGTATCCCAGAGACACAAACAGCAGCAGGAGCCTGTTGTGTGGTAACTTCAGATAACTCAGCACTGTAAGAAGTGACTGCAATTTATCCCTACTTTCCATCAGTCATAAACCCAATTGCCTTAAGCCCAAGCTGATATGGCCACAATAACTCTTGGGTTAGACACATCATGCAAATGCAAATTATTCTGGACCACAGCCATAGACTCCAGGCTTTTTAATTTTTATTTTTTTAAAAAACCCCCACCTTTCAGGTGTTTTAATTTTGGCTGTGGGCACATGAAATTACCCTGATGTAAATTCATGAGGATTAGTCCAAGATAATAAAAACTGCATATTTAAGTACAAGGGAGTGTGCTGGAAATCCCAAATTGACGTTATAAGTTGCAGCTTAACCTGGTTAACACGGGACATGAGAAAACATTGCTGATAAAATTATTAGCCACTGCTGACTTGAAAAGTACTAATTACAGTGAAGACACACTATAACTTAGAGCTGCTGAAGTTTAAATGCCTAACCAAGCCAAGGGAAGACTCTGGCCAGTCTCAGGCCAGTCCTCTGAGGCCTTTGGCTGCATCTCAAACCCATCTCTGTCTCTCCGTGCTGATTCCCTGTGGAGCAGCCCGAGCCTCCCCCGGGGAATGTGCTGATGCCCAGGATGGGATGCACTGCTGGAGCTGAGCTCTGAGTGTGCCACATTTCCTCTCCTGCCTGGAGTCAGCACTGTGGTGACTTTACCTTCCCTCTGCAGAGTCTCTGACCTTGCTTTTAAGTCCAATGTGAAATGAATCCTGAAGTACCTAATCCTCATTGTACAGACTCGGGATTCAGTAATACTTCCAAAAAAAACACCTTGGAGCAGTTTGTTCATGAGAACTGATGTTGACAGGGAAGACAAAAATCAGGACTACTAACCTTGAGTGTCTGCTATAACACATCCAGGAGACAGGTGTGTGCCTCAGCAGTTACAAGCTGCTTCACACTGCAGCTCTGTGCCAAGGTTTACAGAAATTCCGCCCACCAGCCTGACCTGCTTGGTACAAATCCCTCCCTCTCTGCTCAAATAAACATTCTGAGAGGGCTGTGTAAATAACAGTTCATTTTTAAACAAAGGGAATTGTAAAAGAACTCGAGTCTGCTTCTCATCCACCAGATCTGCATCCTCAGCCCGCTGGATGGGTCACATCACAAAATGCCCTAACAGGATTTCAAGTACACCCCAGGACACATCCTTAAAACCTGCTTAGTCAAACAACCTAACTCCTGAGTATCAGTGTCATTTTAGTCCCATTCCTTCTCTAGAACCTCAGTTTTAAGACCTCTACAGTTTTAGGCTCCACATCTTGTTTCTAAAATACAAACTTAAAAGCTACTGGGACCCCAGTTTAGGCTGCAGGACCACAAACTGGTGCATCCTCAAACTGGCCCAAGTGCATCCTGCTCGCAGGAAGCAGCTGCAAGGTTGGACTCATGCAGGGCAAGAAGTTCATCTTCTCAACACTAAATAATTATTCAGTAATTTCAAGTTTTCCTCTGATTGCAAAGTAATTGTTTAATAAAGCAATATTCTGATTAAAAACAACTTAATGAGTCAGCAGAAGGAAAACCAATTGTTCTGAGGTTTATGCTTTGTTAAGCTCTATAGGAAAGGGGTTAAACCCAAAGCATTTCACACTTTTCTCATTCTGCCTTAGAGATGAGCAGGAATACAAATAAAAATGTCAATAGTTTTCTCTGCTAATGCTCTGAGTTTTGCACAAAACTGGTGACTGTCAGAAAGAAGCTCCAGCTGTGTAATACAGCAACCTTTGCATGTCCAAGTCTGCAAGCACTGAATCCCTTGGCCAGGGTGGCATTTACAGATAAAGAGCACCAAGGATGCTGCCAGGGGATGTGCAGGAGGCTCCTCCCTGTCTCCCACTGCCAGGGACTCACCACTCCCCACAGAACACAAAGACAAGGTGTTTCTAAATAGGTCACCCAGAGATGGGTGGTAATTACAGAAACACATTAATCAGCTTTGCGAGGCAGAGCTGCTTTTCTCTTCAAGAAGCCTTTTAACATCAGCTCTGTCTTCCCATCTCAGGACAAACTGACATCAATGGTCAGAGCAAAACACCCTCAAACACACAAATCTTGCTCGTCTGCCAATTCTGGCCCCGTTTGGATGACAAAGCACAAACCAAAACCCAGGTGAAGTATAAAATATGTGAATGGATGTTACTGTCAGGAGAGTGTGGAAAGCAAGGCAAGAGTAAGCACGGTCACTAAAGGGCTGCCTTCAACACAGGATCTCAGAATAACAGGAATTCAGATGCTGGGTGATAAATCCAAGGAAAAGCAGATCAGAGGCAGCCTCAGGAAGCTCCACCTTGGCCAAGGGGACCTTTTGCTTCTGCAAAAGCCCAGGTGTGTAAGGGAGGAGGAGGCAGTAGGTGACAGAACCTGGTTCCTGGCAGCCTTGAGCCCTGGCAGCTCCTGACCCCCAGCCAGGGGCAGCTCAGTGGCACTGATGCCTGGCACTGCTCAGAGCTGCCCCACAGTCCCACTGCTGCATCACTTTGCTCATGAAGAAATCATCTTTTCTTACAAGTGAAATGTCCTTTTCATTGTGATTCAAATGTACTTTTCTGAACTTCAGCTCCTGCCTCCCCTTTCCCCATCTTCTCCCTTCCAGGGCATCCCACCCACAGTCTTCCAGGCTTGCAGCAGGATGCCAAGACCCACAGGATTTCCCCATAAAGTTATTTTGCAAGTTTGTTGTCTTAGTCCCAGAATGCCAGGCCCTGCTATCTGCAATGCATGAACAGTTCAGTTCACAGAACAGCTTAATGCCACTTCCTTGTCTTTACAGCTTCTGAACACCCTTTCACACAGCAGTTCATGCCTGCAACCATTTTTTTGCTTTTTGTGACTCATTTTTCCAGGAGAATCTCAGACAAATCAGTATTAAATACATTACTGCTGCAATTTCACAGTTTCCACTTTCAGTGGTGTGTTAAAGATTTATCAGATTTCTTTTTCTCACTATCAAAAGCAGTAAAACATGAGTTCTACCCAGACTGAGCCCTGGGATTGCATTAGGGAGCTTCCCCCTTGTACAGCTGATTCCCACATCCTCCAGTTCCCACTGCTGTAGGAGCTTTTCCATACACAGTTGCTCCCAGGCGAGGACAGTGCCTCCAGGACAACTGCAGGAGTCCCTGCCATGGTTTAGGATGATGCCATGACTGGCTCCTGGAGTCAGGGCCTGGAAGCAGGAGGAGGAAATAGGTGGCCCAGATCAGATGTGTCAGCACAAAAAGAGCAGCTTCAGTGCAAGGTGTCTTTGGGGATGGTTTGAAGCCAGACCCTGGTCTCGTGCTCTCTCCAGCCAGGCCAGGCTGGATGAGGGAGAGTTGGGATGCAGCTCACTCAGAGACCACCAGAAGGAAATCTGCAACTACTGCTTCATTTGTCCTCATTTTCTCTGTATTCACAAGACAAAAAAATCCAGGTTTAATCCTTTCCCATACTTAAATTCTGTGCATTTCTGGCCAAATGGCCAGTGCTTCCAGAGGGGTATTTTGTGAAACAGCCCCTGGCTGACAGTGACACTCTGAACAGCACCATGACAGGTTTGCAGACAGGAGAATGGGAATAACTGGGCTTGGCAATTAGACTTGTTGACTCCTCTCCTACGAGAGACTTTTTTTTTTTGTTCTGAAAAAATAAAAGTGCTGGTTTATGCTGAAGACAGTTGATCTTTAACAAGACAGCAAAGGATTGATACAGCAGAATTTTGCAGAGCCTGAAATAGCTGCCAAATTCAAGAGGCTGTTGGGAAATAAAAACCAACAAACATAGTCCTCTAAGGAAAACCTGGTTTTGTTAAACAAGGTCACACTGTCTTTTCGTTGTTTCTTTCCTTCTTATTCTTTTTTCCTTACATGTTCCTGCATCTACAGAGTAGGGAGACCAAGTACCAGTTTTCCCATGTTCCCCTTTGGAATTCTACAGCATTTCTTCTGCAGGAGCAATTAGTATTTGCTGTTGTTTTAAAAGAAAAACCCTACAGAAATAAAGGAAAAGTATGACTCACTGAGAGACCAATAATTAGGTCATGTGTTCAATTAGTTTTCATGCTTAAGTAGTTACTCTTCAGGAAATGCTCCCCCTTTGATGTGCAGCAGCAACTTCCCAATTAATTAGGCAGAAAGAAGCAATGAAGGAATGAAACCTCAGAAACCTTATCAAAGCCCAGAGATCTCTAATGAGGGGAACAACAGCATCAACAACAGACAACTGGCACTAAAAGGTAGAGGCTTTCAATGATCCATTTCAAGTATCTTGGCTGTACTTCCTTTGAAATTAAGAGAAAACTGTTGGGAAGTAGACTAGGAGAGAGGGAGACGCAGCCTGTTTGATCAGAAAATCACTGTTTCCTTGAAGGCTTGTCACAAAAGAGATAATCTACCCATACTGGAGGAGGTGTGTCCTCAGAGAGCATCACTCACTGGTGGAGGCAAGAGGCATCACACAACGGGTGAGATGGGATCAGAGAAACACAGGAAAGCCCTTCATTTAAAATCTGCATTAAAAACCTGTGTACAGTTAAGCACAAGGGGACACAGTGCTGGGAGTCCCAGCCTGGCACCAAGCACTTGGGGAAAGGATCATACACAGCCATAGCTTAACTAACTAACTTACTAGTTAACTAACTAACCAACATTCTGCCCGTGCCCACAGAGCAGCAGCAGCCAAGCCTGTTTGGGATCAGGACCCAGTTTCTCAGTTCCCCCGGGCCCTGCTGCAGTCCTGCTCCTGGATGGTGTCACCTCTCTGAACCAAGGGGAAAATGGGCACAACCACATCCACTAAAGGGGCTGGAAAGACCCAAAATGTGCCCAGATCTGCCAGATCAATGAGTGCAGACATGTTATTGCCTGTCTCTTAACAACTGCCATGGATGTGAGGAATGCAGCATCACAAAGAGAACTGCACAGGAACAGAAGCCAGATTGCTGTGGGAGTGTCCCCCCACCCTCAGTGAGCAGGGATGCTCCAGGAGCAGGCATTCCCAAACACCAGTACTTGCTTCCAATCCACCCTTCCCAAAGGCTTTCTAAAAGTTTATTTAATCTTGTCTTCTAGATTTCCCCAGTCCTTCCCCCATCCAGGATTTTCATCCCCCCTCACAGCTCACAGTTCTTCACCCCAGGGATCCCCTTCAGGTGGAGCTATAATGAAATCAGCTAATTCCATTAGAGAAGTAAAACACTCAAAACGACTCTCTTAGTGCAAGAGGAGGAAACTGAGAGAAGGAAAAGGGAGACAACAATGTAGCACCTGAATTAAAACATCAATACTGTAACTGACTTTGTTTTATTTAGGCAAGTGGGTGTAAGGGGAGGAAATTCTTTGGGCTGTGATGTTTTGAGCTCTTTGGCCTTGCTGGTTGTTGCACAGGGTGTGCAGGAGCCCTGGAGCTCCTGACCTGGAGGGGCAGGAAGGGACTGGTGATGCCAAATTACAGACTTGCTCTGGGAAATCTTACAGAGGCACAAACCTCTCACACCCCATGAAGCTACTTATCAGAGGATGTAAAAAGTCCCAAGTTCCACAGAAGAACTGACCTTCAACTTGAAATAAAGGTTTCTGTACAGCTGCAAGATCCCACTACAGTAGTTCTGTAGGATCTCAGAACAGCTTGGAGCACTGGAGGAGTGTGTGTCTGACATCCTCCTTGCCTCACCTCTGCCCAGGAAGGGTTATGAACTGCACATTTTGGCCTTCCTGGCAGGGCTGGGAAAGTTCATCAGAGAATAAGGAACAGGGCTGCAAAAAGCACCTGGTGCAGGAGTGACACTGGGATTCATGGGGACCAGTAAAATCACACCAGAGGTGTCCAAATGATTGAGCAAAAGGAAGAAAAAGTCCTGTGAATGTTCTGGTCAGTTTAGAGTTAAAGAGAGAAACTGGTCAAAAGCCACTGCCAACAAAGAGAAAGCAAATCTATAATTTCATGCAAATTTAATAAGCATATGCTCCAGACTACTTCATACCAGGTCCTTTATTATGTAAACTTGCATCATCCAACCCACAGCTCTGCCTTCAGCTGCACAGCCCCTTCTCAGGGCTCAGACACAGGGAGGGAAACTCAGGGAACTTCACTGTCTGGGCAAGGCTGGGAGCCAAGGAAGGAGACAGAGGGGGAACAAAGCCTGGCACCCTTCTAAGAAGCCAGCCCATCCCACAGGTTCTGTGCAAGCATCAGTGCTCACAGGGTAGCTGATGCTTTGATACAAAGTGCTGGGGTTCAGCTCTGACAATTCCAGCCAGGAGGATGCAGAAAACACACTCTCTCCATCCAGTCCCTGAGCACAGGAGCAGCAGAGCACTGCAGAACACCTTCAGCCTTCCCACCAGCCCCTCTGCTCAGCTCTGCAGTGCCACAGCACAGAGCCAGGTCCCAGGTTCTACTGATAAATGGAGGTAAACTGGGACTTACAGAGCAGTAACTCCTGCTCATAAAAATCCCCACGAGCTCCTGCATCTCCATAAACCATCTCTCTGCAGCAGCACTTGGAGTTCACAGTCCATTAGTCCTATTTTCAAAGTCTGTTGACTCTTAAACTAAGGCAAGTTCCTGCCTTTGGCATGGCACAACATGCAGTGAAGCCAAGAAAACTGAATTCACACCTCAACGACAGGGAAATTATTTGCCACTCACTGCCAGCCCAAGCCAAGCCGTGCTCTGGCTGGGCACTCACTCCAGGGTTGCACCTAATGCAGGCAGGTTCTGCAGGGGGGAATAAATGAAGGTCAGAAGCAGAGAAATTCCATTTCAATACAATCAATTCCTTATCTAAATATTTTAAATGCAGAGCATGCGAGGAACCTCCGAAAGAAATTCCAGGTATTTTATTCTGGGCAGTTAAAGTGGTACAAAGTGCTGCCTCAGCCAAAGGCTCCCCTTTCCCACATGTTCTCTGGATGCTCCCTGCCAAACCCTCTGCTCCAGGCCCTGCCACCACTGAGCCCCAGTTCCACTGGGCTCCTCCAGCCATTCCCCAGCCCACCAGGCTGCAAATTCCCAAACCAGGGGAGCAGTCCCAGCAAAGGTCCCTTCAGTCAGGCACTACAGTGCCTTTCCCTCCCTTTTCTCCTTTCATTCTCAGCTGCTTCAGCAGCCCCCTGGATCCCTGTAATTGAACCTCCTTCTAGACTACCCTCAGGTTTAACCCCCTCCCTGCCCAGTGACACTCAAACCCCATGACCCAAGGGAATGTTAGGGAAGAGCTGTCTTGGTTTCTTTTCACTTTTTCACCAGCCCCTCAATTGTCACTGCACTGAGCTGCAAGAACTCTGACTTGTTCAGAGGATTCTTTATCAAGACAGATCGAGCCCCAGCTCTGTCATCTCCTGCTCCCTCCCCAGCACAATCTTTATTTGAGAATTGCATGATATGTCTGAATATTGCTTAACTGCGGGATTTTGCAGATGAAACAACAGCTGAAGTGGTTTCTACTCCCACAGCACACAAATTTATTTAGCTACACAACAATAAAGCAAAGTCTTAAATTTAATCAGAACAAATACTTCAAGCAACAGCAAGCTGATAAATTATTTAGAAAGGGGCTCAATAAGACCTGGAAGGAAATATCCATCAGCTGTGCAGCCTGGGAGCTTCCAGAAATAAGGAATTTTCAAGCTTTACCCATTTTACAGATTTTTTCAGCTAAGCTGTTTGTATTGAACACAAAGGGGGGTGTTTGAACAACATCCTGCAAACAGAAGCAGCCAAGGACTGGCAGTGATGGCACAGGACTGGTCACAGTGTCCATCCCTGCCACGATCCATCACCAGGAATCAGCACCATTGGTACATTCCCAACAAGGTATTCCTGACAGGCAGCTCGTGCTGGGAGGACCTGACAGCCTGGGAATATTGGCTATTTCAGAAGATTTTAATCATTTGGTCTTTTTTTTTCAGACTGTCCCGTTTTCCCCAAACTGTCTTCCTTCCCTCCATTCCAAACCACTCCAAACCACTGAGAATCAGACCAAACTAGATGCATTAGTATTTATATGAAAGCTCTAGTAAATTCAATAATGTTCCTATTGTTTTATTGCACATGGCACATCAACTTCTCTTTATTACTGCAGAAAACTCAAGAGCCCTGTGGAGTGCAATAAACCAGGACGTGTTTGGCTTTGCAATGTTTCAGGGGCTGGGATTTCCTGCAGGAACCAGGAATTCACCAGGAATTCACCTCCAAGCTCTGGGATTGCCTCCACCAGGCCCATGCAGGGAACCTGCTCCTTCTGACCTGTCCCTCACCCCTCAGTACCAGGGACTCCACTACAGAGCACAGAAAAGGGACTGTTTTCACCTTTGCATCAAGATGTTTTACTCTCCTTTTTGATTTCAGGCACTATTTGAATTTTCTGCCAAATTCTTATTGTCAGTGTACCACAAGGAAAAACACCAAAGTAAATTCTCTTGTCTTAAATACAATATCTACCATAAATGCTTCAAGACAAGCCCTTCTGATAGAAACATGCTTAAAAACACTTCAGAAAAAGGCATTCAACAGACCATGATGCACAGACTCAGTCATTTAAGGTTTCACCAGGAAAACAGCCCAGGAACACTCACCCTTGGCTGCCAGTTCTCATACTGCTTCTGCAGGTTGGCCCCGATGGTTTCCAGAGCCTTCTGAGGCCCCATGGACAGAGGATCTGGGAACAGAACACAGAGGAGCATTTCTGACCCCAGCTGAACCCCTCAGATCACTGATAGTGTCACACAGGCTCCTTTCATGACCGATTTCAAACTCACAAACTTGTCACTCCTCATGGAACGTCCTTGGGGCAACACCCAACTTCAGTACAAATGCAGTTCATTACAGACTGTCAAAGCTGGAGGATTTCTCTCACTAAGCTACTAAACACAATTTTGTTTTGAAGGACAGGAGAGGCATTGCATCTGTTTCCTTCAATAGTAAAAAAGGTTTCTATTGTAAACACTGACAAAAAATTCAAACTGATTAAATATTTGATGATAAACATTTTCTCTTGATGGATGAAAGTCCTGCTTCATTTACTTCCTTTGCTTCTTGCTTCTCAGATAATGTGCCACTTGTAATATTTAAGAAGTTAATTTTATCACTAGATAATTACAACCATCCATACATAGCAATACAATTCCAGTCTATGTGCTTTATTCAAATACCATGAACATATAATTACACTATTAACAAGCTTAAAAAAAAACCAACCTAGAAACTAATATTTTACTATTTAATATAAATTATTTTAAAAGCATTTAACCAAATCAATGAAGGGTTTTTTTTTAATTTTTACAAATATTGTACTTTTGGTGGAAAGAAAATATAATAAAGTAGGATGAAAGCAGGATTGTATGAGTTATTTTTCTTTCATGAATAAAAGCTAGGATCTTATTTAAATTATAGCAGTAAACTGCAATTGGAGCAAAAGGAGTTTCATACCTCCCTGCACATCTGCAAAGACATTCTCACACACCCCACTCGCTTCTCCTGAGACTGGGGTAAGGAAAACATCCCACATTTCTGCAATTACCTTTCTCAGAAGTTTCAAGTCGGCTGGAAATGGAAGGAGCACTTGTGTACATACACACACTGAAAATTTAATTACAAAACTGCATTCAAAATTCTCTTTGCTAATGATAGGCACTAATGACTTTATTTAAATGACTCTGCAATGCTCCTCATTCCCTTTGCTGGTGTATCAGTGGGACATCAGAGCTGTTCCCTCCCCTGCTCTGATGGATCTGCTCCTGCCTGCTCAGGGCTTTTCAGCTGCTTCAAAGTCATCAGCATTTTTAGGTTAAAAACCTGAGATGCTGTGATTCATGAAAGCAGGTAAAGCAAGGTTAGAAACAAGATCTTCTGAAAGTTTTTTCTTTAAAATTCCGTTTGTGCAGTGATTAATTTGCTCCTGAGGCCTGTCTAAGCCCCAGAGTTGAGGATTACAGTGGTATGTGCTGCAGGCTGAACGTTCCCGATTCCTAGATAAAAAACAAATCTCTCTGAGAAAGCTTTTGTACACAACATATTTCCTTCTAATATTACTTCAGATTTGCCTCATCTTGATAATCAGACTTTTTTTTCCAAAAACCAAGGGAACTTTTCATTGCTTCACAAAAAGACTAGGAATTTAATCCGACGGTGCATCAAACTAGCAAAACCAGGTGTTGGAACTGCTGGCAAGACATCCTTGGGAATAATTCCAGGTCTTCTGAATTCATGTTTCCAATTAAAACAGCCCTGGAGCAGCCACCTCAACACACAGCAAAGTCCTTGCATTTTACAAACCTCCCTGCTCTGCTGTGTGAGGCAGCAAAGGGGGATTCAAAGCTTTGCAGACCCCAGCACTCTGAGGATGGAACTGCTCACAGATTTCCTCAGATATTTATAAATCTACCACAATTAAAAGGAAGTAAAGCAGCTCATTAACAGCTGGTTTGCTCCATGGTATCTCATTTCAGAACAAAGCAGGACATGACCTAAGGCAGCAGTTGGGGCTGGACTCTTGAGTGACCCACAGAGAGAGAGAAATCAGATCCCAGATTTCCTTTTGTTCACCCCAGTTTTAAGTTCAGGAAATTCACAACTTTCAGATGCCCTTCTATGCTGTGGCTCAGTATTTGCAGGACTCAGGGTCAGCTGGAGCCTGGAAGCCCTGGGGACTCACCGATCCAGCATTCCAGGCGGGCACAGGGAGTTGTTTTCACCACGTCAGGAGGGTCCACGCCGACATTGAGGCACAAAACTAAGGCAACACTTACAGTCTTCATCTGCAAAGACAGGCAATAACACACCTACTTAGTGCAGAAACAGCAGCAATTTTCACTTGGGTTCAAATTTTACCACTCTGAGAACTTTTGAAGGGTTTCAACCAACCTCTCTTACCTGCTCTCTCACATGGACTATTCTGAGCAAGGCCTGACTGATTACATTTTTCATATTTTTTATTAGAACAGTACTTAGACCCTATGTTACTATTTTTATTATTATTTCCAGAGCCCATTCTTCTCTTTCTGAGCATGGAAATAGATATCAGTGAACTTCTGCTACTCATCTTAAATTAGCCATTGTCCAGCTGAAACATATTATTAAAACATGAGGAAATGCTATTCACGGTCCCTGATCAATATTATAATGCAGTGCATGATCTCTAATATTAAAACTAAGCATATTACAATGGAAAAACCCCCAAGTGACAAACTAAACCTTAAAATCCTCAAACAAACAAACACACATCAAAACAAACACATTAAGTCCATTTCTTCTTTGTTTTCTGCACACCTTAGTTATCCTGGAGAGCCTTCTTAGGAGAAATCCTGTCTTGGATCCCTCCCTGGGCCTGTTCCAGCTGCTCCAGCATCACCCTGACACTGCCCAGGCAGCACATGGGGTTTGCCATGTGGGCACCATGAATGTACCAAACCCAAGCCCACCAAACCTCACCTGGGACTGAAAACCTGTATTAAACCAATGGCTGAGCACCACAGCCAGATAAAAACACTGTTGAAAACTATTATTGCATGTCTTCATGGTCTCTTCCACACTCCCTCGTCCCAACCCCTAAACCAGAGAAGCAAAACAAAGGCTCCCAGTAATTCCATCAGGCACTCAGTGCTTGTCTGCACACCCACACCCCCACTGCAATTCACAACAGGAGGGGAAAAAAATCTAAAATTTCACACTTAAGAGAAATCCTAGAGCCACACAGATGGATAATTTATAAGGAAACTGGAGCAGCCAGACACTGTTCATGCCATGGAAGGGGGACAGGCTCAACACCAGGACAGAAAGCTGGTGGCTTTTCCTCACTCCTATGGCCATGACAGGGAACACAGAGTAAGGATCTAGCAAGAAATGTGGTTAATGGCTTCATCCCAAAGCGTGTTCTTGCTAACAAACCCTGCAATCATGTAGGAGTTCCTCATGCCCAGGAGGAGAAGGAAGCAGCACTTTGCAGCACAGAGATGAAAACAAGAGTCTGAACAGGGATCCCCATACCAGGATGTCACGAGGCTTCCCAAGGAGCCACACATGGATGGGGTGGCTCATCATGGGATGGAGTTCAGCACTAAGGACAGGTGCACTCAGGGTACTCCCTCAGAATTCCAAAGAATCCACAGTCCAAGCAGAGGTACCTGCAACAGATGCAGCTCGGTCCTGCAGACCCTTCAGTGCTGCAGAGTGTTATGGACCACCCAAAAGCACCACCCAAACTGCTCCCTCCCCAAAACACCTGACCATTACACAACTCCTGGCACTGCCCTGCCCACAGGGACACCTTTCCAGCACAAAGGGCCTCAGAAAACCCACAGTGCTGCAGGGTGTGGAGGGGCACAAACATCGCCAGGAGTCACCACGTGCTGGCAAACACACTGAAAACCCTGAAGGAAACACAGGAAACTACAGACAAAATAACTTAGGAGGCATGAAAACATATAAATCATTCCTCCAAGAGAAAGTATCCTGCCAACCAATCTTCTCCATCTCCCGTATTTATTGTTTCCCATTTGCAGTCTAATACTGACTTATTTTTCAATATTTTGCTAGTAATGTCTGATCGGTGACTTATGCTGAACAGGCTGATATTTATCTTCTGTTCCCAAGTTCGGGGTTTTAAATAAGCACCTCTCCAGGAAAACTGACAGCAAACCCCTAATGAAAGGAACAGGAACTGATCCCAGAGACAAATGGGGTGATTTCCCCTCTGCCACCTCTCCCAAAGGACATAAAGTCTCACATTCCACTACGACTCATTCTGCAAACAAGAGAATTACAGCTCACTCCTCTCCCCTGACCTGCTCCTCCTCATCCACCCCTGGGGGTGAATCACAGAATGGCCTGGGATGGAAGGGATCTTAAATCCCATCCCGTGCCACCCCTGCCATGGGCAGGGACACCTTCCACTGGCCCAGGTTGCTCCAGCCTGGCCTTGGACACTCCCAGGGATCCAGGGGCAGCCACAGCCCCTCTGGGCAACCTGTGCCAGGGCCCCACCATCCTCACAGCCAAGAATTCCTTCCCCATATCCCATCTAACCCTGCCCTCGGGCAGTCTGAAGCCATTCCCCCTTGTCCTGGCACTCCAGGCCCTTGGAAATAGTCTCTCCATCTTTCCTGTAGTCTCCCTTCAGGTCCTGCAAGGCCACAATCAGGTCACCCCAAAGCTTCCCTTTTCCAGGCTGCACGATCCCAGCTCTCCCAGCCTTTCCTCCCAGCAGAGCTGCTCCATCCCTCTGAGCATCCTGGTGCCTCCTCTGGACTGGCTCCAGCAGCTCCCTGTCCCTCCTGTGCTGTTCCCAGGGCTGGAGCAGCTCTGCAGGGGGGTCTCACCTGAGGGGCAGAGGGGCACAATCCCCCCCTGCCCTCTGCCCACGCTGGGGGATCAGCCCAGGGCATGGGGGTGCCAGCACACACAGCAGACAAAAAAAACCCCAAGCCCAAAAAACCCAATAACCCTTTTGACATTTCTAAGCTCTTGGAACATGCCAGAAACTTCACTGTATATTTAAATCTTTTTAATACAAGAAGTATGAGGACCTTCTCATCTGTCATTAAGACAGTGGAAATTTTCTTTTTCCCATTTCAAGAGTATATCTCCCAGAATACATTTCAATGGATTTTTGTTAGAATTAAAAAATGAAGCAGAAGAATGTTTGGCAAGCTGGTAAGAAACCCAATATCCAAAATGCTTTCTCAGCAAAGGCTCAAGATCAGACCACAGCAGCTCTTACTTGGGCTTTGTGCTGGGGAGTGTTGTTTGCATGTTAAAAAAAAAGCTATACAATTCCCAAGCTTGTATTGCATCCAATTTAAAATGGGTTAATAACTCTGGGTCAGAACCTGCAATAGCTAAATTGCAAAATCCACTCAGTCAAAATGCTCTTGCTGAGAAGCAATGGTATTGAATTCCTCCCCAAACCCATCGGAAAGGGGAGTCAGGGAGCAGAGGGAGTTCTGCATCTGCTCGGAAAAGAAGATGCTTTTCAAAGCACCTGACATTAAAATTTACATCTTATACTCAAGATCGGAGAACCTGTAAAATATTTCTAATTCATCTCTTATTTCATTCAGAGATCTGCAGGTGAGTACAGTGCACTTTCTGCAGCTATTTTCAGCCAGAAAAAAACATGGCATTATCTCCCTAAGAATGAGTTTGACTGAAAATGTGAACTTTTATCATCACAGGGAGCCCACCTGATCCTATTGGAGCATCCCTGAAAGTGATTCCAGTCCAGGCTGAAACCAAAACAGCCAATTTCAGCAGTGCTGGATTTGTTACAGCCCGAGTAAGAACAGTTTAGTAACTTCCAGTTCAAGTAATACCAAGAACAAGCCAATGCATTTATGAGAAATTTTGCATTTTGTGGTACATTTCAGACTGGACATTTTAAGACCCATAAATATTTGATTTCTTCACTGCAATTTGCAAGCTGAAAACTTTCTCTTAAACATTACCCAGAAGAACACTCAAGTGCTAGAAACCTGCCTGGGTTTATGCCAGTCAGTTCAAATTGCTTCTGTGAGTTAATATAAACACAAGATTAAGTCAGCATTAAACAAGAAATATACACTGCTATGTTATTTTACAGAGTTGAGGGTGAAGTTATCAACATTAAACACAAACACTGGGACAGATTTCCAGATTCCAAATCTTCCTCTCGGTCTCATTTGGAAACCCTCACTGGCCAGGAGGCTCAATTCCCTGCTTGTGCAGGAAATTCACTCTCTTCCTAAAGACTTTTTTTGGACATTTTTACACAGATTTAATACAAGCCTCTCAACCAACAGGCAAACCCAGCGAGGTGTTCCACAGGTAACTCCAGGATGTTGGCTCCTTTGGAGATGTGCCATTAGACTCCCCAACAAGGAAGTCTCCAACACTGAACACCAGCAGCAGCATTTAACAACACAAAACACTGTTCTCCCTCTGGAGTTCCAGTTCACTCTGCAGCACCAAAAAATTGTGTTTTCCTCAATCCTTCCCATTTTGGGCTCCCAGCCCAGAGGTGACAAGTGAGGACAATCTGCCCAGGCATCATTCCCAGGGCTCTGGTACCACGCTCCGCTGAGGAATGCAGGTCTGCAAATCAGCCAGGGAAAAGGCTGAAAGTGTTGAAGAGGCACACAAAACCCTGACCTTCCTGGTCCACTCCATCACAGAACTGCACACAAACCCAGTGAAAGGGTGCTGAAGTAACTCAGAACATATCCCACATGGACACAACTTATCCCAGTCCAGGAACACAGACCCCTGCTGCCTCTGCAGCTCACCTGTACCATTTGCAAGGTAAAAACATTTAAAAAAGGAAGAGCTTTCAGCTTCAAGGAAATTTTTTTAACGCAAAGTTTAAGATAAATAAATTGTTAGGGAAAAAAAAAAAACTCTGTGTGCTTTTCCACAGTGATAAAAATAGTAAAATGCAAAGAAATCCTTTGAGATAACATTAATAATTCAACAGCTCTGCAGGTTGTCTTCAGCCATCTGCAGCCCAAACGGTGGGTTCCTGGTGTGCCAGCCTGCTCTAGATTCCTAGATCAACTCCTCCCCAGGGTTTGTTTTCCTTCTCTAACCTCTGTGTTCAGCACTAACACTCTGAGTTTTCTTCAGAGGTTTATGATGTCCAACATGTTCCTTTGCCCAGCCAAGGCAGCTCCTGCCCGTGGTTCACACGCCAGCAGTGACACAGCTCCTCACAAAACACACCTGGAGCTGCTGCCTTCACTGGCTGCTTCATAAGCACTTCTTCAGCTCAGGGCTGAATTACCACTGTCACTCACTACCCCAGATATCCACAGACACTTCCTATTCACTTGCTCTGGGAACACTGTGCATCTCCTCGGTCTGGCAGGGAGTGACACCACCAGTGGCCAGTGACCTCAGCTCCAAAGGTGCCCTTGGAGATGAAAGGGGAATGTGTGTGACCGACTGTCCTTAAGATTAAAAACTCCACACTCGAGCAGGTTGATCCATTGTCACAGCAAAGCAGCCACTGCCTTCAAACCACCCTCAGATGCAGAGAAAACCAAACTGGTGTTCCCTTGTCCCTGCCAATCATTTCCTAAAAATAATGAAAAATAATAGAAAGCAAATCTTTTACTTCTATGATCTTTCTTTATACAACATGCAAAAGAATCAGTAGGCATTTTCCAGACGTTATTCTCCATTTGATCTGTGACAACAGGTTTCCTCCTCACCTCAGCCTAGCCCTGCTTTGCATTCCTACCGGCTTCTCCCAGTCGCTCCACCGCATTCCCACTCCTGTCTAGCACTGCCTTGAAAAGGTGTCGGTCTTCCCAGGCACTGACTGACTTCAGCTTCAGATCTTCCTTGCAAGCTATTCTTTCAAATCATTCCTAGACGGCCCTCTCAGATCTTTAGGGAGTCAATAACACCGGATACACACGGCGCGTTTGATCAGGAGTCGCTGTCTCACTCCAGTGGAATCCCTGAGCCACAGCCAACTACTTCACAGTCAAACAACTTCTCAAAAGAGGAATTTTCCTAAGCTTACAGGAGTGAGTAGAAGAAAATGATCAAGATCGAGCCCATGAATTCCAGTGAAGTGTCAGGAACATGAAGATGGAGATGCTGGTTGTGTTTGAGAGGCACACAGTACAGAACGCTGGCCCCTGGCTTTAAATTCCATCCTGCTGCTGTGCCACGGAGAAAGGGAGAGGTCCCTGAGGGAACAAACCATGCTGCAGACTCTGCTCCTGCTTGAGGCTTCATCAGGCTACAGGGAAGTCAAGCAGAGGGAGAGCCAGGAGCACAGGGCTCACCCAGACATGGAGAAGGGCGGCCTGACCCAACCCATGGCTGTTCCCACAGTAATTACACTGATTACACCTCACTCCCATCCCCTGCCCAACAAGAGCTGCTCTGGCTGTAGGTCACCCTGCCACAGCACAGCAAGGATAAATCAATAAATACAAACCCAGAAATAAAAATCTTAGTGAGGGTGTCACTGGCAGAACCACTGGGACAATAAGATAAAAAGGAATTCTTCAGCCCCCGGGCCCATCTGTCACCTATTGCACCCATCCCTATCATGGCTTTGAATTAGAGAACGTCACTCACACAAACCTGGGTTTAAGTAACTAATTAGATAATTCATTGAAAGAGGCACCTACAGTACCTTCTTTAGAGAACAGAGGAACAAGACACACGTCATGGGTTTATCAAATTTACTGGCAAGGCCAGTTAAAGCTACGAGTCACAGAAGGATCAATAACCCCCTCAGCTGCCCGTGGCCTTGCTACGCCAACAGTCACCTCTGGAAGCAGCCAAGGGTGAAGATCTGCACAGCAGAGAGCCAATTAAAACAACACCTCAGAGAGGCAAACACAGCCAATCCCCCCAAACTTCCCAGAAAACCAACACAACCCACGGAGCCAGAACTGAAACTCCGAGGAAGCTGCTGCCCTCGGACTTCTGTCTACACACAGGCAGAGAGAAGAAACAGAAGAACCAGAAAAGCATTAATGAAGCATTTCTGAGACATCCACACAACCTCCAGCTACTGAAACACCCCCAGTGCCAGGCCAAGCAGGGGTGGTTGGCAGCAGAGACATTTCCCAGTTGTCACCACGACCAAATTCCGGTGACATCTGCCACGCTTGAGAGAGGAGAAGAAAAGCCTCGCAGAGTGACACATTTTTAACTAAAGTATGCAATCTGCAACATATCTGTGTATAGCTTTAAAGGTGGTTTTTTTTTTTTTCTCTGCCTGCTATTCATAGACCTTTCAAATTTCCCCACACATGCTGGAGGGCAGGGAGTAACTACCCACCACAAGGCAGATGCTGATTTTCAGTAGCAATAATTGCCTGACTCCTCTGCAAATCCCAACTGCTCAGCAGCACCAGCCCCCAGGACTGCCCCGGCCGCCCAGACAAAAAAAGCAGCAGGTTATATATAGGTAAATTCCTCTTACTGCATTTTCAAATGGAGAGACACAGATATAGCTAGTTTCTGACATTCCATTTGCTAATGGTGCTCATTTCACAGATCTCAGCTGAAGGCAGAACATTCACAGGGTGAAAAGCGAATGGCCGAGTCGAGGATTTCGGTGTTTCCCGCTGGCGTACAAAGGTCAGATCTTTCTCTTTCAAAGTCTGTGCCCAGTTGTGCTCTCAGAGCTGTTAATCAAAGTCCCTTCTGCTCTGACACAAAACATTTGTGGACACAGTGCAGCCTCCCACCCCCATCCAATCAATAGCCAACACCTCAGTTCAAACAGATCCCTGTTCTAGGGGAGGGAAGACACAAACCCAGGAGTGAGCTGACACTGCTCATGGCTGACAGTTCCAGGAGAGCCTGGGGTTGGGTTTGGTTTGGTTTGACAGGCAGCAGGGGCCACTGCTCCCACACAGTTCCCACACCTCACAGGGCTGCAATCACCACTGGCAGGAACTACTGAACCAGGATGGGCTTCAACCACTGACCCAGGAGAGAGACCCACACCATCACCAGCTCTCAGGAGCAGCTGGGGGGGCTCAGCCTGGAGAAGAGGAGGCTCAGGGGGGACCTTCTCGCTCTCTGCAACTACCTGACTGGAAGGGGGTCGGGCTCTGCTCTCAGGGAACAAGGGACAGGATGACAGGAAACAGCCTCAAGTTGTGCCAGGGGAGGATTAGACTGGATAACACCAAAAAGAAATTCAGAATTTACAACAGAAAGAGTTGTAAAGCACTGGCAGAGGCTGCCCAGGGTAGGAGTGGAGTCACCATCCCTGGAAGTATTCAAAAAACATGTGGATGTGGCACTTGAGGACGTGGTTTCGTGGTGAACATGGTGGTGGTCCTGGGTGACGGTTGGACTTGATGAGCTTTAAGGTCTTTTCCAACCTTAATGATTCCGTGATTCTGTGAATTCAGCTCCCAAGAAAGACCAAACCAGTCTTAGAAGAGGGGGGAAAATGAGCCACCAGTGCTCCAGGATCAACCAGCAGCCCAAACATGGCCATTCAGTGCCTGGGAAGCTTCTGTGCATTGAAACAACGATCTCAAGCTGAAACGATGTGCACAAACCCACACCACCACCATCCTTCAGTAATTCCCTTCAACACACGGAACATCAGAGCCACAGAATCCCACACTGGTCTGGGTTGGAAGGGACCTTAAAGCTAATCCCATTTCACCCCCTGCCATGGGCAGGGACACCTTCCACTAGCCCGGGTTGCTCCAAGCCCCGTCCAACCTGGCCTTGGACACTTCCAGGGATTTACTGTGCAGGCAGGTAAACTCTGCTTGTCTGAATTAAGCACATTTGTATGCAGTTCTGCTTTAATCTGCATGTCCAGAGAAACCTAATTGTGTATTCCTCTTCTCATAAAAACAGGATTTAATTCTCACTCAGCAAGTTATGAGGCAGCAGGAAAAAAAATGTTGAAGTAAAACTATTACAATCAGCTTTGTTGCTCTCTGCTTATCTTAGAAATCAATATAAATACAGTAATTCCTAATTTAAATATTCAGAATTTAATAGCAACTTGTCAGTAAAACCTGGTGTACTTGGGAGTGTTTTCATTTAAATCAAGTTACATGCTTTGGTTGCTACCGAGGCTGAGATTTAATTCAATACACAAAGCATAACTCCAACCCTCTTGTGTTAAAAATATTCTTTAAATAAATAATAGATCAAAGCAGTGTCACTTTGATGGCATATGCAGTCCATGGAAGGGGGAGAGCCAGGATTAAATGTTTTCAGAGCAGCCCTCGTGGAGAAGGGGCGGGGGACACCAGTGAATGCTCACTTATTTTCTCCAGATTTACCACTCATTACTCTGCTGATTCGATTCTCCCACTTATCAGAGTTCTGCCTTCCAAAGAACCTTCAACTTCATAAAAACTCTGAGGTTTTTAGAGCAACAAAGGAGGATGAAAAGAAGAGTCATTCCTTCCCAAATCTTAGTGAATCATTTCCTATAACTATAGCAGAGCTCGGATCACTCCCCAGGACTCCTCGATGAATAAGGCAAAAATCTGCCACTGCTCATGGTTTTCATGATTCACGGGGACACGACAGATTTACCTGCAACTTGGACAAACAGAGACTTGGTTTGGTTGACCTTTGAGAATTTCTTCATTTAGAGACAGGCTGGTGTGTTTAACGACAAGTGATGGGTCCCAACCCAAGCTGTGACAAGTTCATTTATCAAATTCAAAACAACGGAACGTTCTCACCCTCAGCTCACAGCCAGAGCTACATCCTCTTCCAGCAGCATCCCGGAGACAAGAGCACACCTGGAGTCCATCAGCCCTGGCTTGTGGGGAAGGGGGGCGAGAGACAAAGCACCAGGGGAACGGGACAGACCCTCAGCCACACTGGGACTGGAGGGAAGGGGCTCCAGACGGGATGAGCAGCTCCAGACAAACACTGGGGGCCGTGGGCACCGACACGGCTGCAGAGCGTCCGGATCAGCGGGATCAGCGCCCGGAAACAAGGGAAGAGGAAGAGAGGAAACTTTCTGAGGACAGCCACAACAAGGAATAATTAATCAATGATGCCAGAGAGCATAACAAAGCAGCTCGGGGAGAGGGAGGACCGGAAAGGGGGAATGAACGGCAGTCAGTTTCCAGGCGTTACTTTGTGTCTGCCTTCACACCACCCTTCCCGACTGCTTCCCATCCAACTCCCACCAATCCCAGGTCCCGGGTTTTTATCCAGGTGCCTCATTCCCTGGACAAACCTGTCACACTCTCACTGCCATTTCCAGCTGGGCTGTGGGAAAGCAGCAGCATGAGCGAGCTGCCTTCCACCTCCTGCTCATGGACCAAAGATTACATTTCATGAATTATTTTGCAGGATTAACCAAACTCGAGTTGGCTGGGGGGAAATATTTAACAAACATCCCCATGCAGCATTCCAAACCCTCATCCTCAGAGCCCTTCCTTGCCCAGATGAGGTTCTACCTTTGTTATCTCATATCAAATGCTGAGCAGACAGCCAATGACAGCTAAGGAGGGGAATGAAAGACATGAAAAATAACTCCTAAGATTTAAAAGTAATGAGGTAGAGCATTCTCAAATCAGCTGCTTCTCCTCTCTCACGTGTCTTTATGTGCTTTCTCTATCTTCCTATGCACCTGTTCTTAAGCAAAAAACAATGATACACAACGGCAAGTTTGTCCAAAGGATCCCTGATCCAGCAGCAGCACCACCGACCCCGGGGTAAAGTTATTTGTCTCAAGCTGACAGTGAAAACAGAAGGACTAAAGAGAAAATTGTGGATTTGCTTTTATTTCCTTCTCTTACAAGAAGCAGACTCAGTATTGTGGAGTGACCCAGGGCCTGACCTCGCTGAGTTGTTCCTGCAGCAGCGATGTCGTGACAGGCACAACATTCACAGCACAGGAGAGTCTGGGGGGAGGACACTGCAGCTCCAGGGGGTCAGGAAGCAGGAGCTGGGCTGTGGTGATCACTAACCACTGCTCTCTTCATCAGAAACATTCTCTCTGGCCATAACAAGCACGTGAAATGTTTAACACCAACCACGGAGAAGCTGCTCCTCACCCCCTGCACTTGTGCTGCTGCTGCACAACCTATTGATCACCTTGACCCAGCCAAAGTCATTCCCAAATTAGAAAGAGACAACTTTGCAGATCAGGAAATAAGTGAACAGGAAGCTTCCCAGGAAGGCAGAGGGATCACTAAAATAGACAAGCAAGCTCATCACACCTCCACAGTCTACTAGAGAAAGTCTCTTCTTTGCCAAAACCCTTTAGAGCAGAAAGAGCACACACGTGGTGTCTGTGCCTCCCTTAAATCGCACCCAAAACACTCAGTTCAACCCGGGAATGATCTGCCAAGTCACATTTTCAGTACATGATTCTCCTCAGGGAAATGACTCTGGTTCAGCCAGAGCCTTCCCAGAACTTCTGAGAACTATAACCACCCCTCTAGGAACACTGAGACAGGGACAGCATCCCTGTGCCTGATCATAATGCCTCTGGAAAGAAATTACAGCATGGAATTTCAACAAGTTATTCCACAGCATTACAAGAGGAATCATAAACATAACGGAAACTTGGTCACCACAAAAATTCACAAATATCTATAAACACAAAGTTATGTGCAAAACAACTCTGGGAGCCACGGAATCCTGCAACCCAAAGTGGATTCCAAGAACTGACTGACTGGAAATGATTATCTGTGACATTTCTTAAATGTTTTGTTTGCTTTTTACTTAAACATTGAAGTTGGGACACAGACACAACAGAGGATTCCAGACCCAGCTGGGATCTTTCTTTGTCTCTCTTGGTTTTGTGAGTTTAACACAGAGCATGTCTCCAAACACAGGGAAGCTCCCAATGTAATACAACAAGAGCTTCATCTCATAACGATTTCCTGGCTCCAAATTCCCATAATCTCAGTTTCCACACACACAAACACACCTTCATTTTATATTCCACGCAACATGCTGGCGGAAAGCTCCAAACCCACGAAGTTCCCGCGCAACTTCACCTCCAGAGAGCTGTAACTGCTCAACCTACTGCACCTGGAGCCTCCCCATTCACCTGCAGAGCTCCTGCACACCTCGTTCATTTTACTGACTTTCCCAAAAAGCGCCAAGTGCCCAAATTTCCTTGAAAGAGCTTAAAGGATGGAGCTGCTCTAAGAGCGCAAGTACCACGAGCATCAATTCAGTGCTTCCGCTCCTTCTGCATCTCTGCTTCCCCTAATTCCACATGACTGGGACACAAACTATGGGATCAACACGCAGTGTTTCATCTGAAAACAGACCCCTGCTGCAGCTCAGCGGCCCTCTGGGCTCTCACCGCTCCCTTTCCACCACTCTCCCCACTCCTGCTCCTCCAAACCCCACCGCGCCCGGGAGCATTACCCGGTCCTTCATCCTCCAGCTCTGGGCCAAAGACTTGGAGCCTTCGATCTTCTCGCAGTGCCTCTTCTTCATGAAGGCCAGGGGCAGGTTCCAGTCCGTCAGGTCGGACTCATCCTCCTCGCCGAGCCCCAGCAGAGGCGACTGCAGCATCTCGGACTCCATCGGCGGGGCGGCTC
>NW_021939798.1:11937773-11949230 GCF_001715985.3 Manacus vitellinus
CTCCAGGCTGAGCCCCATCCCCAGCTCGCCTCAGCCCCTCCTGCTGCTCCAGCCCCTTCCCAGATTCCTTCCCTTCCCTGGACACACTCCAGCCCCTCCATGTCCTTCTTGTCATGAGGAGCCCAGAACTGGACACAGCACTCGAGGGGCCACAGCAGTTCCGGCACAGATGGACAGTCACTGCCCTGCTCCTGTGGCCACACTATGGCTGGTACAGCCCAGGTGCCATTGGCTTTCTTGCCCACCTGGGCTCAATACTGACCCCTGGGGTCAAGTTCATTGATACCTTCCAGATGTCAAAAAATGAATACACAAAACAAATCAACACAACTTGGGTTTCCATCCCTTGGGGCAGCACAGGACTGACAGCACCTCACACCCATCCACCTGGACCAACTGTCCTACAGTTACAGTTCTGATGGGCTTCACCTTAAATCAAGATAAAAATCAATCCCTGATGCCAAGCTGCTGGTTCGGAGCAGTGGGACCCTTGCACTGGTGTGCCCTGGTGTCCCCAAGCACACCCAGGCGCAGGTACCAGTCCAACAATGCCCATTCTTGGACCTCACTTTGCTTCGGGTTGTGTGGTCATTTCTACTGGGACAAAAAAGCAGGACAGTGGTGAAACTGGGCAACAGCCCCCATCAGAGCACTGCCTGATTCATGTGCACTCCATATAGGAGGAAAGGCAGGTGCAGTATTTTAGGGAGAGATCCTCCTTGCTATCAGACTGAAGATTAATGAATATCAAATATTGCTGCTAATGAAGTTTCTCAGTGTTTGCTCCCAGCAGTAATCAAGCCCCACTACATTCACATCTGCAATATTTGAATGTGTAAAAATGATTTCAAAGTAGAAATCAAAGAATACATGTGTAATTTGATTTACAGAACCATTAATCTTCATTAATGCTTTCCACGTTTTTACGCTCGTGGAATATTTTAAATGCAAAGACCTTTCTTTACAGTATATTGGAATATAACATTTCTTGGGGAGGCCAACGTTTGCTTTTGCTCTTGCTCCTTCCCTTTCCTTGATGGAGCTGATTCATTGCCTCACAGTGCTTTGTGCTGATGACTGATCATAACTGCATGATTGTTATCGGGATGAATTGCCAGGGTGTGGAAAATGCTTATGGTTGTGTTTCTGCTAACCTTTAATGAATTCCTCAAAGGCAGCTACACAAAATCATAGAATCGTGGAATCCCGGAATGCTTTGGGTGGGGAGGGACCTCAAAGATCGTCCAGCTCCAGCACTCTGCTGTGGAAGGGTTGGAATAACAAGCCCAACACGCCACCTGAAAAAATCCCAGGCTCTGGAGCAGCCGGGGCAGCTAATCCAGTGCCACGGGGCTGCACAGATGGACCCTAATCCCGGCTCCCGGCAGCTTTAGGGAGCGTGTGCCAGGCCCGGCGCCTGCCCTGCCCGAACGTGCTGCTGGGCAGAAATCCCTGTGAAGGACACAGCTGGCAGCGGGCACAGCTCACATCTGCCCCGCTCCCTGCACGGCCTGGAGGTGATTAGTTCAGACAAGGACTGCTTTCAGTCAGCCAGGCAAAGTCCACAGCCTGTGCTGGAAGAGCCGTGTTCCCTCATCCCTGCACACCCACGTCCTTCCCTGTCACTGCAGGGACTCCTCTGAACGGCCACCCTGCTCCCCTGAGGCTCCTGACCCTCATCCCACCCACACCAACATCACTGCTGGTCGCCTGACCAGGGCTCTGGGGGAATTGGGATGGGGAAGTGGGCATGGAAGACTTGGCTGAGCAGAGCCAAAGTGATTCCTTGCCTGTGGGGATGGGAACCATGAGCAGGTCTCCCCTTCAGCTCTGAGTGCCTCAGCCCTGCCCTGCCATGCTCCCATGAGCTCAGACGTGCTTCCCAGGAGGATCTCAGTCTAGACCTGCAGCTCTCCACTGTTCCTGCTGTGATCCACCTTCTCCTGTTTAATTGCATCCTTTCTCAGCACCACTGGCCAGGATTCCCTGCTGCCAGCTGCTCCATACCAAAGGCAGCATGTGGTCCCTGCTGCTGCCATCAGGACCCCAATTTCCATGCAAAGTCAACCCTCTGGCCCCAGGTTCTGGGCAGAATAACATATTAAACTGACCCCTAGTTCCTAGGGAATGCAGGGAGTGGAAACACCATGTTGGGTAAGGCACAGTAAGTGATGCCCTAAACCCAAAATGCAGAAGGATTATCTTCCAAAAACACACTTGGACACATTCTCCCACCTGTCACTCTTTTTAATGAAAAATCCTCTATCTCAGGCTCTGCCAATGTCCTTTGTTTTGTCTTATTCAGCCACCTAATTCTAATTCCGCTTTTGGGCAGGAAGAAACAAAGATATGGAAAGGAGAATGTTACTCATAAATATCGAGAGATCTTATCTCTCAGTTTCATTAGGCAAATTCATGGCCACCAAATGAGTCAAAGTCAGATGCCAAGGTCTGTGCCCTGAGCCATAGGACCACCTTTTCCCAGGCTTTAGGGGCAGGTGTTTGCCTCCCTGCGTGTGCAGGTGACCACATTCCCTCCCCACATGCAGCCTCTCAGCCCAGCACTGTCTGCACAGCCATGGCTGTGGTTGTTTTAGGCATTTACGGGTCCCAACAACAAGGTTGGTTTTAACACTTCAGTGAGGGGAGCTTTATAGCCTAAAGACAGTAGGTAAAATATTTATTAGGAAGAATATCTATTTTTAAGTAAGTCTGATTTCAGTTCTATTATTTATGCATGTGCAGCACACAGACTTCCTTCCACACAGTAAATGTGAATCAAAGACTTGGGGCCGGGAACTGGAGCCTGGGGAGGGCGGGATCGGGAGGCAGGTGAGAAGGGGGCGGGTGGTGTTATGTGCCAAATCCAATACAAATCAAAACATGATTCATAAAATTGACTCTTCATCTCGTAAAAGAATCCCAGTGACCTCCTCTGCGAGACGGAACAGACGCGTCTATTCCTGGCGCTGCCGCGCTCTTCCCAACCCGCTTCCTCTAAATCCGGGTGGGCGGGGAGGCGTGTGCTCGCACGGGCACTGCCCTGGCTCCGGGAGAAGCGGCACTTGGAGCATTAAACCTGCCGGGTGGGGCTTAACGGGACACCCTCCTGTCCACCTGCCAGAGGCACTCCCGGGTAAGGGGAGCAACTCCTGCCGCAACTCCGGCTTTCCAGAAATTGTCCCCAGTATCCAACCTAAACCTCCCCTGGCACAACTCGAGGCCATTTCCTCTCATCCTGTTCCTTGTTCCCTGGGATTAGAGCCCGATTCCCGCCTGGCTCCACCCTCCTGTCAGAAGCTGGTGAGAGAGAGAGAGAGAGAGGGTCCCTCCGAGTCTCCTTTTCTCATGCCGGTTGTTCTGCAGTGCCCCAGCCCCCGATGTGATGTGCTGTTATGAGCACAGTCAAACTGCCTTAAAAATATGAGAGACATAAAATGGGTGCAAAGCAGCGTCTTAATCAGCAGCATTCATTGGGAATATGATAGGGATTCGTTTTCTCTTCTCACATTGAAAAGGCCAGAATTAATACTGGGTCAAAAACGTCTCCTCGCCCTTTTAGTGGAAGAAATACTTGGGCAGGAGGGGAAATTCTTCACCAAGTAAGAAGACAGAGGGAGTGAGAAGCCACTGGAAGCAGAAAATTTGGGAGTTCTCTTTTCTCTTTGCCTCCACTAAACTAAAAAAGGGCTACTTGATGAATCAGTAGCTGTAGAGTTTAGTTAATGAGTGTATTTGACATCCTTGGATACCAGGCAGTGCACAAGTTAGAAGTCATTTAGACCGTGAAGCAACTGCCGCGTTTCCCTCCAAAGGCGACTTCAGTTCACCACAAACGTAAAGATTTCTGTGTTCCTGCTGGCACAGGGGAGACTTAAATGACCCCTCTGAAGACTGACAAAAATTGGCTGCTTAATGGAGCTGTTTTTCTCCTGAAGCCTGAGTGAGGCTGCACTCAATACGCTGGGGATGCGATAGATTGGATAGTTTGTAGGAGCCGTTAATAGAGTTCTCAAACTCCCGGCCATCCATCTCCATGAACGGCGTTCCAGACCCGCAAGCTCATTTGTTATCATTATCTCCCTTTGTCTCCAAGCAGCCCGGATAATTTGCGAGGTTATCGGGCTATGTGTGTTTAAAAACATGTGATAGATGTCACCTCTGCAGATATTCTCTGCTTTTCTCATTATTAAGCACAGAAGTATTTCCTTAAACACCGTGTCGCTATTGCAGATCAGTATCAGCTCTGACTCAGCGACAAAACCACCCCAGTGCACTGGAAATAGGAGCCAGGGAACTCTACTGGCTCCTCCCGAGCCTGGCAAAAGCACTCAGCCCAGAAGTCCTGGTTGCTGGTGTATCTTGGTGCAGAACCCTTGCCAAGCACACCTTCCTGCGGGGCAGGCGGGACCTGATGTTCCCCTCAGCCAGAGCAGAACTGGCTGATAAGAAACAACTCAGCCTGTTACAGGAACTTCTCCTACTGCCTTCACTTGGGCCTTGGGAATGTGAAAGTTTCGTGGAGCTGCCCTTGGAATTGTCAGTGCAACGATGCAGAGATGGCTTTGGAATCAGAATCAGAATTGGTTTGATGATGTGAGATAAGAGAGAGAACAACCAAGAGACTTGGATCCCACCAAAAGAATCCCAGAATGGAGAAATCCAGCCCAGTCTGGCCCATGGAGTGTTAACCAAAAATGTTTTAGATGAAGAAACCCAAAAATCTCTTCCTACACCTGGGAAATGCAATTACCCATGGAATCAAGCATGTTTTTCTAGTTCTCTTTTTACCATTCCCATGAAATACATCAGTTGAAACCTTTTCCTCATGCCTAGGATATTTCAAACCCAGATTCCTGATGCAGAGTGACACAGTGATCAACATCTATTTCCTAAGTCTTGGTGGGTTTCATGGCTCATGTGTTTGCTGCTGAAATTCAGCAGTTTTCTAAGAAATGGTGTGACCAGTCTGATTATAGTTAATGGCAGGGGGATGAACATACACACAAACTTCTCTTCTGCCACTTACACCAGGGAGTACCCATCCAGCTGGGAAGTAAGGGCTTTCCTACATGGCAAAATGTGCATTATATAAATCTAAAGTGTGAATTTATAGCAGACTAATGACTTCCCATTAACCTGCTGATTGAACGGTAAGGCTGTGGCAAGAACAAGAGGAGGCTTACTCCACTTCCAAAGCCCATGCCAAGAATTTCCATCCCCTGGAAGCACTGCAGCAGAGCCAGCCTATTCTGGATTCATAACTTAATTTGTTTTGCATTTCCCATGCAGAAAACCCCTAAGAAGTCACAGCACAAGGCAAATCCCCCCAGACCACACACTGACAATGTGAAGCAAAGCTGGGCAGTGCCAGCCTTTGGGAGCTGGGATGGCACTGCAATTCCAGGGTGAGAAACAATAAACTAGGTGTGCAGGAGCCCAGAGTTTTGCCAGCCCATCTTTTACCCCTAAAAGAGAAGGTGTTCAGGCTCCCACTGCCATCCCAGTGGGGTTCAGAGCTGGCTGGGTGCCTGCCATCTCCTGCATCTTCAGCTCAAGAAGTGCCAGCTCCACACAGCAGCCAAAGCATCTCCACCTTCACTTACTGCCTGGAAGCAGCTTCTGTGCCATTCCAGTTACACTCACTCTCTCTGCAGCTTCTTGAGCCTCCAACCCTGTACAGGAATCAGTGCCATCCCCAGCCCTGCTGCAGCCTTGCCAGTGGAGAATCTCAGTGTCCTGACAGCCCCTTTCCCCACTAAAAGCTGCACTTGAGCTCAGGGTCAGCCCTGAAAGCACCAAACACAAGGGACTCCTGATGCCTTGCAGCATTTTTATCTATCCTGGTTTTCAAACCTTCTGTATTTTAACTCCAAACCATCACGAGCACAAACACGAATTGACACTGGGACAGATGATCAGATCCCTCCCCCACCACCAAGCACCAGAGTGTTCCTGCTTTGGGAAGCGCTGCCTCTCCCAGACCTCGCCAGCTCTGCTCCAGCGTCTCCCTGGTGGGAGGTGCCAGCACAGAACTCCCTGATCCCAGGCTGGCCCTGTACCTGCTCTGGCACACCCCCTGCCTGGCCCAGGCTGCCCATCCCTGTGCCCCACGGGCACTCAGAACTCCTTCCACGCTTGTCCTGCCACCCACTCATCCTCCTTTCTGCTCCATCCCACAGGTGGGCACGGAAGCATTCCCAGTCTCCACACACCCATTTTGGGTTTGTGTGACAAGGTTTTGGCAGTGGGGGGGCCACAGGGCTGGCTTCTGTGACCCATGGAGGAGCCCAGGCTGGAGCAGGGGCAGAGTGGGAGGAGTGAGGAGTCCTGAGGAGGAAGGAGCTGCAGACACATCCCGAGATGAACTGACCATAGCTCTGTTCCTGTCCCTCAGCACTGCTGGGGGGGAAGGAGGGAGAGAACTCAGGGGTGAAGATGAGCCCGGGAAGAAGGGAGGGGAAGGTGTTTTAAGATTTAGTTCTTATTTCTCATTGTCATACTCTGATTTGATTGGTAATAAACTGATTTCCCCAAGTCCAGTCTGTTTGCCTGTGACAGTAATTGCTGACTGATCTCTCCCTGCCCTTATTTCACCCCATGAGCCTTTTACTCTATTTTCTCTCCTCCTCAGCTGAGGAGGAGAGCGATGCAGCAGCTTTGGGGGCACCTGGTGTCCAGCCTGAGTCAACCCACCATAGCACATTAACAGATCAGAGGAGAGAGCGTGGGAGAAAGGGAGCAAGAGACTGCAAAATAATAAATAATCATGGAAAAAACTAGGGCACGGTAGTGTCACTGCTTTTGATGTTTCCTTCTCATCCTGCCCTGCCTCTTCTCCCACGGAAAGGGAACGCTGCAAGGTGGGAAGAAGCCCCAGAGCAGCAGGGACACAGAGCTGTGTCTGTTCAGAAGCACCAGTAGGATTACAGATAAATATTGAAGCTATCAAAGAAGCTTAAGGGATTTAGGAACCCACTCCCCATTATTATCCTCTCCGGGGGGAGGGGAAGTGATCCCTGCAGAGACCACAGCCAACACCAGCACTGGTGCTGAGCCCTCCAAACCCTGCTCTGGCTGTGAATATCACCTTGTTTGTTGGACAAGGGGGAAAAAACGACAAACATGGTTTTTATAACATACAGAGTCACCGTTTGTCACTTGTGGGTGCAGCAGAGGGGCCAAGCCCTGTGAGACCCCACGGACAGAGTTGGGGGACTGGAGGGACCATCCCTGTGTCACAGCCCGGCCCTGGGAGGGCAGGAGCAGCAGCTCCAATCCCATCACCTGGGTAGGACTGGGAGGTCTGTGTCCTGCCCAGGAGCTGGGATCCATCCCACAGCCAGCATCCTGCTTTCTCTTACTGCAGGAAAATCCTGAGAGAGCTGAAAAACGACTTGAGGGATGGTCTGGAACGAAACGCTGCTGGTCCTTCTGACGTGTGTGAGCGCAGACAGGGGGGAATTCCTGCACAAATCAATTCCGAGACGGCGGGGCGGATGTGGGATGTTGGAACCTGCCTCCATTCAGCTCGGCTGCTGAGGCGTCACAGCAAAGCCTCATTAACAAAACATGACACCGGCCCTGCTCCCGCTCCCGCCTCCCCGCCCCGGCTGTCGGCCGCTGCGCTGCCGGGAAGGAGGTTCTTAATTCACACCAGTGCAGGAGGATGTCTGTGATCTACAAAGGCGGCAGCAGCATCCTCTGGGACTGCCGGGCTCACAGCTCCGGGGCTCCAGCCCAGCTCCCATCCCACAGCCCCGGGCATGGTGCAAATCCCTCTTATTCCATGATCCCATGGCACACATCCCTCTCATTCCATGATCCCGTGGCACACATCCCTCTCATTCCACATTCCCATGGCACACATCCCTCTCATTCCATGCTCCCATGGCACACATCCCTCGTTCTGTGCTCCTTGGGTCTCACCACCTTCTTCACCCAAAAACTCCCCCCAGATGGGCACACGTGGGGCACAGTGAGGATGGGCTGAGGCCTTTCCTGGGGTGACCACAGGCACAGGTTTAATTCTGTTCTCAGATAAAAACCCCCCAACTGGCAGGAGCCCAGCGGGACCCAGCACAGCCTGATGCCAACCCTGAGCTCCCTCCTGCTCCGGTCCAGCCCTGGATTCCTGTGCAGGGATTATCACCACCATCCCAAGCCCCTTCTGCAGCTCTCACTGCAATTTTGGCTAATGCAAGCTCAGTCCTCCAGCAACCAGAATGGTTTCTCTGCTACACTTTTAAGGGAATGCTGCAGTTTTAAACCACAAATTAAATTTTTAATGAAACTTCATAACTGTTGTACCCAAATGTAATGTAATATTGATAGGATCTGTGCATCCAGCTAGCATGAGACTGCCCTAGAAAGCTTTTTAGGATGTTATGCAATATAGAGCTAAATTAATTATTTGTAATGAAAGGAGCTGTGTCCCTATAGCATCACAGAAACCTACTAGTACAGAGACCACACTCCTCATTCTCACTGGGTGTAAATGTCAGACAGTTTAGGAGGAACCTGACTTTTGAGATGGGAACAGCAAAAGAAAGGGAAGGGGAAAAAGGGAGAATGTGTGAGAGAGGGAGAGAGAGAGAGAGAGGGGGAGAGAGAGATCTGCAAAGGAAGACTGCAGCAAAATGCAGCAGAATTCCCAACTCCAGTGCAAAGTGTGCCTGTCACAGACGGGAATACTCCACCTCACCCGCGGTACCTGCACTGGCTGCACCCCTGCCCGAGCTGCTCCAGTGACAGCTGCACAGCTTAGCAGGCACAGTGCAAAAACATTCTGCATGCACACTATTCTCAAACAGAGCCATGGAGCAGCTCAGAGCTGTGGGCTGGTTCCCTACACCTGGTCCAGCTGCAGAAGGAAAAGGGCTTTGGAGTGGATCCTGCTCCACTCACATCTGGGCTCCGCATAGCCAGCGGTTCTGTGACCAGAGACCTTGCTGCAATTTTCCTAAGAACGAGCCTTTATATTAAAAAACCCACAAAAACCTCCAAGGAAACAGCCTCATAGCTACAGCCACATCCTACTTGGAGTACACTGGGGATGGGGGTGCATGGTCCGGGGCTGGAGTGGATGATCCTTCCAGAAACCTCAGTGACAACATGGGCACAACCAGCACAATCAGCAGCTCCGTGCACAAACAAAAGGACCTGGGCTTCTCACTCAGGGAAATGTACCCATTGCTATTTCCCATTGCAAAACTGCCTCCATCCCATAACGGATCTTATTGTTCCCACTCCGCAGAGGAGACTGAAATGCGGAATCAGCATCACCCCACAGGAGATGGTTTATGTACAGCAGGCTGCACAGGCAGGAGAGACAGCTTCCACTGCCTGCTCCCTGGGGCTCCAGCTCCTGGGATTAAAGACATTTGTCCACTTTAAAAACTGTCCTTTCTGCATTTGTAATTCTGCTGTTCCCACACAAAGGTTAGTGTCGACCAGATGGAACATTTACACCCCTCACCTCTGTGCTGCAGAGGGCACAGGCAGCCGGGGCTGCCGGGCCCTGGGGGGAGCACCCCGGGCTGTCCACAACGATCCTCGTCCATCACAAATACAAATGTGCCTGCTGGCTCCTGTTCAGAGCTAAATCATCTCCGAGGGTCCTTGAGAGCTGTGCTCAGCTCTTTTCAGCTACAGAGCCATCAATCAGCTGCTACTGAGCGCTGGGGAAGAGGCAAGAGAAGAGTTAAAAATGATGGGGGCTCCATTATTTCATTACAGCCACACAGCTCCCAAATCTACAGAAGCAATAACAGATCCTACTGCATGATTCAGTGATTCTGGGAAAGCTGAAATCTTGATCATATTTTCTAGTTCTTTCTTTGCATTAGGAGCCACGGGGGTTATTTTGCTTATCTCTTGTAGCGCAGCTTTGTTGTTTTTTCCTATCCAGGCATTTCCGTGGTCTCCATCACCATAGTATCCAAGTGTTTATCTTATTGCATTTGTCACCTCGGTCTCATCTCCGCATAATGTGCAGTGGATGACAAAAGATTCCGAGGTAAATTGGTTCAGTGACACGCACAGCTCTGGCAACACTGTGTAGATGTTAGCAGAGGTGGGACCCGACTCTGCTGCCTCTCAGACCAGTTTACACTGGTGTAATTCTATTGCCTGCAGTAACATTGTTTTTGGGTTGTGTTCCTGCCTGTGGCAGAAGGATTAGACCTGCAGTCTTTTCAGCCTTTTCCATAGAACCAAAATACAAAACCAATCCCAAACCAAACCAGCACAGAAGGGAGACTGGTTTGCCCAGTAACCTCCATCCTGCCTGTCCTCTCCTTATCTCCCCTCTGCCCCGTTCCTGTTGCACTGAAATGCTGTACAGTACAGAGAGCCAGCAGCAGGGACAGTAACCAGGGCAATAAAGCCAGAAGGGAACAACTGGGTGGAAATGTAGATTTTCAAGCAGAATTTCATGCAGCAAAGCAGGTGAGCAGCCCCAGAGGTGCGAGCAGCCCCAGAAGTGAACACCACCACAGATTAGCAGCCCCAGGGGTGAGCAGCAACCCAGGTAAGCAACATCACAGGTGAACTCCTGGCTTTCAGGGGCTCTGAACTGCACGGGGCAGGAGCAGCAGTGAGACCCAGGAGCCTTAGGGAATGACTCTCTGCAGTCCCCAGGAGTGATGGGACAGGTTGGGTGGAGACAGCAACAAAAGCACTACAGGATGCCCATGAAGGTGCCCAGAGGTGCTGAGCACCCCGGCACAGCTCCAGACCTCTTGGACTCTTGTCCCAGCACTGCCCTGTATTCCCTGGGCTGGCATCAATGGACAGACCCAGCCACAGCAGAGCATCACAGGGTTTGCCAACCTGCCGTCCTCTTTCTGCTGACAACCCCAAGCCCCCGAGTTTGGCCATAAAATGCTGCTTTAACTATAACCCACAGAGCATGGCTGGATGGGGAAAGGGTCTCCCAAGGGCAGCTGAGGTGCCTTTGAGGAAGAAACACTCCATGCTAAAGCAGTGTGTCACAAACCTCTAGGGGCTGGATAAAGACCTGCTAAAGAAAAGGCATCAAACCCAGTCACAAGTATCACCATGAGCCACTTGGGGAGCTCCAGCCCCGGCGAGGGCTCCTCAGGCCTTTCCAGAGAGGAGATCAAAGGGTAAAGGACCATAGAGTGGTTGTGTTTTATCTTTTGCAGATCCATGGACTGAAAGCCTTTGTATTTTACTGACCCACTTCACTAATCAAAATTAATTGCTTCATATTTCACAGGATAACTTGGCATTATGTAAATACTCCAGCCATATGTGCTGCTGTAGCACTGGGCGAGCCGAGTTGTGAGCTGAGCAAAGGGGACCACACACACTCCACCATTTACCCCCCCCAGGCTGCTCTCCAGGTCAGGGATTTTCTATCACGATAGAGTATCACAGAGAGAAGACAAGGATAAAGCCAACAGGCAGGAGAAGCTCAGGGGCCTGGGGCTG
>NW_021939798.1:11953080-11955207 GCF_001715985.3 Manacus vitellinus
GGCGCCTTGAAAGGCTGCGGGGCCCGGACAGGAGCCCCCCGGGGCTCCTCTTTCTCCAGCCTGACCCCCCCGGCAGGGTGGTGGCCCCGGAGCCGGGGGAAAGCTGCAGCATCCCCTCCAGTTGTGCTCCAAGCCGGGACTGTAACAGCGGCTGGGACTCCAAGGAGGGGGCAACCCCTCCGTTCCCACCCCCGGGGTAAGGAGACACCCCCCCTTCCCAGGTGAGCCCCAGTGCCCCCTTCCCCGGCCGGCACTGCTCCCGAGCAACACAGCCATAGCCCCGGGCTGCGGCGGGCACCGGGGCGGGACCCCCGGCGGGACCCCCCCACTGGCCCCACTCCCCAACCTGCCGCACTCAGGTACCCCCGGCCCCGCCGCCTGCAGCCCCCCGAGGCCTCCTAGCTGGTGACAAATAGCCTTTACCGTCCCCTCAAGTCCAGCTCCCACTGACAGGTCTGAAGCCTTTCTGCTTTTGATAATACACTCTCTTGTTTCTCTTACTGTAAAGGGAAGTTTATTACCAATTAAAAAAAAAAAAAGGGTATTTTTATGAAGATAAAAAAAATAGAATTATCAGTGCTCCCTGAGGAAAAAAAAAGTGCTTTGAGATTCTGCAGGATAAAAAGAGATAAAGAAGCGTATTTTGAGATAACAGATGCATTTTGTATGGTTTCCTTTTCTAAACTCCTGGTTTGTACTACAGATTGCAGAAATCACCCCCCAGCCCCCTCCCTGCCCACCCAGGGCTGCCCTGGGCAGCAGTGGAGGATGAGGCAGAGAATTCACACAGGGCTCCAGAGCCTCCCCACCAACTCCAAAGATGCGGCAAAGAGACGTGCGGAGCCGGGACGGCCACGGCCACCGCCGGGAGCACAGAGCCAGCCCGGCCACCGCCGATCTGGGGACCTGGCACGGGCAGCGACACCCCAGAGCGAGACACCTGCACGGCCGGGGCTCAGGGCAGCCGATCTTCAGCTGTGCCCTCTATCCAAGCCAAACCCCAAACCACCGTGAGTTAATTTGAGTTCCTCCCAAGCCCCTGTTCACATCGGCGACAAGCACAACCTGCTGAGAGCAACGAGACCGCGGCACAGGTTTCACCTCCAGCCCCAGGTGCGTTGGATTTGCCAAAAAAAAACCACAAAAGGGTGTGATGTCAACACAGTGTACATAGTGTACAGTAGGGGAGAGATTAATGTATCTTAATTTGTCATTATTTTGCTAACCAAAGCTGTACATTTTTCCTATTCTGGCTCTGTCTCCTTTGGGATTTGAACGGGTTCCGACACCCCGCGCATCCGGCCCGCATCGGCAGTTCTGACAATGCACTGTTTCTACGGATTCTCATGCTTTTTCCATTTTATTGCTGGGATTACATGAATTGTTGACTTTATTTTTACACAATAAAGAGTGAAGAAAGACACTGGGTTCTCTCACATGTGTCTGTTCCCCGAGCAGCCAGTGCTCGGGAGCTGGTCTTTTTCCAGAGGAAGGTTTTGTCTGTGTAAAGCAGGATTTCTGCCCAGTTCCCCTTGGAACTGGCTCAGGCATCCTCTGAGCCTGCCTGCCAGGCTCTCTCCTTCTCCTGTGCCCTTAGACCGTGTCTTCTGCTGGTTTATGTAACACATCACACAGATTGATGTATTTTTTTCCCCAAGACACAGGCTGGAAGCTCAGCTCCCTCTGGGTCCTGCCAGACTGGCATGAGGGAACAGTGACACCCCCAGGGTTCTGCTGTGGGCATTGTGACAACCCCTGGGACTGGCATCCTCTGCTCCCACCCCCCGGGCAGTGACTGCCCCGAGGGCTTGGGACACAGTTCCTGGAAGGCAGCACTCCAGGGAGGGAATCTGAGTGAGTGGCTCAGTGTGTGATGGGGCTGGAGGCCACCCGTGTGCCACAGCCATGGGCAGGGCAGCACAGCGTGCCCGGTGCTGTCCCTGGGTGCTACAACTTCCCACCTGTCCCACACCTGCAGCAGAGCAGCTGTGCCGGATAAATTGCTTATGGGATCAAAGATACAAGTAGGGAAATTGTTATTTACTCCTTAAAGCCAGCCAAAACCAATCCACTCCCACACAGAGCCCCCTGTAACTCCCCCATCCCACAGCAGCTGGGAACAGGAGC
>NW_021939798.1:11957602-11973048 GCF_001715985.3 Manacus vitellinus
CCGCGAGCGGAGCTGCCTGCGGCACTGGGACCGGAGCGTCCCAGAGCATCATCGCCGCGCGGCACCCGAGGCGCTTCACAAATGCCGTTGGATTAATTAGCAGCGAGTGTGTCATGCCGTGTGCCGGCCTGCGCGGCGTGCCGGGAGCACATGGCTCCAGGAGACCCGGATTAAATATGGATGAGACGCGGGGCGGGGAGCGGCGGGAAGAGCCCCCCCGGAGCAGCAAGGGGGGCTCAGCTCCGTGTCTGGGCAGGGCTGCGTCAGGGAAACCACAGAGACGTCGGCACAAGGATACAGAAATCCCTCTGTCTTCACCACGCAAAAATTGGAGGGGGGGGTGTACAGGCAAGACATCCTTCCCCTCCCCAGCACGGATCCCAGACACAGCAGCGCCATGAGCAGTGATGCTGTTGGGAGCTCAGGCAGCAGCTCCAACCCGCACGTGAACACCCCGAGCAGCGAGTGGGGGCCGAGGGCTCAGCTGGGCACCTCCGGGAGGGTCCCGGCCGTGCAGGGGCTGCCAAGCACCACCCAATGGGCCTCCCCAGGGACACGGCTCCGAGGAGCCACTTGCAAGGTGGCTCAGGGGGAGCGCAGGGAGATGGGCAGCCAAACACTGCATCTGGGGCACCAGGCAGGGCTGGGGGAAGTCCCGGCTTAGGAAGGGAAAGCGTCGGCCCCCTGTGAGGGCAGGAGGGGAGCAGGACCCTGGAGCTGCAGGGCACCAGCGGGGGCACAGCAGGCAGCTGGAAACCACCCCGGGCACTAAGTCAAGGCCAACAGACCATTCTGGTCCCAGGCAGTGAGTCACCGCGGTGACTGTCCCTCAAATGCCACTCAGGAGCCTTTGCTGGCAGGGCATTGTCTCCTCCGTCCCTGTGGCACTGCCCGGGCATCCTGCCAGCACAGCCGGGGAAGGGGCTTCCTCGAGCCCTTCCTCCCACCTGAGGACCCAACCAGGCCTGGTCAGGGCCACACAGAGCCAGCAATTGCAGAGCAAACTTTGCTTTTCACACCTTCCAACCCTCTCCAAGGTGATACCTCCCCATCCCACCCCCACCAGGGGCAGGGAGCTGCCGGGAACACGGGCCTGACCCCCCCTTTTTGCCTTCTCAGAATAATTTCACAGCCTTTTCCCGGGCTCCTCCTCCTGCGATTTTCCCCGGCTGCTGCCGAACGCCACCTTCACAGCTGCTTCCTCCATCCTTCCCATTCATCCCTGATGGATTATGCAGGGGCTGGGATCTCACACTCCACCAAGGAGTTCTGGGGGGATGATCCTCTGGCCGGGGATCCTACGAGGGATCCCACCCCCATCCCAGAGGCACAGAGGGGAATAACAATTTATTTCCCACCAGAGGGTCCCCGACTAAGCCCCGTCCCACCCCCGGAGAGCCTGTGGAGCAGAAGGAAGACTCTGTCTTCCAAAGCTGATTAAAAATAGATGCAGCATCTCGCTAATTATGCTGATTAATTAGCAGTTGTGGAGCATGGTGGGCACAGGAGGGGGCACACAAGGGCGGGGGGTAAAAGCGGGGTCAGAGCCCACCCTGTGCTGCCCTGGCATCCCCAACCCCCCCAGGTTCCCCACACCTTCCAGGGTACTGGGGTAGCACATCTGGGGGGTCCCCACGCCCCCACTTCCCTCCCTATCGGCAACAGATGCCAAGTTCCACAGCGCTGCTGGAAATCAGGTCAGCAGTAGCCTGCAGCAGACTGAACATTCCTCATCCTGCCCAGGCTCTGGTGCCAGTGGGAGATGCCACAGGGCAGCCCCGCGCCAGTGGCCACCCCCGGCCCGGCTGGCAGAGAGGGAAGGAGGGATGGAAAAGTCTGGATCGCCCCATAAATCCCCTCCAGCCAGAAGGGATGAGGAGGGAGGCAGGGCTCCCTCACGCTGCTGACTCAGTGCTTGTGGAAGCTGGGGAATGCCAGCAGCCCCCCAGATGCCCCCTCACACCCCGAATCTCTCACCCAACACCTGATGGGGTGGGGAAAACCCCGCGGGGACAAAGCTGTGCTGATTTATTCCCTCTGGAAAGGTGAGCAGGACCTCGAATGCCCACAAAGCCCAGAGTGACAGCACCCACCCCCAGCTCACACCAGCCTTTCCCTTCCAGCCCCTCCAAACCCTCCCCACGCCCAGGGACAGGCAGGGGCTCTGTGCACCGGTGCTGGATGTGGGATAGGCTGCTCCACAACTGGCAACGCTTTCTGCTCCCTCCCTGGATGCCATATGTTGGTGCCATTAATATTCATGAGCTCTGTGGAAGCATCCGGAGCTGGGAGAGGAGCCCCGGCCCCGGCACAGCCCCGGTGGTCTCGGTGCTCGGGGGCCCGAGCTGCCCGATCCCCCCGGACCCCACAGCCCCTCTGCTGCAGCTCGACCCCTCCTCAGCCCCATCCACACTCCCGCCATCCAGGGCCCTTCCCGAGAGCTGGGGCAGGGGCACCGTCCCTCCCACACTCCCGCTGTGGCTCTGCCCCCCTTTCCAAGCGCTCCTGCCCCCTCGGCTGCTCCCCTCGCTCCCAGCGCAGCTCGGCTGATTCCGGGCGGGAGGATGGAGAACAGCAGCGGCGCGGGGAGGTTATTTCCAGCAAAATGGAATTTATCCACCTGCAGCCGGAGGCTCGAGGAGGCTCCGGGCAGGGACCACACAGCCCTGCCTGACCCTGGGGCTTCGGCCCCGGGCTGCGGAGGGGGACTCAGTGGAACACCAGGAGAACTGGGAAGTTGTCCTCAAGGGATTAGGATTTCCCACGGGTGGGGTAGAGCCTGGCTCCTGCCCTGCCCCACCACCCACCCTGGGACCACAGAAGTGTCAGGAAGGAGCAATAACCACATCAAATTAATTGGATCCCGGTTTACTGCAAACAAAGAGGAAGCAGGTGACATTTACCTAGCAGAGTAATTGATATCCAAGCAATTTGTTGGAGTAACCTCATTATATGCCAGCTGGATTTCCCAAACCCTCCCAATCCCACTCATTACGAACAAGGTTTGTGTGTTAATCAGAGCTCTTTAATCACGGGGCTGCCCATCATCATTCCAGCAAGTTACAAAGCCTCCAGATTTATCACAGACCCTGAACACTCTCCTAAGAATCTGCTGGGTGTTTTATTAGCAGGCAATGATGCCCCTCGGGAAGACACTGAACATTTCCCTCCCAAGCGATGGCTCAGGAGCAGAGCCGGCTCCTGGCACCACCTCTCCTCCCTTTCCTCCCCTCCCCGCTGGCAGCTCTCCCTCCCTCCCTGGCCTGGCTGATCAGCTCCTCCTCATCCTCAGCACACGATCAGGAGCTGTTCCCACACCAGAGAAACGGCTCCAGCCAAAACAGGGCCCGGGAGGTGCCGGTGCCTCTGGCAGAGCCACCCACGCCAGGAGGGCACGTTCAGCAGCAACCCCCGGGCATGGGGCTCCTGGTGGTCCTGAGCCCAGACCCCTCCTTGGGTGACTCAGCCTGGGCAAGGCTTCACCTCTGCCCCCGGAGGCCCCAGCCCTGCCAGCCAAGCCCCCTCTGGGCAGGGGACACGGTGACCCTGGGGACAGAGGAGAAGGTACCACAAAGAACTGGGTCCTTGCTGAGCTGCCCAAGAGCTCCCACACCCCTGCCCTCCCTCAGGAGGGGACACAGCCCCAGCCCCCCAGCAGGAGAGATCCACGTGCCCCCCAGATCTGCCACCTTGCTCAGGCTGAGCCCTGTACGAGCTGCTCCATCACCCTAATGACACAGCTCATAATTATCTCATTTGCTATTAATTTGCTTGTCAAGAGAAATTCCACTCATTTGCTTTTAATTAATGGAGCCTTAAAATAAAGCCACAGGGCTGGGAGGGCTCTGGTGAGAGGTGTCTGCAGCAGGATCAGAGAGGATCAGCCCAGACCAGCAACGGGAAGGGCAATCGGGTGGAGAACTATTTATAGGACAAAAGGAAGGGAAAATCCAAAAAAAAGGACAAAGGGACAAAAAAATCCTGCAAGGGAGCCATGATGCTCCCCCAGCTCCCTTTGCACACCCGGGCACTGTCCATGGGCACTGGACACTGCATCCAAGAGGCCCCTGTACACCCTGACAAGGCTCAGCTGCCACAGAGGGAACCAACATGAAAAATGCCTGTTTGCAGCCAGAGATGGAAGCTCAGAGCTGAGGAACAGCATCCCTGCTCTGAGAGCCAAGGGGACACAGCTGCCCCAGCAGCACCAAACACACTGGGAATGTGGGAACAGAGGGGGGGCTCAGTTGCCTGGGTGCACCCAGACCATGGCTCAGTGCTGCCAGTCTGCAGCTGGACCAAGATTTGGAAAATCATCAGAAACAGCCCCTCCTAAACCCACCTAACCACGCCAAAAGGGGAGAGGGAGGAGAATTAGGGGTGGGGAGGGGGGAAATCCCAATGAGACACTTCCCCCGTCCTCAGCATGAGTGTCCCAAAATACAAACCCTGAGTCACCAGAGCTCCCCCCGTGCAGTACAAACTCACAGGCAGCACCTACACTGCCACAGGCTCCAGACACGGAGGTGGGAATTCATCCCACCCAGCCTCAGACACCTGTGACAGAGCTGCTCATCCAGACTCCCTCGAAACTCAGCAAACAAACAGATTTCCATCCTAAGACATCTTCTCTCCCTTCTCCAGGGACCCCAGACACACAGTGCACATGTGGGGATCCTCCTTCCTGATCTCTGGGTGTCCACCAAAATCAGGGGAAGCAGATCCAGATAATCTGTAGCAGAACAAACCATTCATCACCTGACTGGGCCAGAGCCATCACTGCCACCTCCCTGATCCCAGCACTCCTCCAGACCCACACCCTGTTCCCCAGCAGCACTGAGGGGTGACCAAGGCCAAAGACCCCTGCAGAGACTCCTGAACAGTCACAGATAGAAATAGTGAAGAGGAAAGCCCCCCTGGTGATAACAAAAGGCTTTACAACCAGTCAGTAATAAGTACTTTCCTCTGGTTCCCAACAATTTAACACCCAGAACAGCCAATTTCCAGCAGTCAGAGTTAAAAAGGACAAGACATGTATGAGTTTACTTCGAAGGATGCTTAAGCTCCACTCTCTGAGTTTCTATTAAGAGGTTTCATGCATTACAAAGCGATTTTCCCTTCCCAGGGGTATAAGCCAATTAGATAAAGACCAAGTTAATCCCTTATTGTGTCCAAAGAGCCACAAGCAAACACCAAACACAAAGATTAGTCCTTTCCTTTAACCACTCCGGGTTTGGGCAGCTGAGAGAGCATCCCATGGCACAGGTAAACCCCAAACCCAGGGGAGCAGAGCCCCAGCTCCAACAGGGCTGCACAGGGGCTGCCAGGTACCACTGGCACAGCAGCACCATCCTCCACCTAAACCCTACCCAGGTGACTTTAATCCAGAGTCATCCGAGTTTACCTGTACGTGGAATGAGAAGAGTTCAGAGACTCACGCAGAGGGAAGTCAGGGCAGTGATGCAGAGCCATGTGATTGGGGTTTTGATGCCTGGTTTTTTTTAACTTGAGCTTCTTTCCTCACTCCCTGCCGGGCCAGCCAAGGACAGCAGCACCCCCAGCCCTGGGTCCCTCACAGGGTGAGCACGTGGACCCCACATGTATCAGAACACCCAGACTCCAGTGGGAAGAGGGAACTCCCAGCAACAGACCCCAAACAGCCACAGCCTCACGTTCCTATTGACAAACTGGGCTCAATTCCTTGAGCTTCCACCCAAGTCACAGCTTTGGCTGCAGAACCTCCCCCAACCAGCACTCCCCAACTTTCTCATTGTCAAATACCAACCAGAAACACACACAAAAAAATCACCAACAGATCAGGAGATAATAAAACCATAGACACTCACCCACTCAGCTGCACGGCCAGGTCAGGGGGAGCCACAGCCCCATGTGCTGAGGGAACCTGCTTTCCAGCAGAGCCATCCCAAAACTGCCCTAATCCCACAGGCCTTTGGCACAGCTGAGCCAAATAAGGGGCTTCAGCACAGCTGGGATCAATCTGCAGGGGGAGTGGGATGATCCAGGGATGAGCCTGGGTTGGTCCTGTGGCTCCCAGCACAGGTCAAAACCTGGGCCAAGGTAATGGGCAATTCCAGATGGATTTCCCTGGTGTTCTGCCCAAGAGAGGTGGGCAACAGCTGCCCCTGCCCCCAGTGTGCCACCTGTGCCCAAATCTGTGACAGGCTGTAGGGGACTGTCCCCAGGGTTGGTGAAGTCGCTGTTTTGTGTGTGGTTGGAATAAGGAATGGATGAACTGACAGCAGTGCTGTGGCCCCTGGGAAGAGCCAGGACAGGTGCCAGACCAGTTCCTCCCAGTAAGAGCTCCCAGGTCGACAGCCCCACACAGGAGGTGGTTGGGGGTGTGGGGTGCCCAGCCCAGCAGAGCAGAGCTGTGCACAGCCAGTCCTGCCTTGCTAAGCCAGACTGTCATGCAGGGATACTGGGCCAGGAGCCCCCACAACCCCCCCCATCCCTGGGATCAAAGGAGCAGCTTCCACCGAGACGGTTTTCCCTTCCCAGTCTCCGTCCACCCACGTACAAACTGCTGTGAAACAGCTCTGAGGCTTCCAGGAGACGGCGGGGCCTGGGAGCTGCAGCTGCTGCAGCCTTGGCTTTCAAAACACATGGGTGAGGGTTTTTTGGGCAGTGCCCTGCCAGTACCTGTCCCTCCCTTCACCACTTGCTCAGATGGGCCCCCAAAGCTCCCCAGATGGGCCCTGGGGGTGCAAGGTTTTTTGCTTCCTCCCTTTTCCCACCCAGGTTTCAGAAGGAAGTGCAGAAGGAACCAGCCCAGACCCCAACCCAGCAGACAGGCAGAACGGGCTGGATTTTGTCCTCCCCACCCAGAGCAGCTCCAAGATTGAGAAAAGAACAACAAATGTTGTACAAGAAATTTATGCAAAATTGAGGTTAAACAGCCCTGACCTGAGCACCCTTCCCCAGTCCCAGGAAGGCATCCTTCTTCCTCTTCAGGCTGGAATCTCACACAGCCATGTCAAGAACTCCCATAGCTCGTGTTCTGTTCCTGCTGCTCTTTGGGAACAGTCAGGAACCACCTCTCAAACTCAGCCAGGACTCCAACCTCAGGAGGAGAAGCTCTGGTCCTGCAGACTGGACGAGGGTTGAGGATTGATTCGGGCACGGAAGCTCCACAAACAGCTGAGCTGCTGCTGGGCCAAGGTACAGGCACAGGGAGCTTCTTCCAGCCTGGCACCAGAGCTCCCAGTCCACCCACAGGGCAAAAACTCCAGCCTGGGATCTGGCCACCCTGACTGATGTATCAGGAGAGACCACCCTTGATGGGAAATTCTCCTTTCCGCTGAGATGATCCTTCCCTCAGGAAGAGTTGGGCAGCACTGTGGGGCTCTGGCACAGACACTGTCCCCCCTGTCCCCACCACGGCCCCACGGCAGCTCCCACAACACCAAACAGGCAGAAGCTTCTCAGGTCCTGGAGCTCAGAGCCCCAAACCTCTTCCAAACCCCTTGGCCAAGTCTTGGCTCCGTCCCCTCCCCGCTGGAGTCACACAAACACCTGAACAGGCGTCCCCTGCCCATCTGCCAGGGCCAGCCAGAGCTGGAACGGGGCTTCTGCTCCCCAGAGATGTGCAAAGGGAATGGGAGAGCACAGGCTGCAGGGATGGGGGGAAGCTGTTCCCCTCTCTGTGCCACAGAGGTGTGGTGGGAGCCACAGGCCAGCTCTGGAGGTTAAATGCCTCAACAGTTCCTTGTAAATCACCTCCTGCAGCTGCTCAAGGACTCCAGTGAGTTGCTGCAAACTTACACGTGAGCCTTTGCTTACACAAAGATTTTAACAATACTCAAAACCAAGCCCTGAGAAACCACTGCAAGGACTATCCTTGAGCAGAAGCTGCCAGTCCAGTCCACCAGGACATGCACAGGGCTGGCACTGTCCCAAGGGACACAGCCTGGCATGGCTCTGCCCCCCAGGATGGCACCAGGCCCCTGCACTCGACAGAATGCAGCCTTGAGGGAGAGGATCCAGCGAAGAGGAGCCCTGCAGGTTCTTCAGGCATCAGATTCATCCTCCAGTTCAGCCTCCTTTTTGCTGCTGGGAAAAAGAACAAGGGTCACAGACAAAAAAAAGTAGAAACCAACAAGACCAAACAACAGTCACTTGGTGAAAAAGGGGCTCAGACACAAGGTGTGAGATACGGGATCACCAATGGAATGAGTTTGGGGGTTCTGGTGCACAACCTCCAGAGCAGCCCAGGTGAGCTCCAGCACTGCCCTGGCAGGCAGGGGTGGTTAGAGATGAACTCTGGCACAGCCAGGGGACACCCAAGCTGGCACTCATAGGGCCAGGCCATGCTGTGAACTGCCACCACAGCAGAGAGCCCCTCCTTCTGCTCCTGGGTGCACGACTTCAAGAGTTGAGGAGCTGAGCAGGGCAGGAGAGCTGCACCACCCAGGGGTCCCAAGGAATCCGTAAGAGCTGCCTCACCCAGTGCTAATCCCCCACTGCCACCACCAGCCCCCTTCACTCCTTCTGGTCCCTCAGGACCCTGGAGCCCTGACACACGTGGCTCAGCCCTGAGCAGCTCTGGGGTCATGGCCATCAAGCACCTGTCCAGCCTGGTCCTGCTGTGGGTCTGAGGGAACCCAACAACACTCCTGTGAACTTTGCAAGAGAGGCAGGATGGCCACAACTCGAGGAGCTCCTGCACCTCAGAGGGCTTGCCATGGGTTTACACCAGTAAACTGAGCACCCACTGGCCCATGTTATGCAAGAGTGGGGGAGTCTGACCCTCCCCTGAGATCCAGAGGCCAAAACCAGCTCCCTGAAGGTATTTCTGTCCACCCTCATGTCACACCTGTAGGCGTTAGTGCTTGGCTGATCACCGGTGCCAAAAAAAGACCAAATCCCCACTGACCTTGCCCAGCTCAGGACACGGTGCTGTGAGGGAGAAACGTGTGAAGCAGCATGGCCACACCGACCAGAAACCACCCTTTCTGCAGGCAGCACATGTCACTTGAGCTCACCTTGTTACCCCTCCTGGCCCTTTAATGCCATTACTGCAGCTCATTCCACGAGCAGATCCCCTTTGGAAAGGCACCTGCTGGGCTGCCCACACACCCACCTCTCTGGCCTGGCAGGTCTGACCTCCAGTGGTGCACACAGCTGCTTCCGAATGTACTCCCTCGATCTGATGTCAGCCTGGAACCAAGGAGGAAAACGGGTGGGAATGGTCTGACCAGCCTGGCTGGAGCCTCCCAGTGTGCCCAGGAACACTGGATGGTTGTGTTCCAGCAAGGCAGGACAGCTTGGGGCAAGGACAGCACTGACAACATCCCAAGAGCTGTAAGAAAGCACTGCTTGACATTCACTGGGTGTTCTTGTCCCCCTGAGCAGAAGACTCTCCAATGCCATGACAAGCACATCCCAGGCTCTTGGATAACTTTGAGAACCAGCAGTTGATTTTTACAGTCCCTCAAAGTTTTTTTTCTTTTTCAGAAACTTCTTTCCCAAACACATTGTGACATTTCAGAGCAGCTGCTGTGCCCCACCTTAAAGGCAGAGTCTCTCTCCACTTAAAAAGCAGGATGTGACCTTCCCAGCTGGAATAGCTTCACAGCATGCAGTGATGATGCTCAGAAAGTGGGTTAACACATCCCTGGTGGCTGTCCTTGAAGCATTTGCTGCTCTCACCACTGTGCTGCCCCTGAGGAGCCTCTCCTGCACCCCAAGCAGCCCCCACACCCCTCAGCCCCAGAGCCCTGGGTGGAGGCTGTTCCTGCTGCTGCTGGAACCTGCTCCACAACTGCAGAGCCATCCTGCCAGCTGAGAATGAGAGAGAGTTACATAAGGGGTGGTTTGTTTGGGAGATTTTTTTCCCTTCTCTCTATAATTGGACAGTTTCATAACTGAACTGACAAATAACTTTGATCACTGTTCAGGATAAGCGATTACGTGATGTATTTTATAACCAGGGAAGGAGGCTGCTCGATAGTCCCCACGGGGACACCAAGGAGCAGGAGGCACAGCTACCAACTATTTTTCTAGGGAAGAAAAACCCCAGCCACGTTCTGCTGAGAACATCAGCTGATGCTTGATTAGGTGGCAGTTCCCAGCCAGTGCTCACTCCTAGTGCAGTGTTGGAGTCAGCTTATCCTGGTGATTAACCACGGGGCTAATCAATAAGATGGATCACTGCCCTGTAATAATCCTCACAGATTTGGGCTATTTTCAGAGGGGATAGTGCTGGCTTTGGAACTGTTGCTTTGTCTGTTTTCTGAGGGGCAGTGGTGATCCCTGTGCACACTGCATAGACTGCAGGGGGTACACCCAAAGGGAGCTGGAGTCTCAGGATTCCAGAGACCGACACCCACTCTCAGAGGAGAGGGCTCATGGCTTGTCTCTCACTTCTCCCGAGGGCATGTGTTTACTATTTCACAAGGAGTGACCTGCAGGCCTCCTTCTGTCCTTCCTGGTGGGCTGGAGCAACACCAGGCTGTCCCATCAGCCCCTTCCTGAGCCAGCAGGAACTAGCTGGGCACGAGGCCAGCAAGAGCTGCAGGATCACCAAGTGAGTGGGTGTTTGGTGAGCAGCTAACCAGGAACCTGCACCAGAGAGCAGAGCAGGGTCCCAGTGCAATCCCTGTCAGCTGGAGAGTGAACAGCTTGTGTCTCCCTGCTGAGCACAGGGATCCTGAGACTCCAGACCTGGAGCATGGATGAGCACTGGAGGGGGATTCTGGCCCCTGCCAGGAGGAGGCAAGGGCAGGTCTCTGCAGGGCTTGGTGCTGTTCAGGGCCACTCACATTGAGTGCTGTGCTTACTTTTCTGGGATGACAGCTCCTGCCTACCTCAATTCCTGCCTGGGAGCTCTGAATGACCTGTGCAGCTCTGTGCAGAACCTCACAAGCTGGCTGGGCAGAGATCACCCCCTGCAAGCACATTTCTCCCAGATGGGCCTGGCACTAGCATGTGGAGTAAGGACTAAGTAGGATGTAAATATGATTGTAGGTGACAATGAATTCCCTCTGGTCTCTCTGAGAGATCACTTTGCTCACCTGCACCACAGCCAGTTCCTTGTCAGCACAACACTCTGGGCTGAATGCAAATCGAGCTGTTCTGATTCCTGCCTGGATAGCACTGCATTCCCAGGAAGCACCACATCCCCTACCATAGACTGGCCAGCCCTGCCTCTGGGAAAGCAGATCTGAGTTCCCACAGCAGTTGCACAGCACTGCACATGCTGCCCTCACACAAACCACCACCACAGCCTCAGGAGGCGTGGGCAGCTGAGCTCTCACATAGCATTTTACTTCCAGGGCTGCCAGAACTTACAAACCAGGAGCTGATGATCCACAGGTCTTTCACAACACTGGGAAAGCCATGAGCACATCACCCATCAGGTCTGCAAGCTTGTCCTGGCCAAGTCAGCCATCCATGGCAGGATTCTCCACAGCCTTCTACTTCCTAACTCCAGTTTCAGGTCCTCAAGAGCTGAGGCTTCCAGGTCTGCCCTGTGCCAAGATCTGCGACAGTCACCACACAGAGGAACTGCAGCAGGGACAAGTCCCATGGAAAGGTTTAAGTGTCCTTATCTCCTGCCATCCCTCTACAGTAAACACACTCCCTTTGGATTTTTCATCTCTCTGTAGGAAAAGCAACAATAATTCACTCCATCACTCTAAGAAAAAGGTCACAGAGAACTGGAAGATTCTCCGAACATTAGCAAATCCTGGAGATAGCTGGAAGTGAAACCAGGGTGATGAAAAGCTCCAAGACACCTTTTTGTTTCCAAAGGGAATGCTTTTCCCTTCCCTTTGAACACGCCGAGCTGCAGAGCTGGCTCAGAGCTCTGCAGAGGCATCTGTCCCTGGCTGGAGATTACATAAGGAGCTCCCCCAGCCTCCTCCTGTCTGGCAGGTACTGGGGATGAGATTAGAAACTCCAGCTCTGCTATGGACACCTCGAGGCTTGCTTTGCTCCAAGGTGTAAGATTTGCCTCTGGTTTCTGAGTAGACTCAGTGTTCAGAGAACACCATGGTGCCTGTGAGCAGCTCTGGCACAGAGCCCTCAGCAGGGTCACCCCAGCACTGCACAGGTGGGCAGACCCCCAACACCCAACCAGCACAGCAGCAATGCCAGTGGGCTGTACCAGGGCAGCATTAGGAACAGGGACACCTGAGCAGGCCCTTGTGGATCTGGGTTGTGGAGCCACCGACAGCAGTGACCCCAGGAGAAGGGAAGCACTTGTCAGGCCAGAAGTCCTGAAGTCTTTATGCTTCTCCAGAGCCTTTCCTGAAGCTCTGCTACGATTTAATCAGCCAAGGCTGAGCCCTGGTGGCAGCTGTGGCTCGGTGACAGTGATCCAGTGCTGTCCCCTGCTGGCTGGGCCCGCGGCTCCGTCCGGAGTGCGGCAGCGGGGAAAAGCCCAGAGGAGCAGCACTGCGGGCTGTGCTGGGCTCCAAGTGCCCAGGAAAGCTGCATTCCCGGCTCCTGTGGATTAACAGCAGCACCACGGGAGCTGGCTGCAGAGAGGAACCAGGAAATCAGTCAGGGCTGGGAGGGCTGCCGGGCACTGCATCAGGAGGACAAGCACGGCCACGGGAACGTGACCACGGGCCGGGAGAACAGCCCAGCAGAAGGGTGTCAGCAGCAGAGGAGGCTCTGCAACACACCACAGGCTGGCAAACACAGCCCCCAGCCCCTGCTGCCCTGCTCCAGGCCTGCCTCCCCCAGCCCCGGGGCCGTACCTGCCGGATGGGCTCCGGGACGCGGTACCTGCAGCAGGCCCTGACGAGGCGCACGGCTGTGTCCAGGCTCACCCTGTGCCCCACGGAGATGTACAGGGGCTTCGAGCTGTTGTTGTAGCTCCGCAGCACCTGGGCGTTCAGAAACGAGAGATCAAGCACCCAACAGGCTCCCTGAGAACACACAGAGGGGCAGGTGAATTATGAGCCAGGCAGTCGCCCTCAGAGGGTGGGGTGGTGGCTCTGTGTCTGCAATTCCCAGCCTTCCTGAAGCTCTTCTCCACCCCAGTGTCTCCTCACAGGGACTGTTTGTCCCTCTGGACCCCCGTGGCCCTTCCCCAAACACCTCACACTCCTCTGGGATGCAGGGACACGTGCCAGTGCAGACTGACACCAGACACAGGAAGTCTCTAACATCTGCCTGTTCCTGTTCTCCTCTGAGTCAGATGCTCCCATATTGCATCCTGGTGAACTGCCAGGGAATTGGCACCTCTCCCTGACTGGAGTGCACATGCAGGGGTGCCAAAGCACCTCAGGTGCCACAGACGTGATTGTACCCAACACCTGAACTGGCAACTCTCTACGAACATCTGAGCTCTCAGGAAGGGGCTGGAAGTGTTACTGGTCCCTGTTCACACCTGCCTTCCTGAACTGGGATCACTGAGATAGCCCCACTATGGAAACAACATCCTCATGGCCAAGCGTCCAGGGAACTCCCCACAGCTTACCATGCCCAGGACTCTCCCTGAAGTGCCTGTCAATGGGAATGTATCTCCTGACTTCTGCAGGGAACGAATCTAGGGATAAACACACAGCAGGTCAGGTTGTTAGGATGTATTTGTATGTGGCTGTGCCAGATCCCTTGGGATATTAAAGAGCAGAAATAAATTCCCAGCCTGGCCTAACCTGCTCCCTGTGCAGCTCATCCCTGGCCAAGCCATCCACCTGCAGGAGGTTCTTGGCCACTCCAATGCACGGCAGATCCGTCAGGACTCCGAGGTGACAGGCCACACCAAATCCTGCCAACAACGAGCCACTGTACCCCCAGGACACCAGGGAACTGGAATCCCAACCGGCAGCACAGGGACCAGGACAGCAGGACCATCCAGGAACAGCCTACCTCTGTGATGGAGCAGCCCATTCCCATCTACCAGAAGCACCTGAAAAAGCCAAAGCAGAAATGTTACTTCCTGAGCACTCCAAGGAGGAAGCAGTGATGTTGGCTCCGGGAGGAAGGAGAAGTCTCTCTCAGTTCTTTAATTCTCTCTGTAAGGCTCTTCCTGGGGTGCTGCCTGTGCCTGACTCCAAACCAGCAGTGTGAGCTCTCAGTGGTACCAGTGTCCTGCACACACAGCAGGGCTCCTGCTGCCACAGGAGGCCTGGCTGCTCTTGGCCCCACATCCCTGCTCCCTAAGGAAGGGACAACGGATGCTCCAACACACCCGTGGAGAGCATCCAGTGCAGTCTCCAGAGGGAGAACAACACCTTTCAGCAGGACTCTGTGCCCACAGGACACCTCAGCTTGGGACAAAGAAACACAGCACACCTGAGGTCTGAGCTTGGGCTCCTCCTGCTGAAGTCTCTGAACAGCTTCCACCAGGAAAGGGACCTCTCGGAAGGCCAGGAATCCGGCCACGTAGGGGGCAGTGACGGCCACCATCCGGCAATCCTCGTACAGCACCTGGAGCAGGGGGAGACAGAGACAAAATCCTCCTACAGCACCTGGAGCAGGGGGAGACAGCGACCTGTGAGTGCCAGGGGCTCCCCCTCTGGCTCGTGTCCCCTCCTCTGATCCCTGCTGCTGGATCTCTCCCACAAAGCCAAGGGCTCGGGGCTGTGTCAGTGTGTCACTGGGAAGGGACTGACAGCAGGAGAGGGCTGGACACAACGTGCCCTGCCTGGGGCTGAGTCCTTGAACACAGCCAGGGCAGCTCCTGAGAGCCAGCAGGAACCTCACCCTGCCAGGGCAGCACCAAAGGGGGCTGGGCAGGCACAGGCCAAAATAAACCCTGTAAGGCAGGACAAAAACGTGATCGGCAGGGCAAGGCAGGAATCACAGCAGGACCTGAAATTCAGCTCATAAAAATCCCAGCAGCAACATCAAACTTTATTCCTCTGCTTGTTAGAGCTTTTATAGTGAAAGATAATTTTTACATCATTTTGAAAGCTGGGAAAGAGACCAAAAAATTTTATTATTTCAAGTAAAATGACTGTAGGATGTGGGATCCATGGTGGATTTGGAAAGACCTTTCCAAGTCCCATCCCATATTATCCAGCAGGAACTCACACACGAGACTCTGCACTGGAGTGCTACAAACACTTCCCCCTGTCCACAGGCACTGAGGGACATCAGTCCCTTTTGGTTCCTTCTGGGAAGTGGCTGACACTGATTATTTCCAACACACACCCAAAGCAGTTGGTGTGTTGTACCTGACCAGGGGCTGCATCTCATCATGGCTTGTGAGGTACCAGCCCCCCTGAGCGGACACTAAGCCAGTCTCTGGACACCTTGTGAGTTCCCAGCCATCCTACAAACCTCTCGTGATCAGCAGTTGTTTGCATCACATCTTCCTAAACTTATGTCTAAATCCTTACATGTATTTTTTCTCTAGTTTTTTTGTGAACACACAATTGGAGGATTTGCTGAACAAACCCAGAATCACAGAACCATGGAATAGTTTGGGTCGGAAGGGACCTTAAAACTCATCCAGTCCCACCCCCTGC